>NC_090929.1:910430088-910739493 GCF_040938575.1 Ambystoma mexicanum
CAAGCAGCTGTCCCAGCAGCCCTGCTTGTGACGCCACTGGTTACTATTGAAGCAAACTCACATAAAACCGTCAATAAAAGTGTTGTTGTTACTGCAGGACAGTTTGAATTGGGTTGAAAGAAGTTAGTTGTTAATGATTGTACCAAAATAAATTTGATTTTAAAGACAAGTTATAATCTATCTGCATTGCAAAACTAACTGACCACATGAACACTCCCATTTCTGCATGTAGTCTTGCATGTTAAAATAATTAAAATAATTAAACAAGGTTAAATTAAGAATGTGTTTATAGTAAATAACACAGAAAAGATTTGCTTCTTGTTAAGAGTTCAATAATTTTCTTATTTTCCAGAACAGCTTGCAATTGAAACTGGAAGCTAATATTGTTCATTTTGTGGTATTTGTTCACGAAAAACGAAACCTTTCTTTGGCAATGTGACCACAAAATTCAGGGTCTCTTTGTTATTTGTCCCTGAATCCCTCATGCTAACATTTTCAGGGACACAATGTGGCAAGTAACCACAAAGACGTGATGAGATTTACTATAATGAAATATAATGTACGAAAGTTAGGTTTCTATTCATAAGAGCATTCGAATGAGACAGTTATTCAACTTTACATTACTAGAATGGAAAATCAGCAAATAATATAAATATTCTTTTACATAAAATTTATGCAATTGTATGCTTCATGATTAACAATGTGCGGAATTGATATTCAAGTTGACGTAAAGAGTGCACATCCTAAATGTCAATTGTAACAAACATTTTATTTATGTATACTTATTCTCAAACTTATTTTTCCAATTAGATACTGATATATATTTTTTTGCCTTCTCAAATGTACAAAGTTACATCATTCGGATATGCGTGTGCCTTGGATACAATCGTCCCATGGATGGGTTCTTTAATCATAACTGGAAGATAACCATCAGTGACTAAACAGTAATAACCTTATTCTGCGATAATGGTGAGGCACCAGTTTGCCCATTTACGCTGCAATTTGCAAAGTGCTGCATTTTAACGTGAAAAGAAAACCATTTTTCCTCACAATTGGAACACCATGTGCAGCGATACGGAAACGAAGATAGGACATAAGTGCATTAGATTTTACCACATGGAACTTTGACTTCAGAATTCAAGTACAGATCGATGAGGGCAATCTGAAACCTTTGAATGGAATGTGACAGGCAAACTAAACAGAACTATGCCTTGTAGTAAACAGCGTTTTCTTGCAATCATTAAATTCAGAAAAGTTTTCAATGATTCCTTGGATGTAATATTCTATTTTTAACTTGAATTTAAAAATATTACGACTTGGTAAAATCCCAATGATTACTATTTTCTTAAAAGTGTACGTTGTTTCCTTCTTTTTGGGAAAAGAAAGTAAACTTTTATGCTGGGTGTTTGTGTGTTGACCTTCCTGGTTTTGCCTTAGGGAACGTGATGACACAGGTGATGACAGGGTACGTTTAGCTACGCTGTGCACCAATGTTATGAGGAGCATATCGGTTTGACATCTCACGGTCAACTTGAGGGGTGGATGACCTCATTTACTGCCGCTTGAACTTAGGGCGATGGATCAACATAAAAGATTAGCACAAGATGGCAGTTTCCGACCCATGAGTTTCGCAGTTGTAAATGTGAAAAAACTGATGGTAAAATGCATTGTATTTCTTTTTTGGATTGATGGATATATGCTCAAAAATACATGCCCTGTTCATTGTGCCAATAACATTCCTGATAGGACTGCCCCTTTAAAGATGTATCATTTAAGCAATATCATTGAAGTATTATTAATAAAAAAAACAACAATCGCACTGACTTAACAGGCAACTGCAGTTTTCAAGTTAGCAATGACTTGTGTGTGCAAGTTTTGGCCTACAACTCCCATCATTCCTAGGCAGTAAACTCAATGGTGAGGGAGCATGGGAGTCATAGTCCGAAACATCAGAAGATGGTCACTGTGCACATACCTCCTCCACTTTGCAGCCATTTTCGCTCGTCTTTTCCTTGGAGTGCTTCTCAAGAACAGGCATCCTCAAAGTTCATTTGCCGGAGATGGAGAATCGGGAACGGAAGTCACAGGGGTGATATGGCACGGTGACTCACCACGTGCTGAAGGAAGGAATATTTTGTGCATGTTAATTAAAGATATTCCAACAACACACACTGCAGATACAAGACATGAGACCTTGCTGCTTTGATAGGCATCCAAGTAAGAGTAGCATTGTGTACAGATTGGGAAAACAAATTAAGATTCACAAAAAGTATGGAAATTACGATGATATGATTCTAGCAAAAATGAACTTCACTCCAATACTTCACTCCTCATGTTATATAGACTTACAAATGATGACCACTAATAATATCCAATGCTAAATTGTAAACACCAGGCTTTCCAAACAAATTATATATTTTTTCGATATTTCACATAGTGCAGACCAAGCTCCAAGTAGAACAAGAGCACACTTAGGGATAACGTTTGTTGCACCGCAAACTCCTTGACTATACAACAGTATGTTGTGTAGGGTTAGGTGAGCCCGGAAAACAGGACATAGGGGTGGCGGGGAGGGGCATAGAAACATTTAATCAGTACAATACTAGACAGCACAATCTACAGTTGATGTTAACCATATTCACAATTTGAGTTCAAGGGAGATAGCCATAGACGGTCAGAAGTCAGAAGAGCGCACGTATAGTAAAGTATTTCAAGGTACACTCACTGTGTGACCCCTTCCAATCTGTTTACCGGTTCAAACATTCCCCCAAAGACTGCTATCACTGATATCCTCAACCAATGGCCATCACTCTCACCCCTCCTCCATCCTGATTCTACTTGACCTTTCTGCAGCCTTAAACACTGTGGATCTCCTTCAAAATCTTTCCACCCTAGTCTCCAAAAACACTCTCCAACTGCTGTTTCTCCATCTCATGGAACTCTATGGCCTCCTCCCCCACGCCATTCCCAGTGGGCGATTCTGGAGGAGTGAGTGCACGGCCCACTGCTCTTCACGCTCTACACCTACTCCCTTGGTAAACTCACCTCTTTGCTTCAGCTATCACTTTGTTGCTGCAGTTACTGAGATCTTTTTCTCTTCCCCTCCTTAACCATTGCAATCTCAGAACTTATAACCAATGTCTTGATGCCATATGCCACTCGATGATTCTACACTGCTTCATGCCAATTCCTCTAGGGCAAATGTCATCTCTTTCTCTTCCTCCAACATCAACCCGACCCTTCCTTCTCCATCTCCTTGTCACCCACTCATCCTTGGCGATCCACGGTGCAGTTCTCTTTGACTGTGACCTTACGCTCTCGAGGTTTATAACAGCCACTGCCAACGCAGCCATGCTTTACCTCATCAACATCATAAAAATATGCAGCACCTCACCCACCACTCCACAAAACCTCTAATCTTCACTGTAGTGCTCAGTAAACTGACTATTGTGTGAACCTACTCCTTGGTCTTTCCCTATACTCTTTCATACCTCTCAACAAAGTTCTCACATTTGCATCACACATCCTTCCCTCACCTCCTCCATCAGACACCAAGTCGGATGTCTCTCTGTGCAAAATCACACTCTCTTTAAAATCCTGCACATCATCTTCAAATCCTTCCGTGGCCTTGCTCTGCACACCATTGATGACTGCATCTCTCTGTATACCACCAACCAGAATCTTTGATTCTCCACCCTCTGCAACCTACCTACCCCTGTCACTTGGACCTGCTCCCGCTTTCCCTCCTTTTCTCTACTAGCCCTTCTTCACTGGAATCTTCTCTCACCCAATATCAATACCATCCCCTCAGAGTAACTCTTCAAAACAAAGATTATATTGCTAGTGCTTGACGGAGCCCCTAATAATCCTACTCCTACACTTTACAGGGACCACCTTACTCACGCCTTACACCCGTTTCTCTCACGATCACTCCAGTGAAATTCCAACTACGCTATTAATGATTCTTGTCACTTTTATGTCCGGTTATTTATGTCCTGCTGTCTAGTTCTCTGGCATGTTTTCCAAATAACAGTAGTGTATCACCCAGCCCAGCGGATTAAGTACCTCCATGCTTATTGTAAAGGCACCCTGACCAGGGAGTGCTCTGCCAACCATGGTTACTATGTAGATCATTTCTGGTTAAAAGGTCATCCCTGTGCTTAAATAAATCCAAATACAATAGACAGCAACATGTTTTAAGATCCGCAACTCAGGTAGTAGACCATATCTCTTCACTGGTTATCAGAGGACACTATACAATTAATAGATATGACCCTACATCTAGCAATGAAGCTAGAGGATATTCAATCTGAGGCTTCTATGCTGACATGTGGGAATCTCACTAGTGCCCAATTATCCACCTATGTTGACTTATCAGTATATGCCAAGGCAGTTTTTCTATAGGTCATCCAGATGATAGACATATAAAATAATTAATAAAAACAGGTAACATTTGGTAAGATCTCACTGTGATAGTTCAAGGAAGCTTGGCAATGAAGAGGTTTCTTTTGGACAACTCAGTAATTGAAAACCAATATCTAATTTGTCTGAAATGACGAATGGGTTACAGCCTTGGGATTGATTGTTAACTCTTCATTAGATAACTTCAATGACTTGTGTACTTTGTGGTCTGAGCATCGGTGTCCAGACACCACAGAACACTACAGTAAAGAAGATGGTGGAAGTGGAGCACGTTTATGCAAAATAAATCATATTTCAGCCATTACAAATCATCCAGTTTGTCTGGATCCAATGTAAAGTTTAATGGCTAACATATGGTTGCAGCAATTGATTTGTGATCTCTTTCTGTTTTTTTGTTTTGTTTAAAATAGTATTTATTTATTTAGTCGATATTTCGTTCTAGCTCATGGTTCTGTGACCTGTGCCTTCAGAGATGCTTTGGCCCATGACTCCTTCACCACTGACTATGCCGAGAAAGGATGTTGGGAGTTGTAGTCTAAAACATCTTAAGAGCAAAAGGTTGCAGATATTTGTAACTTGTCGGTCTGCCGTTTTTACTCTTTTATTCCTCTTTTCTTTGGCTTTTGTTACTTTGTAAAGTGCGCAGGCATGCAGCTGCATTGAGGTTGTGCTACTTTAAATTGTATTACTATATCAAATACAATAATAACACTTGAAGTAGTATTTGGTCTTTGCGCTAGTTATCGCCAATATATAACTAAAAGATAAATTGTCCTGCTTGCCCCACATGCTTTCAAAATATCCAACTGAGCACTTTCATATATCCCGTCCTTTACATTGACGAATTTAAAGCAAGGTTTCAATGGGCAGCATCATAGAGCCGAGATATGAGGAAAATCATCAGTCTTTTGGGGAAATGTAAAAAGCTCTTATTTAGGTGCATCAATTTTGTTATTAATTCAGCTAACATTGATTTCTGGATTGCTGTGCCTAGAAACAATTCACTCAGTGATGTGTGCTATATAAATGAAATAAAACTTAACTTAGGCATGTGTGGGTACAGGATGCTCAGTGTCCTATCTATTAAAGGGCCTGGGGTAGCGGCCCTGTAGTTATGGTTAAATTGCTCAACAGAGAGGAAGAGCACTTTTTGGCGGTTTATAACTTTGCCCCCCCACCCCTAAACAAATCCTCACGAAACTTTGCAAAAAAAGTATATAGCCCTGTCAGATCGATCCTGCAAAGTTTGGTGAGGTTTCATCAAGGGCGGGAAAAGTTATAAGGGGGTCCCAAAATGTGTGTTTTTTCCCATAGACACAATGGGAAAATGTTTTGCTCACGTCTACAGCCCAAACCACTGGATTTTCACCATTATTTGCAGCAGGAGCGGCGGCTTGGTCCTGAAAATGTGCTTTTGTAAATTTGGTGTAAATCCGTCCAGTAATTATTTTTAAATGCCCATAATGTAGCTATAAAAAATGTGTGATATCCCTTTCCCTGGGTACTCACTTCCCTGTTCTGACGCGCCTGATGATTGGATAGTGGAAAGCATGAGGTGGGTAAGATTTTTGGAAATGCCAACCAGGTTGGATTCACGGACAGCGCCTATTGTCCACGAACATCACAGTAAAAACATTAAAAAACAGGTCAGGGGTGATGAGGATGGAATGGGATATGGCCGCGAACAGTCCGGCAAAGTCCTGTGATTGTCGCAAACATCTTAAATGTTCGGGGGCATCTATACTTATTTGTGCATTACACGGTTGGTGAAAAGCAGTTTTTGGATGGCTTATAACTTTGAAGCCACTTAAAGAAACTGCATGAAATTTTGGAATTTCATTCTAGACCTTATACTAAAAGGTTTTTCAAAGTTTGGTGCTGTTTTGTCAAGAGGCAACAAAATTAGAGGCGGTGTCCCAAAATATTGCAAAGGCTTATGAATATGGTGCCATTTGACAAATCTGCACAGAATTTTGCAAACAAATTTAAGATCTAGATATAAATGTTCTTGCAAAGTTTGGTGGGATTTTGTCAAGAGGGGCCAAACTTAGAGGGGGTTCTCAATATTTTAAGATGGCGTATAACTTTGTTGCCATTTGACAAATGTGGTCAAAGGTTTTCAGAAAGATTATAGACCCAACCTTGAATGTTTTGCGAAGTATGAGTGGATTTTGTTAAGTGGGGGCTAAGTTATATGACTATTGTATGTGCATACATTTTGACACTTTTGAAAAAATAAAACATGGGTGGATTTCCAGCAAACTTGTGCATGAGCATTGGCAAGGACCTTAAAGCATGGCTTTGCAAATGTGTCCATGTTTTATTTTTTGACAAGTGTCATAATGTACAAAAAATAGTGATATATCTTTGGTGACTGAGGTTTAGCCTGTGGCCATGGTAGCGGCCAGATTGTCCAGGTCATGGCATAAGGTTGTATCTGGCTACTGGCCATGACCACGATGGATTGATCAATGGGATTAAAATGGCCATGTCTACCAGGGACCAGCTATGTGGTAAAGTTTATTGAAATTGGGATAGGTTTGAACGGGAACAAAATGTGCTTGTGGGTACAGGTTGAAGTGCTGGATGGGATTGCAGCAAATATGCACAAGGATGGTCATCAAGAACTGTAAAGCATGGTTTTGCAAATATGTAAGTATAAATAGTAAGTACACAGCACAGTGAAATAACTTTGGTTTCTGGACAATGGGCCTGGCCGTCAGCAAGGAGAAATGCGTACTTTACTTTGTTTATTGGGGCATGCAGCATGGCCAAAGCAGTAGGTATGAATGGGAAAACATATTCTGTTTGTGGTTACAGCATGAAGTGGTGGACTAGATTACAACAAACCTGCGTGACGAGCATTAACAAGGACCTGCAGGCATGTTTTTGGAAACATGCCTTGTGTTTTATTTTTCCAAAGTGTAAGAATGTAAGTAGAAAAACTAGTAATATACATTTGGTGTCTGGGTAGTGGGCCTAGCTCTCAGCAAACTCAAATGTGTACTCTTATTTGCTTATTGGGGAATGCAGCATGGCCGAAGCCTATGCCCCATGGATTTGGAGACTGGTCATGGTTGCAAGCCATGAGCATTGGTCATTGGTTACATTAGTATGGTAAAGTGGACACTGAACTAGGATGCAGGGTAGGTGTAGTGCATAATAGAGGTGGTTTGGTTCAGCTGGGGTCATGATGGAGCCTTATGCCTTAGGCAATTGAACAAGGATTTCCATTCCCAGCATGCACTACTGATAACAACAGGTATGTGTTGCAAAAAAATGTTTCTTAAAGGAGCTTTATAGTTCTTTCATATATGTGAAAAGAGGAATTATCAATAACTTATATACAGTGATGTAACACCATCAAACATTTTCACTTATAAACATATATTAAATTGACAGAAAAAACTTTACTAAAGGGATGTCATGGTTAAGATGCATCCCACCCTTGGGACTCCTCTGCTCCAGTAGTTACACAGTGGTGTCCCACCTTGGCATACCTTGGCATTTCCTTCCTGGGTTCTCATGAGCACTTGATCATCTGTACTGCCCCTTCTATTTGTGCACTTCTCTCACTGTACAATGAATATGTGCATTTATAAGAGCATTGTTTACAATTTTTGGGGATAGGTAAGGAAAATGTAGATGGAAAAAATGTGTAAAAGGTTAAGTGGCAGTTGGTGTGTGGAAGCTTAATATGGTCATAGGGTTCTCTCTTTGCCTTCTGCAGGCCGCCATGTAAAAGGAAGAGGGGCTCTGTATGGAGCCCCGCCTTCCCTTTCCATGGTGGCCATCTTGGAAAAGGATTTTCCCTCCTACAGCGGACGCTGCGCGCATCCCGCTGTAGGAACGAAAATACTTTTTTTTTAGCACCCCGGCTCACCGATTTGGCAACCCGGGGGTTCTAATGGCCTTCATCCACTGTTGCAGGGGCTGGAATGGGGGATAACAGTCTGGAGTCCTCATTATCCACCCTCGCTTCACTTGGGCTGATAACTTGGGCTGCCGGGCCGTTATCCCCCATTCCAGTGCCTGGAACGGGGGATGATTGCAACATTAATCTCATTAACATAGCACAAAATGCTAATGGATATGTTGGAAAATCTTATTTAGTCTATGTACTTTACTGAGAAATGTAAAGTAGATGGAGTCTATAAGATTCTTTTTTTGTTCTATTTTTTAATTGTGAAAGGTGGTTCCTAAAAGAACCTTTTTTTTGTTGTTTTTAATTTTTTTTGCAGGAGAGGTTAGAAAATAAGGTGGGGTTGGAAATAAGGGAAGAGGCACCAAGCACTAATATTGAGGGGCTGGTGGACGGGAAGATGTTGCGCGTGTGTTACACCTAAGGTAGGGGGCAGTGTTTCTCATGCAACTTGATTAAAGCTTCAAAAGCACTTTGAAAAATTGCTTCCCCCTGCAGAGTGGTGTGTTGCAGTATATACAGAGGACTGTAGTCTTCGAAATATATGGATCAACAGCTGCCTTTATCGCTTGCAAGTTAACTGGTGGGATTTTGTGCCCCCAGAAGTAGGATGTGTGGTTACAGTATTGGTTGATGAAGAGGTGGAGGAAGACAGCCTACTACTTGCTAAGAAAGAAACAACCCTTGAGAGCATTGCAGTGGTTGGACTGAGTGTGGTTGCGCATCGAGGGGTCCCGTAGGAGTGCTGTGCAGGTAGTCCGCCTCTGAGTACAACTCAGTGCATTTCACTTTGGTAGCTTTAGCCTTTGGTACATTCCCAACAGTGGTAAGGAACTGCCACAACCATGATTTTCTCTGGGTGCTAGAGGTAGGCACTTCCTCTACCTCATTTTCTTGGTCCTGTTCATTGCCTTTGGAAGTACTGTGCTTTTTTAGTTGTGTAGGTCCTCCAGCTGGTGGTGGTGGCTCTTGGGGAGGGGGGATGGAAGTAGCTGATGCCATTTTTAAGATAAATAGCAGTTTTGCTAATATTGTTCCAAGTATGTATTCTGTACGAGATTGTTAATGGATAATGAGTCAGAATAGGTCTGGGAGCTGTGCAAGGGTAAATGTTGAGCTTGAAATTTCCCAGATCAGTAGAAAGTGCAGTTCCAAAATGTCCGCGAAACACGGACCCGATTGTGAAGTGCTGACACGTTCATGAAGACGTCATCATGCCGCAAGCATGTGGTCACGTGACACTGTTCGAAAAGTCTGCGATGAGGTCAGACGTTCGCGGACATCAACAAATGCAAAAACTGTGAAAAAAGTTGCAAAAAGTGTATAGAAGTGTTAAAAATGATGCGAGAATGTGGGAAATGGAAGAGTTTTAAGGTGAAACTGTGAATTTGACAGAAATGTTGCTATATTGGGGTCAGTATGATATTAGTAAGTTGTAGGAAATTAGCATGCGCTGGTTAAAACCCATGAAATTCACTGTGACAACTTTATTAAAGGGATGTTATGGTTAAGTTGCACTAATAAAAACCTATGAAATTCAATGAAAAAACTTTGTTAACTCGACGTTATGGTTACAAGTAAAACGGAAAAACCTCAGAAACACCAGTTATGGTAAGCTAAGCAACCATAACTAGAGCCACCACCATGCACTGCTAAGACTATCACCCAGGAGATCAAAGATGACATCACAAATGTCATCAATGACATCACTGATGACATCACATGTATGGGCCACTTGTTTTTGTTCACTGTCCTATTGAGCAATGGCGGTGTTGAGGGGTAGGTATAAAGAGAGATTTGTGAGTGTACGTGTGAGTGTATGTTTGCGTATGTGTACTAATTCGTATGTCTGTAGCCCTCATTATGAGTGACCCGTCTGGAAAAAATTGCCGGTAACAATGGTTACCTGCATCTTTTCCAGACCGAGTCACTCCGAGTCTGCCAGTTGGGGCTGTGACCTAGTTCAGGTCCCTACCGGCTGAAAATTCACTGAACCACCGGCACTGTTACAAACGTTGCAGGTGCTTCAATTTTCCCATTCCCCTGGAGTTCTATAGGACTCCACGGGTATAGAAATGTACTGTACTGCCGCCACTGGCCATAATATCCCGGTATTACAGCGATATCGGGCGGCAGAAATGGTAAGCGAGATGAGGGCCTGTGTGTCTGTTTGTGTGTGTATGAGGGAATGAGGCTGAACCTGTGCATTTTCAGTTGTTCCTTCCCTATGATGGAAATACATGGCTTGAGAATAAAATATCTAGTTTGACTCACCAGAATGCACTCTTGCACGAACTGTGAGGGATAACTTAATTGCATTGGCCCTAAATCTACTAGTCATGGAGGCCACCCACATACATGGCCACTGGCGGGAACTTTATGTGAATCTTTGAGCGCAATTTCACTAAGTCGCCCGCCAGTCTAAAGACAGTGATGCGTCAGTCAAAACCACCAGTAATCGAAGGTTCCCCAAAGGCCTGAGTCAGCGTAGAGCTGCTCCCAGATTGCAGGCGAGCAAATTCTGCAGATGTTATAATAGCAGTGAGAGAGTTGTGGACATTAATTAGCTGATGGAACCTTAAGTGAGTACCCAAAAGACAAAGGGGCTCATTATGAGTTTGCCGGTGCGGGGAAAAAAGTGGAGGTAGTTCTGTTTACCTCAATTTTTCCCACACGGTCAAACTACAAGTTTGCTGGCATTACCTCCGGCGAGAATTACCGGATGATAATACCATCCATTATTTTCACCGCAGGTAATGCCAGCAAACTTGTAGGTAATACCATCTGGTAATTCAAACTGAGATAATACCAGCAAAATCCCCAATGAAAATGGGGATTTACACCGCCAAACTGCAAGTTGAAATCCAGCAGTATTACCACCGGAATAGTATTTGTGTACAAAATGAGTGAAAATGACCAACTGATATTTTGGCACAACATGTATATCTCCTAAATACTTCAAGCTGTGTACCAGGATCTTAACAAAAAAACAGCTTGTCGACATCACCCAGGAGATGGAAGAGTTGAGATCCACTTCTGCCCTTCACTGGCTGCTTAACTGCAGTCATATTGGAACAGGAGCACTTAGTAACCATAGCGTCACACCACCTTACTGAACCAGGATCAAAGCATGGAAGACATCTTGGAAAAGCGATTGTTTTCTTTCAAACGTACGACTAACGTGAAACCTTTACTGAGGCCACAAATGCCATGTGCATCAACCCTACAACGCTACACTACTGATTCAACCACACTGGTTCTACCACCCTTGCGTGGCCAATGGAACCCACCTACCCATATCACCTTTCTGCCCGAACACTACCTGGAGCCAGAACGGATCCCAATGCCCCAAAATGTCACACTAGTATCTAACTCAATGGCGGCTTCATGTCTCACAATATAAGATCTCCCTCCCTTGGCCAAGTGTGATCTCAGTCACATTAATTTGACTCAGAATCTAATTGGAAAGGACATGATTGCAGCGTGACAGCATGTGGGGGGTAGAAGTGATGGAACATGTCTTATACATTTTGAGGAACAGTAGGGGGCATTTTATATTGCATATAGAGGTTACTTGAACTACTTTTAAACATACAACTTCCTTCCCTTTTTTGTTGCTTTATAATTGTGTTGCAAAATGCACTGTTTGGTAGAACTCTTTTTTGTATTTGCCTCTGGGAGGATGTGCACATCGACCATGCTCCCTGGAGAGGCTCCAGCTTGCTGCAGAGACTCTAAATATTGAACTTCTCCATGAGCGCCATTTCAGCCATTTATGCAAAGAGCATCCATTTATTTCGTCTTTTTGGGGAATATAACTTTGCAAAATATTGACGCCAGACCCAGTGCGGTGGCTTATCTACACTACTCGACGTGAGTGTATGTTGGGTTTGGACTGCTTGCTGCACCCTCTTGATCAGTCCAATTGGAGACAGGTGCTTTGACAGTGCACAAGACCCAGGTTTTGTTTAATTTCATTCAGCAGAGATTCAGATGTTAGAATCCTGGATATTTCCAAGAGGGTAATTTCCAGAATGTAATAGTCAAATAAAGGCTACATTTGATCCTTATTTTCCAGAGTTCCCAATGTTGAGTGGTTGTATGTTCCATCATGACCTTAGTACACAGGTGGGTTAGGCGATTGCTAGGAAGCAGGTTAGGATTTGGTCTAAATCTGGGACCCATTCTGTCAAGAGTGTCTTTGCTTCTCTGGTCTAGGTTGGAGGATAATCACTAGGCAGCTGACGGGTCAAATTTTTCAACATTCACTGGTTTATAGATGAGGTTGGTGGAACATGTGTCACTGAATGTTGCATGCCAGCAATCAGGATGCAATAGCAATTGTCTCTGTTTCTTGCAACAGAAAGCTAACTTTACTCGTTTTAGGGACCATGAAATGTGGATTTTATGAAAAAAGGGGGTCAGTAATATGAGTCTGAGTTGTGTGACCACTTTGTGGTGGATGCTTTTTTCAAAGTATGGCAATTTAAAGCATATCTTATATGTATGATTCTCTAAGGATAACCAAAAAAGTGATGGGTGGAAGGTTTTGAATTAATCTGAACCACTGGCATTGCTCTGGGCAACCTTCCACACCACTGTTTTTTAGCCCATCTGAGCCATTGCAAAAGGAGTCCAGCCATATGCAAATCAGTGAGGTACTGCCACCAATTGGAGCCGCCCTGCCCAAACTGCTAGTTCAGGTCTCCTGTGCACAGAAACCCAAGCAACCCCAGACATGTTTCAGCCTTGTTGGGCCTACTCAGTGAGGTGCAGCTTGGTTCTCTACGTCACAGCTAGCAAGGGACCCACGTCTTGGCATACCTTCTCTCACATAGGGAGACAAACTAAAACCAAAAAAGGGATGGGTGGACGGTTTCAAATTAATCTGAACCACTGGCATTGCTCCGGGCAACCTTCCACACCACGGTTTTCGAGGCTGTCTGCGTCATTGCAAAAGGGGTCCAGCCATATGCAAATCAATAAGGTACTGCCACCAATGGGAGCAGCCAGCCCAAACTGCTAGGCCAGGTCCCATCAAGGGATGCTGTGCATTGCGGAGTCGGCATGCATACTTCCCAAATAAGCACAGACCTCCATGCTCTAAGACCTGTCTTCTCTTCTCAGCCCCTCCTCTTATACAATTCCTTAAAACTCCTGGTTTTGGAAAAAAGGAAACTTTATCTCTGGAAACAAGAAAGTGGGCAGCCTTTAAACCTCAAAGAAATGATAGATAGCCCCCCCCCCACATAAACATACAATAGGCACAAAAGCCAACCGGATAGAGACCACCCTGCATGCTCATAACTTCCTATTCTGATATGTTTACTCTACTTCTTACATTTCATGCTGTATTTTCTTTCATTGTTATTCAAATCCTCTTCCATTTTTTGTGTCACAAAATATCAGCACGTTTGGCACTCCAAATTGTTAATTGTTTCGGAGGATTGAAGACCACAAGGGCGGTACTGTGTAACAATAATACGACCCAGGTGGAAAAGAGCGGTGAAATGCGATTATAAAATGGCCAAGAGTGGTCCAATTCAGGACCTCCCCCTCCACACTCTGTGGTCCTCGCTAAGTTCCTACTGGTGTTCATGATGAAATGAACCACTTTTAGACCAGTTCTTGACTGTCAAAGGATGACATCTGGAAGATGAAATTGTAAGTTGGAAGAAGCCAAATAGTACTACCAAGGAAAGCAGACTCCCTCGTAGAGACTGGCGTGAAACCAGTTGTCGAAGTGAGCGGGAGCGGTCGGGAGCGGTGCTCCTCTACTTTTTTAAATGACCTTTTACAGCTCCTATACTTTTATTTTAAAACGAAACCGTTCCGGAATGGTTTCGTTTTAAAATAGAAGTGTAGGAAGAAATTGAAACTTGCCCTTTCAGTGCACTGCACTGAACGTTCCCTTAAACAGCAGGTGCAAGTGTTTGGGGTGTCTATTGTGTGTGGGAGGGAACGTGGTGACGGGGTTTGTGGGAAGTGGGTGCAGACCGGCATGGAACATAGTTCCACTACTTCTTTTCGTACACTTCGACCACTGCGTGAAACAGGAATGTGGAGTGTTGGTCTTTACAAAGGCTTTCTCATAACTAATTTACTGATATTATGCCCTTCTTCTTCTGTTGAGCCCAACCACCCAAAACAACCTCAAGAATTGTAATTGTGTGTTTTAGATAACACTAATAAAAGTGTTCTAAAGAGATGCGTGTGAAATAGTATCTTGCTTAATTTGCATGTGCAGTTGTATGAAAGATTTCGATTTAGAAATATGTTTTGATATTTCTGTCAGGGAGGAATCTAGTGTGATCACTTTATTATTCCAGCCAATGTCTAGTCTGGCCACAATACAAACAGATCCATTGGACATTGCAAATGAAAGGTCAATCCCCAACAGCCCCGTCCTGTCCCTCCTTTTGGGGGTTACTGGCGCCCCCCCAGTGCTGTCCACGAGCCCCGGCTCCCCCAAGGACTCAGCCGCACACGTCTTTGTGGATCGGGCTTCCCGGTCGCTCTGTGCGGCTGTGAAACGCCCCGTTTATTTATACTGCACGCGGCAGCGTGCAACGTCACGCCGTCACGTGCGTGCCCCATCATCGGGCAGCGCCACACTCCTCCTTTTTCGGGAGGACAAACAACAAACATTAAACAACTATACACTGCAAACCAAAACACTATGTCTATAACACTTCACATTTCCCGTTCTGAAAACCCCTTTATTAACATCCACACGGGTCCCCTTACTTAACCGTTCCCATTGTCAGGATGATCAGATACCTGGCCCAGAACGTAATCGCTGAGGTGAGCAGGTTTCCCTCGTCCAGTCCTCTGGGGGTACCTCCTACTCACCTCCGGCACGGGTGATCGGTCCACAGGCATTCCCCGGACCGGGGACTCGGGCAGACGTGGTGATTCTCCTTCGTCCTCAGGGACGACCTCCAGGTCCGGATCAGGGGGTGGATCAGTCCTGGGATCCCGCAGCTTCTTAAAGAAACTCACGTTGCGAGTTACTTCAGACCGGCCATCCGATGCAGTCACCATGGATCCCTTGACCGCAACAACGTCCAACGGCTCCGGCTCGTACGGTAGGGAGAGCTTCCCAAGGGGATGTCTATTTCGAATGAGGACCTCATCGTCCGGCTCCAGCCGCTGTGGGCGAAGTCCCCTCCAAAGGTTCTCTTGCTCAATCCTTATTTGCCAGTCAGCCTCGACCTGTTGATTGTCAATCACCCCCGGTTCTTTCTCTCCCACCTCAGGCAGTAGCCCCTGAGGACACCGCTTGAGCAACGCCTCTGCTGGGGCCACTCCCGTGGATGCATGTGGTGTGGTACGATACACCCTCAGGAACTGATAGAGGGCTCTTTGGAGGGACTGTCCTTGGCCCTGGGCGATCCGAAATGTCTTATTCAAGGTTCTCATCATCCATTCTGCCTCACCATTTGCTCTTGGCCAGAGAGGCGAGATCTTCCTGTGCCCCACCCCGTAGCTCTCCATCAGTTCAGCGAACCGTTCACTCTGGAACGGCGCCCTGTTGTCCGAGCACACCGTATGTGGGAAACCATGGGCCCAGAACACCTTTCCCACGGCCACCACGACATGCTCAAACGCCACTGACTCTACGAACTCCACCTCGGGGTACCTCGAGTATTCGTCAACCAGCACGAGGAAGTGGGTGCCCATCGTGGTGGAGCCAAAGTCTGCATGAACGACCTCCCATGGGTGCGTCCCTCGAGGCATCGCCTCTATGACAGGTTCCCGCTGCAGGGGTGACGCCGCCTGACACCAGACGCAGGCTGCCACAAAATCGTCCACCTTCCGCTCCAATTCCGGGAACCACCCTTTCAGCCTTAAGCATGCTTTGGTCTTGGCCATGCCCTGGTGACCACGGTGTGCAAGGGCAATCACCTCCCCCACCTTTGACTGGGGTACCACAATTCGATCTCCCCGGAGTAGGAGGCCGGATGTTGAGAACGACAGCTCCTCGCGGACCTATGCCACTGGGCGGACGGACACCCCCATCATGGTCGATCTGTGTCACCACGGCGCCCAAACCAAACGGACTGGCGTCGACAATGATCTCCAATGGCAACGCAGGATCAAAGAAGGCCATGGTGTCCTCAGCTGCCAGGGCGCCCCTGATGTCGTCAAAGGCCGCTTGTTCAAGCGGGCCCCAGTACCAGATGGTGTCTTTTCTTATCAGCGCCCTGAGCGGTTCTGACCTGGAGACAAGGTTCTGGATGAATCGTCCACAGTAGGTAACCATGCCTAGGAAATTCCTCACATCCGACACGGATTCTGGAGGCTGCGCCTTTCTGATGTCCTGGACCTTCTTAGGATCAGGTGATGCCCCCCTCCTTAAACACGAAGCCAAAGAATTCTATTGATGGTCGCAGAAATTCACACTTCTCCTTGTGGAGGGTGAGGCCCAGGGACTGCAGTCTCTCAAATGTCTTTGCCAGGCGTCTCAGATGGTCTACCTCCGTTCTGGCAAACACCAAGATGTCATCGCTGATATTCAGGATGCCCTCCAGATCTGCTAGGGCGCCCCTGATGATGTTTTGAAACACCTCTGCCGCCGAGGACACCCTGAAGCTCAGTCTTTTGTAACGGTACAGACCTCGGTGGGTGGTAAAGGTAGTAATGTACCTCGACTCAGGGTGTAGGACGACCTGGTGATAGCCCGCTCGGAGGTCCAGCTTCGAGAAGAAGCGAGCGCCTTGTACCTCGGCAATGATGTCATCTATCGTCAGGGTGAGGTGTCTTTCTCTTTTGATTGCTTTGTTGGGCAACCTCATGTCCACACAGATCCGGACGGCATCAGGTTGTTTGGGATTTCGTGCCACCACGATTGGGTGGCACGATTGGGAGTTGGACCCTCCACCTTCTCTATGAAGTCGAGATTGACCAAGTTGTCCAGCTCCTTATCGACATGTTCACGAAGGTGAAACGGTACCCTGCGATGTTTCAGGGTGATGGGCTACACGGATTCATCAATGTGCAGCCTCACTGGATCGCCAGCCATCTGTCCAATCCCTTTGAATACTGCGGCATATTTCTCCAGCAAGTCATTGATGTCCTCTAGATAGACGGAGTACGCAAAGCTGACAATGCCAAGGGCCTCCGCCGCTGCACAACTCAGCAAGGTGTTGTTGCTCACTGGTGTCACATAGAACCGTGCAGTGATTCCGGATCCCTCGTGCTCCACCTTCGCCACGAAGACGCTGTCTAATGGGATGGGGTCAACGCTGCCAAACGCGAAGATGCGGGCCTTGGGTGCGACCAATTTGGGAGGCCGGTCCATGGCGTCATAGTGTCCACGGGCCATCACATTGACAGACGCCCCCGTGTCTACCAGGACCGGGACTGGAGAATGGTTTACCTCCACCACACATCGTGGCTGTCTCCGGTTCTTTCCTTTCAGGACCTCCACACTTGAGACAAAAAAGATGTTCTCTTCCTCATCTTCGTCAGCCTCCTCTGCCTGAACATCCTATTTGCCCTGGTCTACTTGAGTGACGTTGGGCGGTCAACCCTGGCGATTGAAGATTGGCCGGGTGGGGCCTTGCGGCACCAGCACAGGCATCGCCGCCTTGCACACTCTTGAGAAATGGTCTGGTAGCCCACACCGTCCACAAGTCTTTCCGGCCGCAGGGCATTCCGTTGGGTGGGGCAGGTCGTAGCCACACTTCTGGCAAGACTCACCTGCCCTCCCAGCTCTGTCTCGGGGGCCACTGCCAGGTCTTCTGGTGGTCCTGCGACCGCGCCACATCGCACACACCTCGTTTTTGATTCTCGCTGCCCTCGCCTCAGACACCTCATGGCACCTACCCAGTTCAAGGATGCGTGGGAGTGTGATTCCAGGCTCCCTTAGCACTTGTCGCCTGAGCTTTCCTGAAGAACATGCCTGTATGAGCATGGTCCTGATCATATCTTCAGCATCACCCCATGCGCAAGCCAACGACAGGCGCCTCAGGCGTCCATAAAAAGTGTCCAGAGTCTCGTCCTCCTTCTGTTTGGCGGATAGCATCACAAAGCGCTCATAGTCTGCGTTGGCTAGAGGTAGAAAATGCGCTTGAAGGGCGGCCTTCGCCTGACCATAGGACCCATCCCCCGGCGGAAGAGACTCAAAAATTTCCTGAACTGAGGGCCCTGCTGAATATAACATGGTTGCCAGTATGGAGTCATCATCAGTGACTTGAGAGGCTCGAAAAGTACATGTCCAGGCGGTCGACCCACCTCTTCCATCTGGGCCCCAAGCTGGAAGGTGGGCACGACACATCAAACTCCGGAATGGGCTGCAGGGCCGGCTGTGCACGAGGTTGGGCCATGGCTGGAGGAATTTGCTGGAGAACGGGTACCACCGCTGGCTGCACAGGAGGTAGCGGACCTGGAGGACCTTCCTGCCCACCCAGAGGCTGCTGCACCTGCAGTCCTGCTGCTGCTGCTGGTGCACCGACTTGATCCTCAGTGTCACTCATGAGCTTGAGCGCACAGGCATCCCCAGTGTGGGAGATGGGGGCCGCAAATCAGACTCAAAACACCACCAGGGAGGAAGAACAGTCACTGCCACACACCTCTGTGGTGATGAAGAGGATGAAGATGGCTCCAGCCTGATAAAACACATTAAAGTCACTGCAACACACCTCTGTGATGATGAAGAGGATGAAGATTGGTCCAGCCTGATGAAGAACCATTAAAGTTACTGCAGCACACCTCTGTGATGATGAAGAGGATGAAGAAGGCTCCAGCCCTCTACTGTTCCAAAAATTGAGGCAAGAAGAACAATGGGCTATGCAGGCCCAGCCATGTTAACCCTCCTCCTTGCTTGCACTCGACATAGGAGACCCAAGAAAATGAAGAAATCACCAACTGGGCACATGTGTGTGTAGGTATAGCTGCCTGCTATCATAGGTTCCAAAAATTAGGTCTGGATTCACTTCAGAGGCCAAACCGGAGCCTCGTGATGTTCCACGGCCTGAAAGACAAAATGGCCGCCAGCCGCGTGGGTGACCCACTACCTGCGGCCTGAAACGAAGTCGTGATCCGACCTCGTTTCGGTGAAAAAAATATCAAAAATGATCACCGCCGGGCCCGGGCATCATCTCCCCCACTCGTCACCACTGTTGGGGGTTACTGCCCTCCCCCCCCAGCGCTGTCCGCAAGGCCCGGCTCCCCAAAGGACTCAGCCACACACGTCCTTGTAGTTCGGACTTCCCGGTCGCTCTGCGCGGTTGGGAAACGCCCTGTTTATTTATACTGCACGTGGCGGCGTGCAACGTCACGCAGCCGCGTGCGCACCCCGTCATCGGGCAGCGCCACACCTCCCCCACTGCTTCCTTTTTGGATGCATCCAGAGCACCAGTAGTTGCTTTTTGCCCACTTCCCCCTCTGGCTGGACCTTTCTAGCAGCAGCTGCGCGCATGCCTGGAGCGTGCTGTGCGTGGAATGCTCGGCCAGCGTGCACACCATTCACGTAGACAGCACAGGTAGGGGGCCTGCTCTTTAGTGTGGGGCGCTTTCCCTCATTCGCGCCGTTTCCCGGAGCTTGCATTATCACGGGGGCACTTGAGCCACCTCTGCCAACCCGCAGCTGCAGTGGGAAGCATCACTCAGCTGACAGGGCGGGAGCAGCCTCTTCCCTTGAGTATACACAGCCTTCCATTAATAAAGAGGCGAAGGCGTGTGTTTACGCCTGCGCTGCCGGCTCAGGGCGGAGGAGGCTAGATGCCAAGCTCATCCTGGATTCGAGCATTTGGCCTGTCTCGCGCGCTGCCGGCCCACGTGCTTCTCCCCTTTCTTTATCTCTGCTTCTTTCTTCTGCTCTCTCTCTCGCGGTTTACGTCCCTTTTCCCGTCCATCTTTTCTTTCCCTCTAAGCATAGCCCTCTCTACCTTTCTCGCTCTTTCTGCTGTCCCCTGTTCTCCTTTGTCTTTCTCAGTATCTTTTTCGATGCCGCTCTCCGTTTTTTACTTGTATCTGTCAGTCTGTGCTCCGCTCTTTTTATACATCGTCATCGGGGTGTTACCCAAAAATGAGAGTAAACTTGACTTGTATACTTATGTTGTATGAAATAAATGATACACACCGAAAGCCCAAGGCCAGTCCCTGTGGCGCAGGCTTAGTGTCAGAGCAAAGACAAAGCTAAAGACCGAGGGGCCCGATTCGTGGAATCTTTTTACATGGTTCAAAATGCCTTTGCACTGCTGAAAAATGCCTTTGTACTGATGACACAGACCCTCAGGGGCGTTGCTAGGGGGGGGCTATAGCCCCTGATCTTTTGGTTGTAGCCCCGGATAGAATCTCAGGAGCTACAGCCAAAAGACTAGCTAGCCCCCAGTCCCAACAGTTCTGACATCAGCTTAGCCCCGGGTCTTTTCCAGACCTAGCAACTCCCCTGCAGACCCTGATTCATGGAACTGTGCGAAGTGTATTTTTGCAGAGCAAAGTAACTTTGTACTGCAAAAATGACCATGCACTGACTTTGCACTGCAAAAATACACTTTACACAGTTCCCTGAATCAGTGTTTGTGTCGGCAGTGCAAAGTCACTTTTCAGCAGTGCAAAGTCACTTTCAACCGTGCAAACAATTCCATGAACTGGCCCCACGTTTTTTACAATGTTGCCGTAAGCATGAAAATATGCACCATGCTGTCCTGGCAGTCATTATCTGCTGCCATTACCGTCATCTGCCCCATAAAACGGGGGCGAAAGGGTTTACTTGTCAGTACTAGGGGAAAGATTCTCCCTTTGCTTCCGGAAATAAGGTTGCAGTTTTTAATTTCTGACAGGGAATCCTAAATAACGTGAGTGTCAATGTTGCTGCAGAAGAAAAATGGTCTATGGCAACTCCACTGTTGGTAATGTAATGAGTGATACTGGTCAGTGTCAGGGGGATCCTCATCCAATGCTGAATTCTTTAAAAGTCGATTGATGAGTCCTAACGTGAGCACATGGAAAGGTAGCTCGGCAGGTTCGGAGACGGTTGCTGAGATCTGTGCGCATCCTGCATGCCAATACATCTGTTTGAAAGTTTGTGGCATTGAAGTAGCCCCTTTCTTTTCACTGAAGAAGTGAATCATGCTTGTTTTTTGCTACCCTGCTTCAATTGATTGTCAATTGGATTCATGGTGGGTAATTTTACACGGCTGGAGTGCTAAACCAAAGTGCAAGAGGAAGGTGGAAGGCAATTAAGAGTTTCTTCACTATTCCGGGGCATTTTCCTTCCATTTGAAGTTGAGGGAGGTTTCATGAAGCCCAATTAACGTTTCAGCTGTGCTTTCCTGCTCCCTCTTATTTATTTATTTGCATTTGTATAGCGCAATTGCAGCCCAAGGGCAACGAGGCGCTGTTCCAAGAAGTTGTTGGACTTAGGATTCAGAGAATATACAGGTGACCAGAGGTCTCTTGGTTACACAGTCTTCAAAGTGCATTTCATTTTTACGCCTGAAAGAGATTTTCATGCAGGTGTAAAATGAATGAATTCTTATGGAATCTGCCTGCGTTTAACACATGCTAAAAAGCAGAAATCCATAGGAATTCATTATAATTTGCTGGCCTCATTTGTATTTAAGAGCATAAAACCAAAGGGTGAAGGTGATTTCACCTAGTTTTACTCTTTACTTTTGCACTCTGCTCTGCAAAAGCGTAACTTTACTTGCTGGGGAGCCAACAGTGCATACGTGCATAACGTTGGCGCATCCCTGCACGTAATTAACACTTTCTATAGAGTGGCACGCGCTGCCTCACTTGCTATCTGAAGAACACCTTCTGTGTTTGCAATTTCTTTTGGAAAAAGGGGAACATTCTCACCCACTGTGTAAAAGAAACCCACCCAAGGCCTTTGTGGAGAGGTCAGGCTCCTTGGCTTCCCACAGACTCTTGCACATATTTTGGAGGGGGGAATCTGATCCTTGGTGAAAATGAAAAGTTGTCAGCCAAGATTACCTGCTTGTTCATGCTGCCATGTCTGGGATGAATGCAGCGACACATGCTTCAGGGCACACCGAGGCAGTGCAGGCCAGAGAAAGAGATGTAGAGAAACATTGAGCGTCAGGAGGAAAAGGGGATATATGCTTTGAAAAGCCCGGAGGCCCTCCTCTCCGCATGTCACCTTCTGCATTTAAACACTATTTCTAGGAAATTGTGTTTCAAGGTAATTTATTCCAGGGGTGAGGTGTATTGATGAAGGTGCGTTTCATAGGTTGTAATGTGAAACCACAATTTAGCATATAAATAGTAGCGGGGTTAGACGTGGGAACACGACGTAGGTGGTGGCAGTCTCTCTCTTCTTATGTTTTTACAGGTCGACACGTTTTTCTATTTGTGTCTAATATGCAAACTAGTGTTGTAAATATTTTCCGCGATATAATATTCTTGTTACGGTTGAGTGCTGGCTTGGGCATGGAAATCTAATAACAAAACGATGTAGCAATTAATTTGGGTTAATCAGAAAAAAAGGAGGCGAGAGAGCAAGGAGACTTGCTGGGGGGCTCAGACAGGCAGCTGCATAAGGGGTGAAAAAACGTATGTGGTAGGTGAGGGTGCACATGAGAGCTTTAGGGATCTACACCAGGTGAGTTTGGGTCGCCCTCCAAGAAATGAAGATCTAACATTGCACTGTTGTGTCATCAAAAGAGCAAGATTGCCATTGGCCCGCTTGTGCAAGGCTGCATCAGACCAGCAAGGCTGCAGAGTTGCTCCAAGAAGGCCTGTGTCTCCCTTGTAAAAGCCGCAGAACCGATGACTGATGGCTGAAAGTTCTGAAATTGATCATAACCATTGGCGTCCCCCTAGTCAACCCTCCAAACCATTGTTCTTTCAGCCTCCTACGGAATCACAGAAAGGTGAAAGACCATATGCAAATCACGCTTTGTTCCACCCCAAGAAGGACAAATAGAGCACAGACTCTGATACCACCAGCAACCAGAGACATGTTTTGGTATCAGTGGACGTCATTAATGAGGTGTAGCTTTAGGCACAGTAAGCTCAGGGATCACATCTGGGTAAGCCGTCCCACCAAGTGTGTGTGATGAAGCCGCATGCTAGGACTGCAAGCTGCGCATGAGTGTGATTGAGGAGGCCAGGCTCCACACCCTGCTACCGGATGTGGAGCACAAGGCGCCTGAAGCAGGGGATTATCCATAGTGGTTCTACTCCTTTTGCAGGCCCTTTAAATCTTTTACTAAGTGCGCCAGAGACTGTCACCACAGCCCGCTCAGGTGCAGAGCCACAGACTTCACAGAGTGGCATTGTGGATGTTCAGATTGCCATCTTTAGACTTGCAAAGTGTCTGAGTTCCTGCCGGGGCCGCGGGCCATGTCTGAAGCAAAGAACAGCTGCAGGCACCACCACCACCACTCCCTCACACACTCCGTGAAAGAGCTCTTTCATGCACACATGGAAAAGTCATTTCTATGGTGGCAGACTAGACTGTTAAAGGCTTGGTCTGAGAGGTGGCATGGCCAGGGGGGAGATCACAATCAAGAGATTCTTCACCACACAACAAAAACCCAACTGCAGAGCAATTACCAAGAACAGGTGCAACTTTTAGCTCATAGACCACCCTAGTGGAAGAGGTTAAGCAGGGCTGTTGCTAGATCTGGAAAAGATCTGGGCCACGCTGTCAGGACTGTCGGGACTCAGGGTTAGCTAGCATTTTGGTTGTAGCTCCTGAGCTTCTATCCAGGGCTAAAACCAAAAGACCTGGGGCTATAGCCACCATAGCCCCCGTCTAGCGAAGCCTCTGGGGTTAAGGCTCTACCAAAGCCCAGTGAAAATGGTAGCCTCAGTGGCTGCATGGAGTAGCAGAGCGACTAGGAGGAGCGAGCTGAAGGTACAAGACGCTGAGGAGGTTTGCAGAGAGACGAAGCTGCAGAAGGATGAAGAGGGTACAGAGGGAGTTGAAGGTGCAGGAGGACAAAGAGGTGTGGACAGATATGGAATTTCAGCAGGTGCAGTGGTCGAAGTGGGTGGGAGGCGGCGGGAGGGGTGCTCCTCTACTTAAAAAAAAAAGTTGTACTGTTCCTATACTTTTATTTTCAAAGGAACCCGTTGCGGAATGATTTTAGTTTTAAAATGAAAGTGCAGGAAAGAGTTGAAACTTTCACTACAGTGCACTGCACTGAACATTGCCTTAAACAGCAGGTGTGTTTGTTTTGGGGGTTTGGATTTCACGTGGGAGGGGGCTCAGCAATGGGGTTTGTGAGGAGCGGGGCAGACCAGCAGGGAACGTAGTTCCACTACTTCTTTTCGTACACTTCGACCCCTGAGCAGATGGAGGAGACTGAGAAAGAACTGAGTGAGCAGGAGGATGGAAAGAGCTAAGGGATGAGGAGGCGGCAGAATTGCAGAAAGAGCTGCGGGTGCAGAAGAGAAGAGGGGAAACGGTGGAACGAGGGACGACCAAGAATCAGGAGAGAGTACAGAGGGTAAATATGGATACAGTTTAAGGCTGGAGGAAGAGGGGAGGAGCAAAGTCAGATAGGTGCTGGGGGATCCCCTTGAAGCACAGGGCCAGTAATAACCAGATAGTGACACCATGTCTAACCATCAGGTGCTTAAAGGAGGTGGAAGGAGAATAGAGCCTCTGGCAGAACAGCGAGGAGGCTAGCCAACAGATAGCTGGAAGGCCAGAGGCTGAGACATGGGGACAGGTTCTCAGGCGTGAGTGAGACTCAGTTAGTTGAGGAGGAAGGTGAGAACAGCTTGGGCAATTGGATTAGGCCCCTAGGCCACAGAGGCACCTTACACTTAGCTGAGGACCTAGAGTCCCTCCCTGCCTACCTCACCTCTGGGCAATGCTGTGGAGTGACAACAATGGGAACTTCAACAAACAATGTTGGTTTTACCCAAATGACCCTTTCCAGCCTGGAAATCAAGCCTAGTAGTGTGAAAAGAACTGTGACAGCAGGGTAGGACCTCAAGACACATTTTTAGGATACACTTTCTGAAGAAGACTTATTTTGTTGGTTTGCCTGAAAGATCTTTGTTTGTGTTGCCCACTTTTTGTTGTGTAAAGTCCCAAATGTAACTAAACTCAACAGTTATGTCCTCTGTGGCCTCCCCTTGGCTTTGTGACAGGCGACTTACACAAAACTGAAGAATGATGGCTGCAAGGTTTTACATTAATCATAACCACTGGAATGCCATTTGGCAACCCCCAAACAATTGAAATATAATATGCAAATCAGGCTTCATCTAAGCGTAAAAAAGGACAGTTCAGTCCGAACTGTTGGTTTGCATCCCCTCTGAACAAGACTGCAAACAACCCCATACATGTTTTCAGCCTTAACGGGTACTATCAGTGAGGTCCAGCTTAAGTCTCTAGGAAGGGAAAGCCCAAGCTCCACACCTGTGTGCACAAGTCCCACTTAGGGGGATGTATGCAAAACTGAAGAGTGATCACTTTAAGGTTTTGAATATATCATAACCACAGGCATTGCTCTGGGCAAAACTCCAAACTATCCATTTTCAGCATGCAATTACAGAAGGAATGTCATATGTACATCTCACTTGGCCTATTCGAATAAGGGGTAGTGCATCCTGATCTGCTATATCACATGCCTTCTTCACTAGACCATAGGTTACCACAGATATGTTTTGGGCTCATTGGACATCATCAGTGAGGCGTGGCTTGGGTCTCTCTGCATAGTGACTTCAAGAACCATGTCGGTGTACCCGTCACGCTTAGGGTGACTTATACAGAAGTAGGTAGCAATGGCTGGGATGTCTTGCATAAATCATAACCGCAGACATTTCTGTAGGCAGCTCTCCAAACTATTGACTTTCAACCTGCCATTGCAGAAGGGGAAAGGCCATATCCAAATCTGCCTTGGCTTAAATACAAAAGCGGCAGTCCAGCCGAAGTGTTATGTCACATCCCTTCTGCACAAGACCACAAGCAACCCCACATCGTTCTGGCCTCATTGGGCATGAACAGTGAGGTGCAGCCTGGTTCCCTAGGCACACCATGACTAAAGAGGGATTTATAGAAAATTGAAGATTGCTGACTGGGTGAACGGTATGATATGTTATGTTACTGGGATTTAAATCACTGCCATTTGTGAAAGATATCATCAGAGAGAAGTAGGACTATCATGTGAATTCCTTTTGCGTGGTTTAAACAGAGATGCAATCCTATCAATTCACTGTGGTTTGGAAGGATTCATGAGATTAGCAAGGCTATAATGTGACAACCTTATGCAGGGTCTCCGGGTAGTGCAAGGTTTTATCAGAGCATCAGGCTCTTACATGACTTCCTTGTTTAATGTTTCATCAACAAAACAAAGCAATCATGTGATTCCCTTGAGCAAGGTTTCATCAGATAGGTCAGCAATGTCATGGTGGGAATACACTGAGAATGGTATCACTAGAGCAGCAAGGCTCTAGCGTGACTCCCTTGGTATCATTCGAGTAGTATGACTATCATTTGATTCCTTTGTGCAATGTTTCTTCAAAAAACCAGGCTATCACGTCCCTTTCCTTACAAAGTGTCATAAGAGCAGCAAGGGCATGATGTGAATATCTTGAGGAAGGCTCCATCGGAGCAGCAAAGCTATCATGTGACACTTGTGCAAGCTTGCGTAAGAGAAGCAGGCTGTTATGTGACTCCTTTGTGCATCGTTTCATAAGAGCAGCAAGGGTAGCAGGCAACTCTCTTATACACGGTATCTGAGCAGCCATGCTATCATCTGACTCCCTTGTGCAAGGTCCCATAAGGGAGCAAGGCAATCGTGTGACTTAATTCTGCAAAGTATGAGCAAAGCAGAGTAGCAAGGCTATCATGTGACTCCCTTGTGCTATGTTTCATCTGAGCAGCTAGGCTGTAGTGTGACTCACTCGTGTTAGGGTTATTTAGAGCAGCAGGACTAATATGTGGCTCTCCCATGCAATGTATCATCATAATCCCTCTGAATTTAAAAATTTTAGGGAAAATGTGTTAAAGGATTTAAACGTTATTAAGAGAACACAAAAGAGGTTTTTTCTGTCTATTCCCATTCATTTTCCCATAGTGAAAAGGGTGCTTCCATTGAACCCCCATAGTGCAAAAATAGCTGGATAGATTTGCACCAAATAAGAAACAAGTTGGACACAAAGCATCACAAATGTGCCATGTGTTGGTTTGGTGTAAATCTGTGCAAACGTTTTAAAAAAAAATGGATGGAGAATGGGGTGCCCCAGGTCCCAAGAAAACGTTTATAATTCTGCCATGGTGCATTGCAACAAATGAGGAATTTCAGAAATGAAAAACCTCAATCATGTGTTTTTAATTTTGCAAGACATTTTCACAGTAGTTTCGCTGTAACACTGCAGTAATGTCTTATATGTAACTATATCACTATTTCATGTGCCATCGGGGCATTAACAAGGACAGCACCCATGACTGGTGGGATCTGATCATTTTATTGGGACAGGGCATTTGGCTGTATGCCTGGCTCACACACCATTGCCACACTGTTTTAGCTTATTTGGTGCAAAGCGGACAGTTGTGGAAGATAATGCAGAGCAGATACTTTTTGTAAATCGAACTGACAACCGAAAAGTTTGTCTGAAAGAGCAAGATAGGCGCCATTCACAAAATTGTGCCTCTTATTGATTGCTCATCTTTCTCGCTGCCATGATGCAAAGGGTTTCCCTTAAAATGTGAGGTACAAATAACTGTGCGCACACCCGAGAAAATGTTTCAACTAAGTAAAAGTGAATCCCACAAACTGCCACTTAAGACCTTAAAGTAATTCCAGAGGTGGCCTTGTCATTGCTGAAGACAGGTTGAGAACTGCATCTATTTAAACATGAACTTTCTACATGTAATAATGCAAAAGGCCTGATTTTCCATTCAAAGACACACACATAAATTGTGTATTTCTTCAAATATTGCCTAATCAGTATAAAAAGACATGCAGAAAAAAGGCACATGGAAGTGGAATTGAGCCACCTGTAACAAGAGTGTTGTTGCCACATACGGAATAATTTAGCAGGCCTTAAGAACATGGATTCAGAGCTTCAAAATTAAAATGAACAATTCCAGAATTTCCCTAGAGTGCCATCATTCTAATTTGTTTGGCAGAGGGTGCACTTGTGAATTCTAATAGAAAATACCCCTTTATGTTTTATCTTATCATACTTTTTTTTCTTAACTTTGAATAACACTGCACTTCTCTTTAACTTGAAATTAAAATTGTAAAATGTATTGAATTGGTTCACACTTAGTAAGATGGAAAGCTGTGTATTAATTTCTGTACTCCATGTTACATGTAGCTGTAGTGACCCTAACATTCATCTCTAACAGCCCCAGCCACATCACAAGATATGAGGCCACTGTAAGGGACTGATTCATCATGTTAAAAATAATTCCAAGACCAGGTCTCACAAAGCATTGCAGATAGCTGGTTTATGGACCTAGACCCATGAAGTAAATGGAGACATGACACATATTTTTAATTCAGGTGCTTCATAAAATCCATTTAGCTGAAGATATGTAACAGCTTATCTGATCTCTGTGAACAAGCCAAAGTAGCCTGGACATGAAATCCTTCATGAAGCAGAATGCATATGGGATGTATCAACAGTTATCTCTTTTGGCCAAAATCAACATTTCTTTCCTTTCAAATTGAATAGGAAATTTACATGTGTGCATTTAAAAAAAAAAGATATATTCATTAAAAAAATCATATCTTTATAGTGAAAGCTCCTATCAACTTGAAACACATTTCACTTGATAGCTAATTATGATCTATTGCATCCTGTGTACAATTCACCTGTGGCATAATGAAAAAATAAAGAAGATTAATAGAAAAAATCATTACATCTGGAAATACACAATGCACAGGAACATTCCGCATCTTGAATTCTGCGCTCTAAAATATAGATTACGGTGGTCTATATTTTATTAAACTAGCACGATGTTATCAAAAGTTATTGCAATTAAACAAAATGCCTCTTTTATTTCTCAGAAAATGTGTGATATCCGCCAAGCGATCATGATTTGGCATTCGGGAGATGGGCCTAGCCAGCCTCAGGTTAGCCCTGCTGGTGTGGCCTCTGCCCCGCCTCAGTTGAGCAAATTCCACATTGACCCTGTGGATGATGGAGTTGCACTCAGAGCCTTGGGTGGCCTTAAATCGGCTTTACCTCATGATGCAGTTCTACTCTGGATTTTAAAAGCTGTTCCACAAAGGGTGATTTTTATGTTTACAAATGCCCTTCAGTACTCATTTGCAATGGGAATTATCCCTGCTTCTTTGAAGCATGCTGTTGTTGCCCCTCTTTTGAAAAAAAACTAATTTAGATCCCCAGAAGGTGGCAAATTATTGTCCCATCTCCCTTCCTGCTATCATGAAACTGATGGAGGCAGTGATCACTCCTCTAGATTTCTGGAAGACAACTACTGTCTACATCCATTCCAGTCTAGTTTTTGTCCCGCGATGGGCACTGAATCTTTTATGATATAGTTACTGGATGATATAGCTTTTCTCCAGGTCAGCGGAGTTCTTACTCTCCTTGATCTCTCCGCAGCCTTCGATCCATGGATTGTTATACTCTGCTAACTCGGATGTGGCAAGCGGGAGTGGAAGGTCCCCGGCTGGCCTGGGCTAGATCATTTCTTGAGGGGTGGTCTCAGACCATTTCTTTTCAGGGCTGCCACTCGCTCAGTCTGGGTCTGACGTGTGGGGTTCTGCAGAGCCTGTCCCATTACCCCTTTCTTTTTAATCTGTATATTTAGCTTCTTGCCAATCTTATTGCTGAGTTTGGAGACATTTTTTATACCTATGCTCATTCATACTGAACTGCCCCCGAATTGTGTATTTTGTTTATTTTATTTTATTGTGTGTTTCCCCTCCGTGTGTCCTGTGTCCCTGCCTCCCTCCTCCATCCTCCCGCTCCTGTTTCCTCCTTCTCACCCACCTCCCAACCTGCCCACGCCCCTGATTGGCTTCTGGGCCCTTGGAGCTGAGGCCAGGTTGTTCGCTGCTCGCCAACGCTCGCCACTTCCATTCCGGCTGAGCAGGGTGAGTCCAGCATAAATTTTCATTCCTACTGAGCTGCCCTCGAATTGTGTGTTTTGTTTATTTTATTTTATTGTGTTATTCCTCTCCATGTGTCCCGTGTCCCTGCCCCCCTCCTCCATCCTCCTGCTCCTGTTTCCTCCGTCGCCTCCGCCTTCCAACTCGCCCACCCCTCTGATTGGCTTCTGGGCCCTTGGAGCTTAGGCGAGGTTGTTTGCTGCTCACCCACGCTCGCCAGTTCCATTCCGGCTGGACAGGGTGAGTGCAGCATCATTTTTCATTCCTACTGAGCTGCCCCCGAATTGTATGTTTTACTTATTTTATTTTATTGTGTGATTCCCCTCTGTATGTCCCTTTTCCCTGCCTCCCTCCTCCCTCCTCCCACTCCTGTTTCCTCCTTCCCGCCTGCCTCCCAACCCACCCACCCCCCCGATTGGCCTCCCCTCCCCTTATCACTATACTTCCCTGGGCAGCCTCTGCCCGGCAGCCCCTCAGCTAAGGGCCCCAGGCAAAGGTTGGCTCCTAGTGGTGGCTCCCCTGTTGGTGTCTGCAGGTGTCCGCTGGGGACACCAGTCGCCAGCCACCTCCCTTCTGACCTCCTGCTTACCCCTCCTTCCACTCACTAGCGGTTATTCCTCTGCAGTTCTACTTGCACAAACTGCCTGCCTTTAGTACCGCATTGTGAAACCTAGGCCTTTTCTCCCTCTTTAGGATTATCAAATTTAGGTGGCTTCCACTGGTTTAAATTTGCTTGTATCTGCACCACTAAAATTGCATTGTTTAAATTTGCTTGTATCTGCACCACTAAAATTGCATTGTTTTAATTTGCTTATATCTGCACCACTAAAATTGCATTGTGAAACCTAGGCCTTTTCTCCCTCTTTAGGATTCTCAAATTTAGGTGGCTTCCACTGGTTTTAAATTTGCTTATATCTGCACCACAAAAAATTGCATTATTAAACCTCAGCCTTCTTCTCCCTCTTTAGGATTCTCAAATGTAGGTATGTCTTCTCTCCTGTCTTAGAATGCCCTCTGCTTTTTCTGCGCTCGCATCCTGAGTGCCGTCGTCTTGTCCCATAGCTCTACTCACTTGCCTCTTGCTGTTTTGTCTGTCTACCCCTGGGACCCTCCCCCTCCTCTCCCACCTACTCTATGGTGCTCTGTCTCCCCTATCTTTTCTAACTGCTTCTCTATTGACTATCCTGCTCCCCTCACTAAGTCTGGTAGGAAGAAGTTTAAAAAGGACATCCTGGTCTCCAACCCAGGCCTCCCTATCGCCGACACCTACATCAGTGCCTCCTCTAAAGAAACTCTCACCGACATCCTCTTTGTCGTTCCTTCACCAGATCTATGGACTCCTCATATGGTCTCTGTGCTCTCTCCTTTCTCCTCTTCTCCCATTAATGGTGGCACCCGTTGGGACGCCCTCCTGTCCTCCTTCCTGTCCTCTAAGGTCATCATTAATGTCTACTCAAATGGGATCGTCTTGGTCCAAGGCCCTCAGGCCAACCTTCATCTCTTTGATAGACGCTTTCCACGCCTCATCAACTTCCTTTCTTCTCCCGCTGTCCCCTCTCCCCTTTCCTTGGCTACCTTGCCTTCCCCCTCCCTCTCTGCCCCCTCTCGGGTGCTTTCTACACTTCCGCAGGGCGTACCTCTGATCTGTACCCCTCCCAGGAAGTCCTTCAAGGAGGGCAACCTTCTCCACATTGCCACTCTTAACTCCCGTTCCGCTGTCAAACATTCCTCTGATATCTACCGCCTTCTTGAAGAACTTGACCTCAATGTCATCGGTCTCACTGAGACATGGTTTACGGACAGCTCTGTCACCAGCTTTGAGACGCTCCTACCTGATGGCTACAAGATCCTCTCTGCGCCCAGGCCCAACCGCTCTGGTGGGGGCGTAGCCCTTATTTTCCTGAGTGGATTCTTGCCTCTGTCACTCCTACGCAGGCCTACTCCTCTTTTGAATGCCTCGTCTGCAGGCTCTCTCTCTCCCCTAGTCATTCCCTTACTGTGGCTACTATCTATCAGCCACCTGGTCAGATTTCTTCCTTCCTCTCTTAGTGGGCGGACCTCTCCTCCTCACTCCAGGCCTCAACCACTCAACTCCTCCTTCTTGGACACTTCAACATCCACCTGGATGCCTCCTGTCCCCCCTCTGGACTCTTTCGCGACCTCTGCGACTCTCTCTCACTCTCCATTCTCCCCTCTGGACCGACTCATTCTGCAGGGCACACTCTCGATGTTCTGATCTCTTCAGACCTTCTCCTCTCGGTCCCTCTCTCCACTCCTCTCTCCTGGAGTGATCACTTTCTCCTATCCTCCCACCTCACCCTCCCTACTCCGCAGGCCAAGCCACCTCCGTCACTGCCACCTACCTTCTCGGTCATTGGACCCATGAAGAGCGTGTCAGTTGAGGCTTTCGCCACCACCTTCTCACTCCCTACTCCCCCTCTGGCTGACTCTCACCCTGACACAGCCCTCTCCACGCTCCACTCTTCTATATCTGATACTCTTGATATCCTTGGCCCTGTCATGAGAATCCGCCTGAAGCCCAAAGTCAAGTGTAACTCCTGGTATGACTCAGACCTCGTCATCCTAAAACACAAGTGTAGGGTGGCCGAGAGGAAATGGCGTGCTTCAAGTTCATCCTCTGACGAACCGGCCTGCCGCCTGCTGCAAAGGCAATACCGGTTCTCCCTCTCACCAAGAAGAGAGCTGATAGCCAAGCCCGCATCTCTGAAGCATCTAACAACTTGGCTGAACTCTTTAAAATCTGCAAGGAACTGGCCAATCCTGCCGCAGGCTCTACCTCTCCTGTCCCTTCCCAGGCCCTCTGCACGGCACTGGCTTCTCACTTCATTTCTAAAACTCAGGACATCCTGTCCTCACTCTCCTCCTTTCGCCTCCCTCCCACTATTCCCTGCTCTTTCTCTGGCCCTTCTGCAGCCACCCCTCCTCCATCCTTCTCTGCCTTTCCCCTTTTCTCTGCAGACAAGGTTTCTAGACAAGTCCGATCTATGAAAGTCTCGTCGAAACAGGTTCACCCCTGTTCCTCCAAAACTATCAAGGGCCACATCGACTTCCTTGGCTGCTGCGCTGGCTGATTTCTGCAAACACTCCTTCCTCACTGGTGTCTTCCCTTCCCCTCCTGAAGCACTCCCTTGTGCACCCTCTTCTTAAGAAACCCTCTGCCGACCCCTCCTGCCCGGCTAACTATCGCCCAATCTCCATCACTCCCTTCCTGGGCAAGCTCCTGGAGAAACTGGCCATCTCCCAGCTCAATCTCCACACTGAATCAGCTACCAGAAGCACGGAAACTGCTCTCCTGAACATCCGTGAAGACCTGCTCACCAACCTTGATTCTAACACCCTGTGCATTCTCATCTTGCTTGATCTCTCTTCTGCCTTTGACACTGTCAACCATGCAATCCTGCTCAACCGTCTCCGTGATAACCTGGGTATCACTGGTCAGGCTCTGGCGTAGCTGACTTCTTTCCTCTCCAACCGACCCTCCCAGGTCCAACTTGGGTCCTTCCTTTCCGACATCTTTTTCGCTACCTGTGGTGTCCCCCAGGGATCTAACCTCTCTCCCTGGCTGTTCAACCAATACCTGGCACTCCTTGCCCACAGCATCGCAGCTCTCTGTCCCAACTTTCAGTGCTATGCGGATGATACCCAGCTCATTTTCAGGCTACCCTCGGCCTCCTCCTCTCCTTCCCTCATCTCTGACTGTCTGTCTGCCAAGCAGGAGTGGTGTGCCGCCAACAACCTCTGCCTTAATGCCAGTAAGACTGAGATTCTACTCATCGGCACACCCACTCCCTCCTTCCTTTCAGCTCTCTGGCTGGCCTCTCTTGGCCCTCTTCCTACTCCCACCTGCAAGGCTAAAAACCTGGGGGTCATCTTCGATTCTGCACTCTCCTTCTCCCCTCACAACTCTGACGTCTCTAAGAAGTCACACTACCAGCTGCACCTCCTTAGAGGTGTTCTTCCTTTCCTCTCCTTCCCCCAAAAGCTCACTGTCTCCAAAGCCCTGGTCCTCTGAGGCTGGACTATTGTAACAGCCTCTATCTAAATCTGCCTGCCTCTACTCTCCACCCTCTGCAACTTATCCAGAACAGGACTGCGAGACTTGTCCTTGGCCTCAAGCCCAGGGATCATATCTCTCCAGGACTGAAATCTCTGCACTGGCTCCCAGTGGCTGCGAGGATTAAGTTCAAAACCCTCTGCATTGTATACAAGGCCTTCAGGGGTCTGGGGCTGCAATACTTTCAACTCTCTTCCTAAATATCTTCCTTCTCGAGCTCTTCGCTCATCCGACTCCAACTCCCACAGGGTCAGTCGCTTCTCCAACTCTGGAACAGCCTTCCGGCCTCCCTCAAACTCGAGGAGAACCATCTCCGGTTCCGGAAGCACCTCAAAACCTTCCTCTTTGCTTCTGCTTTCTCTCCCCCTGTCCCCTGTTGAATTCCTGACTGAAACTGCACTGGTTACCTGGCCACCTGTAGTGATTAGGTTTCTCTGTTGCTTGTGCAGAAGGAGCAGAATGCTGAGTGAGTGACACATATGGGCCTCATCCCAAGTTGGGCGGTAACGTCGGCGCTAACAGCACCGGCGCTAATAGCCCTACCGCCAACCCCCCCGGCGCTATTAGCGCCGGATCACGGGTTTGGCAGCAGGGTTATTGCCCATTCCCCATTGGGCCCATTCAGGAATTCCTCATTCCCCATTGGGCCCAATGGGGAAAATTTGCGCTATTACCGCCGTCGGATTTCCAGCCGGCGGTAATCGCGCCGAAAATCGGCAATTTTGCTCAAGAGCTGGGGGGAAATCCGCCAAAGCCATGACCTGGCAGACCCTTAAATGCAGCGGTAATAGCGCTACCGCCGCATTTAAGGGTTACCGCCAGACTCGTGATGAGGCCCATAATCTCGGATCTTAAGTGAGACCTGAGATTAAGTTTGCGCGACAGACATCCTTACCATGCGAACATAAAAATATTCCAAGTAGTGTCATAAAAAATATTGGAAGCTGTTCATTTTGTTCCAGTCTAGATGCCAAGCCAATTAATATGCCACACATTACTGCCTGTGAGTCCCAGGAAAGTTGTTAAAGAAAATGAAATCATCGCAGCTGTAGCTTGGGCCCAATTGGCCTGAGTTTTTTTTGGAAATGAGAAGCATTTGGACGCATTGTCCAGACGTCTGCGCCTGTTGTCATGCCTTATTCTAATAAGAAATGTCAAGGCCCAACTGCTTTGACCTCTATTTAGATAAGGGGCTCTCCAAGAAGCGAGAGGTGCTATATCGTGGGGAGAGCATCAGTGATGGTCTTATCCTCACAATGCTACACTGGGCATGACTTGCTAGATTTAGTAAGCTTTTCTTTACAGGACCTTATAATCATTATTTGCAGGAAAATCAATCATGAAAAGCAGTTGTTTGCTCCATGTTGGCAAGAGAGGAAAGGGGTTGCCAAGAATGCCGTACCAGCCCTTGCGCCCCCTCTCTCGATGTAGCTGGTACAAACTTAACATCTGCCTACCTCTAGAATATGGTACTGGCTAACTGTTTTAGGGGTGACAATTCCTCATTCTCAGCGAGATTCTGATTAATGATAAAAGGGACGTAACGTTTTTACAAATACAAAATATGTTGTTCCTTACTCTTAAATTTGTATATACTGCTGTTGTCTTCCCAACCAAACTCTCTTTCCAGATATTTTACCTTTAACACTTATGAACACATTTGTCTTGCATTGGTTGTCCTCCATTTTGAGAACTGCATTAAATCACTGGAACAGGAAGTGACATCAGAGGAGAAAAGACGCAGTCTGCAGATTCGCTAGAGCATCAAAGATTCAAAGTAAACTGTTGCATTTTATTTTACTAACTATCAACATGTTGACACATCAAGAAATCCTTTGCCACAAGTACTGGTAGAAATACTAGCCGTATTAATACCAGTAGCAGTAGTAGTTCTACCGATAGTAGAAGCGATAGTACTACTAATGCAACCAGTAGTAGCAACATTACTAGAGATAGTACGAGTACAACTCCTACTTAGGTAATATTAGTAGTTGTTATAATACTACCGCGACAACCACTAATAGAAGCAGTATTCGCCTTCTGTGTTGCTATCTTCCTTGCTTTGACTCATCTTCCTTTTCTTCCCACATCCATTATTCACTTCCTCCTCCTGATACTTTTTCTGATCTTCTTTGCGATTCCTCTTCTACTGTGTCATTTACATTGCCCTCCCCTCTGGTTCCTCTTTATTCTTGTTTATTTTGTTCTTTCTTAAAAAACCTCCCCAACCAAGGCTTGCACCCTGTTTGAAAACAAACCAAAGGAACTCACATAAACGCGAACAATGCTTCAGAAAATCCCACTTTTTATCTCTTGGTGCTGTTCTGTCCACTCTCATGCCTTATAAGAGCTAGTCCTATTTCATTCCAAAAGAATGTACTATCAGGCTTCTATTTATATGCTTTCTTTACACCTGTCACCAATGACCTCTTCTTGACACTCTTGTCCCCTGAACCCCCCGATCCTTCATTGGTCTCCTCTCTTTCTGCTTTCAAACGACTTCTTACTATACTTCTAAGATTAGCTTTCTTCATTCTTCTTGTCCCTCATTCTCATCTTCCTCTCGCATCTTCTTACTTCTCCCTGAATGAAATATGTACTTTATGTTTGATCAATTTGTAATCATTTGTAATTGTGCAACAGCTTATTTAAACCTGCACAGCGCTTTGGTGAAAGTGCTTGCTACTGCCAGCAAAACTAGTGCTACTACAGCTGGCAACACTAGTATTAGTAATATAAGTAGTGCCCCAACTAGTAGTAGTATTACTTCTAGGACTGCTTCTACTGGTATTACTATTAGTACTATTACCAATGGTAGTAGTATTGGCAGTTTGAATACTATTATTACTGAAAGTATCACTATGTGTAGTACCACTACTACCAGTGGTAGTATCACTAGAAATGCAATTAGTATCATTACAACTGGCACTACTCATTCGTTTAGTAGCACTGGCCACAGACTAAAACTACTGGGGATGTCAACCACATTATTAGTTCCACAACTACCACTACCATTACTAATGGTTTTATTACGACACTACTAGTAGTTTTAGTAGTGCTGCTACTTGTACTCATTATAGTAGTATTACTGGTAATACTTGCTCTATTGCTATTAGTAATAATAGAGATACCATTGCATACTACAACTATTGGTACTACTACTATAACTACTGCTACAACTACCACTAATGCAACCCCGAGTTCTAGTACTCCTACTGCTAGTTTTGGTAAAATTACTACTGCTACTGGTTAGCTCAGATTACTTAGTAGGCGCATGCGTGTGTGTCAATGCAGCCTTTTACTCTGCACCTGTTGAATCAGCAGACTCCACTGCCTCCCCTAAACCTCTTTTGTTCCATTCCTGCCACATGCATTACAGACAGTTCACAAAATGGAGGACAACAAAAGCAATACATATTCTTGTGATATCTTAACAGTGACTTAGATGGAAAATGTCTTTGGTGGGCACCAGCAGAAGGCAAAATGCCAATTGAAAACAAAAACATTTTATTTTCAAGAGAGATGGAAGGGTGTGTGAAAAAATGTTTGGGCGATGGGTGCAGTGTTTCACAACAGAGAGCATCCTGTGTGTTTTGGGCTAAAATGTTTCTGAACCTGACACAGTTGGGAGAGTAGATTCAGCTTTGGTTGTGTTTCCGTAGATTTTTTGTAATTTGTTCCTGTAGTTTTGAAGAGTTGTTAAAACTATCATGCTGAGTATGCATTCTTGTTTTGATTCAACTCAAAATTAGGATTCCATGTTTAGTTATGGCACATGGGTATTACAATGTCACACCTAGTGAGACAAACACATTGGCGTGAGAGAGTGTAAATATATGATGGATCTATATGAAGAGGTTACACTGAATGTGCACGTTGCTTGGTTAAAGCAAGTAGAGCGGCCATTTTGGAAAGGAGACTTTCCCAGCATAACCTAATGGGAGCTTCTCTATCATGAAGCATCTAACTCATAATTATATTTGTTTTGAAAGATCAATATTATTTAGGGTATTTGTTTTGATATCTGGCTATGACAGAATCATTTCACTTGGAATGTTTTTCCAGCTTCCCAGAAACATTTTTTATTTGCCTGGATCCACAATTCCCCTTTATATATGTTCATCACTTGCCATGTTGGCACATACTAATATCATTTATTTTTAATATGGGTTAATTCCGCAGGGCTCTGACAGAAATATATTAGGACATAAAATAGCTTAACACTTTTGAAAATAAAATACGGATTCAAAGGGGGAAAGCAATTTCTCAAAAATAATTATACATCTGGAATAAAAAGGATGCAACTCAATGCTCCATAACCTTTACACCATGTGATGCACTAATTTATAATATTTGCTTGCAATGATTTGTAATCAATACATGTAATGATAGCTCTCTGTATCTCTTGCTATTCACCTTGCTTGTTTAACTTAGCACTGTTAAGTGTTTCATCTTTTTTACAGATTGTTCAAACACACACAAAGCACAATATTATCTTACTTTAATTTAACACTTTGGGATAGTGTGGTAAAAATGAAGCTTGTTTCATTTGACCTCATTTTTGATCAATGCCCTTATTTTCCCTGAGTGAGGGTCTTGCATCGCTTGCGTTTCCACTCATCACTCCTGCCACAACCCTACACCCCACAACTCCTCCTTTAGACATTTGTGTGCACTTGTGCTGTCAACGCTTCACAGCGTACATACACACATATGTGATTTGGGCACTACTTTAGTATAGTTCATTTATTTTATTCCCTCATATGTTCCCAGTGAAAATAAGCAATGTTTGTTTATTTTAAGGAAAGGTATATCAGCTATCAGCATATCAGGTCATGAATAATATTTGCTGTATTTGTGATGGACATAAAAACATGCAATGTCATATCCTAGTATACTCCCCTCACCCTCACTGTGAGGGTGATGCGGAGTGCCAGGACAAGCTATTGCAGTTTCACTCCCGCCCCTTAATCCCCATCCTTCCCCGCGCACAGAGGCGGGCCCGCTCCCCGGCACACACGCATGCCTTCATACATTCATTCATCAATTTCTCTCATTCGAACACACATTCATACATCCATTAATTTCTCTATTCCCTCGTGCACACACACACAACTGACACTATTTCATTCAATCACGCACACTTACAAATACAAACACTTGCATGTGTGCATACATACATTATTACATACATACATAACCCAAAATACATTCTCCTTACGTGCAGCTCTGGTTCCGACACTGTCTTCCACTGAGGCTCTGTGGTTCCTGTGCATCATTCGCAGGAACCAGGAAGCAGAGAACTCTTGCTGGTTCCTGAGGGCATGCATGGGGGAGCCAGAGCACCTCCTAAACAATGCCCAGAGAGGCCAAAATGTGCAGGGAGGTGCAGAAGCGCTGCTTAGGCACATTTAAGCCTGCAGTTCTCCAGGCTGCTTCCCTATTGGGCCAGAAGGGTGGGAAAGCAAAAGCCAATTTTTCAAAACACATGTTTCCAGTTTACAGTTAAAGCCAGCTCAGGAGTGCGTACGTGTGCTTTCTCTGTCTGCCTTTGGCTACTCCATAATGGGCAACGGGTGGGTCGGGCCCTGGTGGGTCGGGCCCTGTCACCCATTATGTCTGAGCCAGCACCGCTTGTTCGCTTTATTCTTGATGCCCATTATCTTATTCCATGGCAAGACTGCCCAGCATTTGTGGGCCAGTCTGGAAATATGTCTTACTGTGGTGACGTTGCATGTTTTAATGGGCATCAATAGTGAAGCAAACATTCATGTTTGCTTCACTATTGATGCCTATTTTGTTATTACATAGCTAGACTGGCCTGCGAGGGTGGGTCGGTCTCATTATATTTTTTACTGTGGCATGGCAGGTCATTAAGTGTAAAGCAAACATGATAACTGTTGTTTCGTGGCTAGATGGGCCTTCTTTGATGGTACCACTCTGAATATATTTTCTGATGTGGTAGTGCATTTTTTAAAGGCATGAAAGGTAAAACTAGTAGGATGAGTGTTCTTATTTGGTGAAACTGGCTTATATTGGTACTACCAGTCTTGACACATTTCTTATTGTGTAATTTCCTTTTATTGGAAAAACCAGCATGTGTATGTTTTTACATAGGGATACTGCCATATATTGGCAGAGCCAGCATGGATATGTTTTCTTATAGTATCTTTGCTGGCATCGAGCACAACACAAACATGAATCTGGTATGATCTGGGAATGCAGGCAGATTTTGGTGCAGCCAGAATGAAAGTTTATGAGTGCACAGCCAGTAAGAACATGTTTTTTATACTGGTGTATATATATTGTGAGAAAGGTCATCATGAAAATGCTCCTCTGCATTGTTTGTGACTTGCAGCTAATGGATTGTTGTATAAGTTACCCAACAACAATTGCAAACTTTTGTGGCTTTTTACCCAACTTTTGAAAAAGGTGTGCTGTACAGTGAACCATTTTTATCCATTATTTAAAAAATAATTCTCAGTTTGAGTGTCACCCCAAATGCCCCATTGGTTAATTTGGGCTCATTCGTTACAATCGTTGGCTGCCACATATTTGGGGAGTGCATGTACCTCTCTCCAATTGAGAAAATATCCAGCAGCGGATGCACAGCACTGTTGTTTCAACTGAATGAAGGAGTGACATACATGCCCATGTACCATAGTTCAATAGTACAGAGCAGACATTAAAAAACAATTTTTGATATTATTTAATATTATTTAAAAAAAAGATTGCAGCTTTTCCATTTCAGTGCCTTTTACTATTCCGAGTTCTGATCAAGTAGTATTGTGTGATATTTGATTGTGAATACAAATGTGCATTTTTGCAATAGCCTTCTACAGCCCTATTTATTTTTGGGTTTGCATTTCTTTGGCAGTCTGGAATCTGAGCTCACCCATTCATTTTGTACATGCAGATTTGAGTATACAGACTAAGCATTCAGCCTCACTTCCCTGTTGGACCTTACACTGTGGGATTGGTAGACAGAGGCCTTAGAGACCATAAGGAAAACCATATTTCAACCTGTCCAATTCCCCCTGAGCTTATAGAGACCACCTCTTGGTGTCACAGCGTGACTGATTTTAATATCTTCGAGTTTCACCCAGAGCCTAATTCCTCAAATAAGCTGGATAAAAACATATTATACTTCTAAACATATGAAAAGTGTGATCTTAAGATGACGATTGCTGAAAGTGCTACTTTTAGGTGTGTTCTGGTATTTCATCAGCTCAAGAGAACAGTTACAGGAAGAGAGTAGCCAAAACCTACAACTGCACAGTCACAGCAAACATCATTCTGCATTTAAGGTGCAAGCATGGCAATGCATTTTAAGTGTTGAGTTGAGTTGACATAAGGGTGTTTAGAGGAGAGTGTTGAGTTTAGTTGGGATTGTTGGATAGAGTTGACTTGAGAGTGTTGAGAGAAGTTGAGTGTTGAGTTTTATTTAGTTGTTAGTGATGGAGTTGACCAGAGAGTAATGAAGTGATCTTGCAGTCTTAAGTTGATTGGGAAATGTTCCTTTGAGAGTGTTAATCATTTGAGTTGAGAATGGTATGTTGAGATTACTGAACGTAGCTGGGGGAGGCTACTCATTTACGTCGAGTGTTCAGTTGTTGCGATTGGAGTTGGACACGTATTGGCATGTTTATTTCTCAAAATAAAGTTTTATTTTGACATGACATGATACCACTCCCATCAATTATTGAAAATTAATGATCCTTTATGTCACTGTTCTGCCTCACCCTGGCGTACTGCATTTGGCTGCTATGCATTGCGGTGCAAATATCTCGGAAACCGAGCATCCTAGGTCCTTGAAACGTGTTCCTTGTGTCTGTACCGGTTGAGAAACAAAAAAATGTTTTTCCCTTTCCGTTGAAAATTATTTATGGCTTCGTCGCCAGGCACCATCTTACAAAAGTCCTCTGGAAAAGTAATTTCACCTGATGCTGCAAACAGTTCTGGCATGCTACCTGCCTTCACCTTCGCATCTCAGGTCCATTCGCCTGCCATACATTTTGTGTTTCCTTTTCCCTTCATCATGGCTTACTGCTTCGTCGACAGGCCTCAAAGCCACAAACAGATTGTGACTTTTTGGGAAATCTGGGGAAAGGGATGCAGTGTCCAAATGTCATGTATCCAGTAATGGCCGGAGGGTCCTAACAAGTACATATGCAAATGTTGTGCAGATTGGTGAAACAGTGTGGAATGATACAAGGAACAAGGCTTCCCTAAGCCACAAAGCCACAAACCAAGTTTGACTTTTGGTGAAATCTGGAGAAAGTGGTGGGGTGTCCAAATGTCATGTAGTCAGTAATGTCTGCAGGGTCCTAACAGGTAACTATGCAAAAGTTGGTGCAGATTGGTAAAACAGTGTGGAATGTTATAAGGAACAATGCTTCGCTAAGCCACAAACCCTCAAATTTGGACTTTTGCTATAATCCAGAGAAAGGGGTGAGGTGTCCAAATGTCATGTAGCCGGTAATGTCTGGAGATTCCTAACAGGTAACTATGCAACACTTGGTGCATACTGGTGAAACGGTGTGGTATTGTATGCAGAACAACGCTTCACGCTGCAAATCCACACACCCACACATAACTTTTAACTTTTACATATAGAGATTTTAATGAGATTTTACAATTAAAAGAGAATCATTGAAACATCAAATCGGAATATATAGAGGCATGCAGACATCATTTTCTCTTGATGGTCACTGACTCCTTTTTCCTACATGGAAGAAGGAATAGCAAGCAGGATATAGTTTGTTTTTGTAACCCAAAAATCGAAACTCACATTTTTGAAAGGACAATGGATTTATTAAAAAAAGAAAAAGGTTTCAATCTCTCTCTCTCTCTCTCTCTCTCTCTCTCTCTCTTTCTCTCTCTCTCTCGCTCTCTCTTTATATATATATATATATATATATATATATATATATATATATATATATATATATATATATATATATATATATATATATATATATATTACATGGACTGCAGTAGCGGCCATGTAGTTATGGTTAAGTTGCTAAACCCATAGGAAGAGCACTTTTGGGCGGCTTATAACTTCGCTCCCCCTGGACGAATCCACACCAAACTTTGCAAAAAAAGTATATGGCCCACTCTGAATTTTTTTTGCAATGTTTGGTGAGGTTTAGTCAAGGGGGGGCAAAGTTATAGGGGGGTCTCAACATTTCTTTTTTTCCCATAGACATAATGGGAAAAAACTTTGCTCACGCCTGCAGCCCAAACCGCTGGATGGATTTTCACCAAATATGCGGCAAGAGCGGCGGCTTGGTCCTGAAAGCATGCTTTTGTTAATTTGGTCTAAATCCGTCCAGTATTTTGTTTTAAATGACCAAAATGTAAGGCAAAATAATTAGTGATATCTATGTCCGGTCCGTGGACTCACTTCCCTGTTCGGTCCGCGGACTGACCTCTGATTGGCTGTACTGTCCGCGGACTGGCCTCTAATTGGTCAGAAATATTAGTGGACTTTTGCATGGTCCGCAAACATTGAGACGCGGCTGCTGATTGGGTGGTGAGAAAACGTGAAATGCATCGGTTCTCCTGAAACGGATTTGCAAACTTTTTCGGGGTCTGCGAACAGCGCAGTTAAAACATTAAAAAAAAGCAGCATTTCACTTGTCAAACTCAACAAACAATCTCTGAGGTTGTGGGGGGGATGAGGATTGGATTGGATACGGCCATAAGAAGCCAAAAAATGGGTTGTTTCACCCCCGAAAGTCCGCAAACACTCCAGATGTCCTGGGGCAGTCCTGTGGGGTTCGCGGACACTTCAGATGTCCTAGGACATCTGTTAGGACATCTGTACCTATTTCTGCATTATAGGGTTGGGCAAAAGCAGTTTTTGGATGTCTTATAACTTTTGCACCACTCAATGAAACTGCATGTAATTTTGCAATTTTATTCTAAACTAATGGTTTTGCAAAGTTTTGTGGGATTCTGTCAAGAGGGGGCAAAATTAGAGGTGGGGTCCCAAAATATTGTAAAGGCACATAAATGTGGTGTTATTTGACGAAACTGAACAACATTTGGCAAGACAATTTTCGATCTAGATATAAATGGTTTTCTAAAGTTTGGTGGGATTTTCTCAAGAGGCGGCGAAATTAAAGGGGGAGTCTCAACATGTTTAGATGCCTTGTAACTTTGTTGCTATTTGACGAATGTGGACAAAAGTTTTGAGAAAGATTATAGACCTAACCTTCAATGATTGTGTAAAGACTGAATGGATTTTGTCAAGTGGGGGCTAAGTTATATGACTATTGTCACATACATACATTTTGACACTTTTTAAAAAATAAAACATGGGCGAATTTCAAGCAAACTCCTGAGGAGCATTGGCAAGGACATTAAAGCATGGTTTTGAAAATGTGCCCGTGTTTTATTTTTTGACAAGTGTAATAACGTAGGTACAAAAAATAGTCATATACCTTTGGTGACTGAGGTATAGCATGTGGCCGTGGGCAGTAGCCAGATTGTATGGGTCATGGCACAAGGTCATGATGCGGACAATCTGGCTACTGGCCATTACCGCTAGGGACGAAAAATGGTGTAAAAGTGGCTATGTCTACCTGGGACCGGCTATTCGAAGGTAGGATAGGTTTGAAAGGGAAAAAAGTGCTTATGGTAATATGCTCATAGGGTTTTCCAGGCTGCCATGGCAAGGGAAGAGGGGCTGTGTACGGAGCCCCGCCTTCTCTTTCCATGTTGGCTGTCTTGGAAAAGGATTTTCCTTCCTACAGTGGGACACCGCAGATGTCCCGCTATAGGAAGAAACATCTATGTTTTAGCACCCTGGGTTCCCGCTTTGGGAGCCAGGGGTGCTAATGGCCTTAATCCCCCATTTCAGGGGCTGCAATGGACGATAATGGTCCGTAGCCCTCCTTATTTATTTATTTATTACACACCAATGCCCGCAGATATCAGGCTGTGTGGTTACAGTATTTGTTGAGGAAGGTGAGGTGGAGGAAGGCAGCTTACTACTTGCTGAGAAAGGAATAACCTTTCTGAGAGCATTGCGGTCATTGGATTTCATGTGGTGGCGCATGGAGGTGGTCCCATAGGAGTACTGTCCAGGTAGTGTGCGACCTAGTACAAAAGTGCATTTCACTTTGGTAGCTTTAGCCTTTGGTACACTCCCAACAGTAGCAAAGAACTGGCACACCCATGATTCAATCTTGGTGCTAGATGTAGGCAATTCCTCTACCTCATCTTCTTTGTCCTCTTAATTGTCTTTGAAAGTACTGCGCTTTTTTTGTTGTGAAGGTCCTCCAGCTGGTGGTGACTCTTGGGGAGGAGGGATGGCAATAACTGATGCCATTTTTAAGATAAATATCAGTTTTGATAAAATTCTTCCAAGTATGTACTGTGTACTAGATTGGTAATGTATAATGAGTATGAAAAGGTGTAGGAGTTGTGCAAGGGAAATTTTGAAGTTGAAAGTTCCTAGATCAGTAGAATATGCAGTTTCAAACTGTCTGCGAAGGATGGATCTTATCGTGAAGTGCGGACGGGTTCTCGGACACGTTATCATGCCGCGCGGCAGCGTATGGTCATGTGGCACTGTCCGGAAGGTCCGCAATGAAGTCAGACGTTCGTAGATGTCTATGGATGGAAAACTAGTTGAAATAGTTGCAAAAAGTGTATAGAAGTGTTAAAAATGATTCTAGAAGGCGGGAAATGGCAGAGTTTTAAGGTGACACTTTGTAAATTGGACACAAATATTGTTATATTTGGTAATTATGATATTAGTAAGTTGTAGGAAAATAGCATGCACTGGTAAAAACCTATGAAATGCCCTGAAAAAACATTCTTAAAGGGACGGTATGATTAAGTTGGACTAATAAAAACCTATGAAATTCAATGAAAAAACTTTGTTAAAGGGACGTTATGGTTAAGTTGCACTAATAAACATCTTTGAAATTCAATGAAAAAACGTTGTTAAAGGGACGTTATGGTTAAGTTGCACTAATAAAAACCTATGAAATTCAGTAATAAAACATTGTTAAAAGGACATTATGGTTACAAGTAAAATCCCAGTTATGGTAAGCTAAGCAAACATAACTCACGCACCACCGCGCACTGTTAAGACTAACACCCAGGACATCAAAGATGACATCACAAATATCATTGATGACATTGCGGATGACATCACATGTGCATTTACTTTTCATACAAGTGGTTGTGAATGTAATGTTGGCAAAAAAAGTATCAGGAATTATCGGGAGATGAGTAATAAACTACACACTTCATCATGCAATGTAGTGTTCTAAAGAACATTCCATTGCAGTGTTCTTTTTATAGTACAGGAACCTACTCATACAGAAATATAGGTATTGGCTGCAGCATACTTCACAGAGGTGCTATATTTGTAATTTTCCAAAGTTATATAATAAAACTGTGAATGGTTCTGTATCAGACTTTTCCATATTGTGAAACATGTACTAAGTAGCTAATAATGCATCACTTAATACATATTTCTACGAATACACACAAAACATAAATAGACTACAATGCATACAAATATGGGGCTTATATATGGAGAGTAAAGTAAGCAAACTAGAGGCAATATCATTAGCAACTGTGTATAATCTACATGATTGTATTCACACACAAAAATGATTGCTGTGTTTCAGGCCTGCTTCTTCCTCTATATATGTACATCTTAAGATGTGATTAAATTCTAATGAAAGTAGTGTAAGAACATGTGAAAATAGCAATATCTATAAATGTAATACCTTTTGAAAGTTAAGTTTCTGACTGTCAGTAAATAAACCCACCTGGCCTAAATATGGCAGTGAACAAAAAAAGTGGCTAGAGACATGTGATGTCATCAGTGATGTCATCAATGATATTTGTGATGTCATCTTTGATGTTCTTGGTGTTAGTCTTAGCAGTGCATGGTGGTGACGCGAGTTATGGTTGCTTAGCTTACCATAACTGGCGAATTTCAGGTTTTTTTTATTTTACTTGTAACCATGACGTCCTTTTAACAATGATTTTTTACTGAATTTCATAGGTTTTTATTAGTGCAACATAACCATAATGTCCCTTTAACAAAGTTTTTTCATTGAATTTCATAGGTTTTTATTAGTGCAACTTAACCATAACGTCCCTTTTAACAAAGGTTTGTTATATATACATATATCTATATATATATATATATGTTTATATATATATAAATATATATTTGTGAAAGTGGGTTTGTATGTTCGGGGTTGGCTGCAGCCCCATAACAGTTGGTGGGCTGACATTTTGGCCCATGGTCGGCATACCAGTCTGATTTTTGGAGGGGATTGATGATTTTGCGATTGTTGGCTCCAGCCCCACAACAGTTTGTGGGGTGGAATTTCGAGACACTTGAGGGCATCCCCAACTCTGGCTGGGATAGTAATAATACAATACATAGGGAAATGCCCCACCAGGAAATATTTAGATCACCGGAAATACATTCTTTACACTTTTCATATGCGGTGCAGGCAGGGACACTTAATTACACTCTGCTAAGTATTGCCTCAGTAAGTTAAGAGCAAACTGACTCCAAAGTTCTGTATAAATATTCAAAAGATCACAAACAATTGATTATTTTGTTTTTTTAATCCTATAATATATAGTTAATGTATTTTATTCTCCAAAAATAAAGTCACTTTCTTATCTTTTCAAAAGCTCAATAAACATGTATACATCAGACATTTAAGTACAAGAAACATAATGCATACAGCCAATAGAGCATACAATACATACATTCGTGCATAAGTGGTTCTTTAGACCAAACTAAAAAGAGGGGGGAGGGGAGAGAGATTGGAAGTATATGCTAAGTCCAGGCAAACACAATTAATTCTAGGTTTATGTACGGCCCCAGATAAAAGTTTTTGTTTCCCAACTTTTGAAAAGTCTCCAAAATACTTTCTAAACTATCTGAATGAAGTTTGAGTTCCCTTTGAGAGTTCTCATGTAAGGCTACTAGAGATGTACTAACTATATTCGATCTCGACGGATTTGAAACACAGAGTTATTTCATCAATTAATAGTAGGTATATGGGGGCAATGGCATAGTCATGAATCTGAGACTAGAAAGATGGCTATAGGGGTTTGGGCACTGGCAATTTACACTGGTTATGTGTTTCCAAGGGACACCGGAAATAGACACATGTGCATGGGCATCCAAAGCCAGTTATACATGTTTTGTGGAAACTGCCATATAAAGCTGTTATCAAGGCATTGAGGATTCTGGTGATATGGAGCTGATTCTTATGCACAAGGCGCACTGGCAATACCAAGCTAGATATGGGTGCATAATGGCTTCAGGTCACATGAGTTTGGATATGAACTATAGGTGCAGTGGCAAGAGGAGGCTAGTTTAGTATAAAGGTGATGTTAGCATTATGAATTAGTCATACCTGTTTAGCTCACACTATTACATTAATAAAATGAAAGTATTTCTAAATAGCAGATACTAGCAATTGGAAGGTATTTTTGGATGGATATATCACTGGCAGTGTTAATCTGTCATTTGATGGATTAGTGACATTAAATGATCTAATTTATTATTATTTGTATAGCTGAAACTATTATAAAGGGGATAAAGTACTCCCTAATCTAAGTTAAAAGGATACTGAAAGTCACTGAAGAATTTTGTGACCCAGAAGACCGAGGCCAAAGGGTGAGTCATTTATTAGGTCTTAGAACTCTGAGGTAACTTGCAATATCGCAATGTACGTAACACCATGTTGTGTGAGTCTCAGCGCTACTCTAACCTTTTGGTTCAATTATGTTCAGCTGTTAATGTACATTTTCTTTTGGAGGTCATTCAGCCCAGGGCAAATTCAAACCAGAGGAATGGCGTGCCGATAGAGGCGCCTATGGTTAATGCCACAAGTGTGGAGAGAGACTGCCCCTTGGAATCTACTAGAGTGGAATATACTGGAAGGCAGTGGATTTTGGAAGAGGAGGGAGATCCCTTCTACAACTCTGTTTTGGCTAGGAAAACACGGAGGAAACTGAGTAAAAAGTCCAAAGGAACAAAAGCATCCGTGCATACTTCCAGCACTCACCCTCCTCAGGAGTTGATCTCTGTAGCAGAAACCTCATTGGTGCCGGTGGGTTTGGCCCCATGAAAAGATTGCCAGTAAGCTGCTTGTAGACTTAAACGGGCTAAAAACAAGAGTGGTAGCTTGACAGCTTGGTTAATAAACTTTGAGCAGAAGACAAAGTCAGATAAGTCTGGTAAGTTAGAATTGTCCCGTGCGCAACAACACCACCCACCTCCCCCATCCCCGGCCCAACGAATGTTCCAACGCATGTTGTTGTGGCTAGTTCTGCACCCAACCACCTTTGTTGGAAGTTTCCTCTACCTCCCTCGATGCAGTTCTTTCCGAAATGTCAGTGTTAGACAACAGGGAAAAGGCAAAGGTTAGGGTAAATGGCGCAGCTGTGCCATTTTCATCTGAGGTATCGGTGCGACTATCTCCTATGTCTGTCACTATCACCATCCTGTTTGAAGATGACAAAGCACCTACTAATGGGGGTTGTGTTCTACAGCTGTTGAGTCATCACCCTCTATTGAGGATGTTGCAGAGTACTGGCTTTGAGTTCTTTGAGCAGTTGGAGGGTTGTAGTGTGAAGGTCACAATAGTGTATTGCGTAGCCGCAGAAATTGTTTCTTTAATAAGACAAAATGCTGAGACTTTGTTGAGAGGAGGTTTTTTGAAATGTATCGTCCCACAGTTTGGACTAAAACAAAAACGGTTGTGCCTCACCTGCAAATGTTCCTGTTACGTCTGGTGCCGACAAAAACAAGCAAGTCAATAAAACGTTGGTTAACAAACTTGGTGGCAACCCTACCGAGGATCCCAAAATCATTAGGAATGGTTGTTGTCCTTCCTTTCGCCTCCCCAGCAGAGGTCCTGAGAAAAAGTTGTTGATCAAGTCCTGGAACACCCGCAGACATGTGCATTTGTTTGGGGATTGTGGTTCCAGGAACCTATACCGTAATGCTGACATTATATTACTTCAGGAGACCTGGATGCTCAGGGAGATAGTGGTTGATGGGTTTATTTTGTTTTAGAAGCTTGGCTAAATGGGGGAAGAAGGGTTGACCTTTTGGTGGTCTGTTGATTTTGTGTGTCAGTGCTTTTAGAGGATGTGAAATCTCTATGAGAGGGTCTAATCCCAACGTTTTGATCGTTGGGATCGAAGTGTCTTGTAGCCATGAAATGGTCATTGTAAATGTTTACGATCCACCAGGAGCGGGTTACACTGATTCATCTCAAATGATAATACACAACATAGTTTCTTCACTTATTGAACGTAAGCCTGGGGTTGATATCATTATAGGAGGTGACTTAAATATGAGTTGCAATGACTGTAGTGAGTCCAAAGGGTGTGTATTTTTTGCCAATAGTGGCAAAAAACAAAGGGTCAAAACCTCACGGTCAGCTTGCCTCTGGATGGAATTCTTTCAAGCTATGGGTTTATGTATAATACAAGAGAGCAATAATGATGTTTCGATTCCTTCTAAACCGTGGTTCAATGGTGTCAGGTCATCAATTATTGATAATATTTTCAGGTCTGACCCCTTCTGCGCAGTTGCTGATTTATCAGTGTCTGCTTTCAATAGTTTTAATGACCACGCTATTCTTACCTTAATAGTCCAGGCTAAGAATTTGGGAGTTAGAGAGAGGGAAACAGTAGGTGCTGTCCGGATAAACAATGGGCTAAATCGAACAGGCTGGACAGACAGAAACGTGAGGGCAATTACCAATTATATGAATAATATCAATTAAGGTTTTGAATATCTAAAACATCCTGATCATACAGTGGATTGGTTTAGTTCAATAACCTCGTCATTTATAATCATCGGAAATTCCCACATAGCCAAGCTGGAAAAGAAGCATGTTCATTCATATGATGGAATACTAAAAGAAGAAAAACATCTGTGCCAAGCCATTAGAGTGGTCAATTGCACAATTCTTGATCATAGTACCAAATTAATTTCAATAAAGCGCTTGAAGGATCGTTAGACAAATTGGATCATTGTCTATCATAGGTCGGCTTCTAATAAAGCCTGGCAAGAATTACACCAAAGGGGACAGTAAGTGGTTGTGGAACACTTTTAATAATAAGCATTTGATATCATCTAATGCCCTTAATTGTTGTATTGACCGAAATAGCTGGGTTACATATTTGAAGGCAAAGTTTAGGGTACCTATGCCAATTAATATTCAGCCTAATAGCTTAGTTTTCCTTGATTTTGATAAAGAAGACATTGTGGAGATTACAAAGGGCCTCAAGACACTAGGGCCCCGGGGCCCAATGGGTTTCTAACGTGATGATGCGGGGCAGCCCTGAACTATGGGCCTACATTTTAACATGTTTATTTACCAAGGTTGTTAGTTCCAACATTATTCCCAGGTCTTGGCAGCAGTCGTGTATCATACCAGTTTTTAAGAAAGGGGATGGAGGGGAGCCATGTAACTAAAGACTTCTCTGGATGCTGGATGTAGCAAGTAAAATCTTTGCTACTTAAATTTTGCAAAGTATAAAAAAATGGGTCTTGGAAAATCAAATTCTAAGCAGATTTCAGACCGCATTCCTAGAGGGATGTCTACGGGATTTAACATCTTAATATTGAATTCATTAATCAAGCGTGCGCAAGTAAAGTCTGCTCACCCCTTATATGTCCTTTTGATGGATTTCGCCTCGCCTTCAATGCCATTGATCGCTCCAAATTATGGGAAAGAATGACAAGGTTGCAGATGCCTAGGCAGCTTTTGCACGTATGTCAGTTACTATGTGACAAAAATGTGTCTCCTGTCAGATTAAATGGCCAGGGTGATTTATCTGCCCCAATTAAAATGGAAAGGGGTGTAAAACAGGGGTGCATGTTTGCCCCTTTCTTTTTAATTTGTTTATGGCAGATTTGGGCGATTTCTCATAGAAAGAGGTAATTTTCACCCCAGGTCAGGTGGCGTCAGGATTGGCTTCTTGGCATAGGCTGATGATCTTTCTGTACTTACACGCTTAGAATGCTCACAAGTCCTAGTAGGTCCGTCTTCATCCTCCAGTCTGTTCTTTTTTTTTATCCCATGCTCCCTCCCTGTTGCCCTGTGGGCGTTTCTAAACACAATTTACTTGTTGTATAATCGCCTAACAAATGCACAATAAATAAATATATAAATATTGCCTTCTTGGACTCCACTTATATTGGGTTATGCAGAAGTGTCAGAGCCATTCTTGAATGCGCTGAACTAAATGGCTGGATGGTGAACATGGCTAAATCTAAGTGCCGGAGATTTGGGAAGGCCAAGAAAGATAATTAGAGGATTTTGCTGAGAGATGGTCAAATCGACTGGGTTGACAACTACATCTACCTAGGTTATGAGATTGATGCAGATAGTGGTGAGGCCAGGATATTAAAGACTCGCCATAACAAAGCATCTGCTATTACGCTTTCAATTTCATTTGTTACCACTGACTCCGGGTACAGTTTTGCAGGGATTATTGCAGTGTACGGACAAAAGTTGGTGGTTAGTATAATTTATCCTTTAAAATGCCCATATCACGAGTCTGATAGGTGGGCCAACATCTATGAGGGCACACTGTGGAGGCGAATTTCGGGATATTCCAACACAACCCCAGTGCAAGCTGTGCATTTAGAACTGGGTCTTGCATCTATTGTCAAGCTGGTTAAGATAAATAGGGGTCATGATGTGCTCTGACAATGATTCATTATTAGTTATTTTGAGGGATTCCGTCATTTCCGGGTCAAGTATGGCCTTAATTAAATTCAGAGCATTTAATGTGAGTTTTTTTGAGGTGATCGACTGGTGCCCTGATTGGTGTGAGGGACTGGGGTTGCTCATTCAGTTTATCAAACAAAAGGCAGTTGCATGGGATTGGGTGTTGAACCACGAGCACGTAAATAAGCTTCTGTCCCTCAATACCTTTTTAAAAATGCATTTGACTATTGGTAACCCCCAGAAGTACATTGTGAAATTTGCATGTCCGGTTTTACGAAGGATTTTTAAGTTAATGTGATATGATATGATGTGGCATTTATAACAAGCCTGTACACAAGTGTTTCTTGGTGCGCCAAGACAAGGAGGGGGAAACAAGGAAGGATGAAATAACGATCTTACAAGGCCTTGTGTCATTCAGATCATGCAAGTGCGGGGAAGAGGGGGAGAAATGCCAGGGGGGAGGCAAAGGGGGAAATGCAGCTAGCTCAGTACAGCGAGCAGGTGGATCATAAGTGCAGAGAGAAGGGACTGTAGGGTTGCAGATACAAAACCTTTAAGTGCTAGGGATCCCGGGGGCAGTGCAAGGGCAACTGGACATGCAGGATGCTGGGCCCGGGTTCAGAGGGTGACCCGTGCACGGAGCAGTCAGGCACATTAACAGGGGAGAGGAAGAGAGAAAGCAGAAGCGAAAAGGAAGGTCTTTAGTTGCTTCCAGAACCGGAGATTGTTCTGCTCAAGTTTGAGAGAGGCAGGGAGGTTGTTTCAGAGGGAGGCCCCAGCCCACGAGATAGATTTGCCTCCAACTCTCTGCTTGGAGAAGCGTCTGACCCTCAGAGAGTTGGAGGTGGATGAGCGGAGAGCTCGAGAAGGAAGATGTTTGGTAAGAGAAAGTTGGAGGTAGAACGGTCCCAGCCCACAGAAAGCCTTGTGGACAATGCAGAGGGTCTTGAAGTTGATCCTTGCAGCCATGGGGAGCCAGTGAAGAGATTTTAGAGCTGGAGAGATGTGATCCCTGGGCTTCAGGCCAAGGACAATTCTCGCAGTCCTGTTCTGGATAAGTTGTGAAAGTCGAAGAGTAGAGACAGGAAGATTTAGAAAGAGGCTGTTGCAATAGTCTAGTCTAGAGAGGACCTGAGCTCTGGAGACAGTGAGCTTCTGGGGGCAAGTGAGAAAAGGAAGAATACCTCTGAGGAGGAGAGGGTGGAGTCGAAGATGACACCAATGTTCTTAGCCTCACAGGAAGTTGCAGGAAGAGGGCCCAGAGTGGGCGGCCAGAGATAGAGAGAAAAGGAGGAATCAGGTGCCCCAATGAGAAGGATCTCAGTCTTACTGGTATTAAGGCATAGATCATTGGCGGCACACCATTCCTGAATTGCCTCTAGTGATCTCTGCCTTAATGCCAGTTTTGCTGAAATTAAGTTAATGCTTAATTGCTTTAATAAGCTTCCTTCCCTTTTTATCAAAGGGATGTGGTTGAGCATTGCAAAGGAAAATAGATGTTGTAGGTTGTGCTGTGACCATAAAGCATTGGACAATATAAGACTTGTGCTTACAGTATGTAAAACCATGAACAAGCACTATGTTATATATTACATGAAATTTTCCGAAGGGCTAGATGAAATTCAATATGATCTATTTTGGCAGAATGGAATGTCAGGACGAATTCTGTCAAGGTCAGTTGCTTTTGCGAAGGTATGGTTGGTGTTTGTGAATGAAAGTGATGCGAAACCGTAGACTCCCCTGTTATTATAGGAGATTTTTTATATGATCTGTTGATGAAATTTGAGGGTCTATGGTAATCTCATCGATGAATTTGAACATGGTGATGTTGCTTTCTTAAGAATAGCTGCTCTGTTCTTTGACATTAGTGGGGTCTATACATTTAATGCAGATTTTGTAATGTAACTGTCTATTTTATTGATGTATTGTAATATTTCTTGTTGATTTTAGTGTTATGCCTCTTCTCTTACTTACTTTTATTGATGTATGTGTACTTTTGTTTGCTGTGTGAAAAGTTTTGTTTGAACTGAAGTACATTAGTAATTAAAAATAATAATAATAATAATAATAATAATAATAATAATAATAATAATAATAATCAATGTAGAATTGGTTTGGATTTAAAAAAACGCAACTATGCAGCTTCTAATGTGGTACAGAAAATAATATAAGCAATTTAATTAAGCAATAAACCCTGACCAAGGGGGCAGTACTGGTCTGACAATGCCCTGGGGTGTCAGTTACAGGCCCGAGCAAAGCAAGGGCCTAAATGATAGCCCTGGGATATTAACAGATGAGCAATGCTGCCTCTGCAAGGGGATTATTGCTATTAGTAGCCAGGCACATTGTACTGGGGTATTAAACAGTGCTTTTATCTTGAGTTGTGAAACAACGTGTTTGCCGTTTCTCAGCTCGAGATAAAAACTACAAATCAAGATGACCACCATGGATCGGGGATAAGGGAACTACATGCAGTCCCTTCTCCCGTTCCATGGGGGCCATTGCCAGATCCGGGATGCGCAACTACGAGGAATGTGAAAGTGCAGGATAAGTGAGGTGGGGTGAGGCATTAGAAATGTGGAAAAGGTGGGTGGGGATAGGAGGCAGGGGACACGGTGGGAGGGCGCACTTACCTTCATCCCGGCGAGGGAAGATGGCGGCCTCCTGCTCTGAGGAGTCTCGGAGCTGGGTCTTTACCGGTGTGTGGTATAGATCCCATTCTGAGCCTCCTTATTCGTGGGGAGGCTGCCATACACCCCGCGCTGGGTACTAATAACACACACCTAAAAACATGCTTTATTTTGTGCTTCCAAATAAGCTGAACATGCATCTTCTTGCTTTCATGTGTTAGGCGCCAGCAGTGCTCAAAATACACATGCTTCAATATACAGTTCCTTATCAGGTAATAGCTGTAAATTTTCATAGAAACCGATTTTATATTAAAGGAATTCGAAAAACCGTGTCACAGCTTGAATTAAGAGTTACAGTGACAGCTGGAATTCTGCTCTCTGCCTGCTCAAGCAGCAGGCATTGTGACATCACAGCTGGCGTGTAGTAACTGGTACAGAGCAGTGATGATATCATTCTGTTATGACAGTTTAGTAGTGATGTCACTACTAGCCTGTAATAAGAGAACGATTTCCAGGATTTTACACAGGTATTGCAGGCTGACATGTGTCATACGTATCACATGATGGTCCTATTTGTGGCGGTGTCAATGGAAATTCTGAGCTCTTAAGAGATATAAAGCTGATCCTGGGAACCTGGAGCTAGTAAACTCATAGGGGACACTGTCAACCTGAAGCGTCTCACTTCTTTTTCGGTGACACCGGAACTCCACAACTGGAGATAGGTATTTAGGTGACAATGGCAAGGTAAAGGAGCCTGTGATACCTATGTAGGGTACGTAGGATCTGAAACAGGTATTCCTGGGATAGGGTACACAGAGCCCATAAATAACATAAGTCTAGGTGACTGTGCGAATCTGTAGATGCCAATAGAGCCTTCAGAGGAAGCTGACAACATTGAACCTCCTATAGGTGACATAACCTTTTGGTTTAGGCTATTATGTTTATAGGAAGCTTTACGGTGGGTAGTTTAGGGTATGGCCACTGAAGCTTCTGTGATATGTAGTCCTGACACTAGCATCACAACATGTGCATCCTGAATGCACCAGTTACTGCCATTCTGGGCTAGTGGTCAGAAGTGACTCTACGGCAGTGTGTTTGGCTTTATAAAGCCAAGGTCCTTCCCACTGCATTCCCCATCGAATGCGAACTGGATCTACCATAAGGTAAATATAGTCATCTGCCATTAGAGCCACTAGCTAGACCACTGAGGGCTCCTCCTATATTTACCCTAAAACATCCAATCCTTCATCGTTGTTAGGGATGGCGAGTCACAAATTGGACTTTCCCTGAGGTGGCAAAAAGCCTTACAGTGGCCTTAGTCACAGAATTGGGAGAACCTATGAAGAAACTAGTGATATTATTTGTTACGTCCACTGTGTACGCAAAAAACCGCCCAAAACACAGTGGTATCATGCCAATGACATACTTCGTATAATCAGTGTCTATGAATTGGACGCAAAATGTGAGCACACCAAGGTACTGTTTTCCACATGTTTGGGGACACCGATGAGTCACAACAGGAGACAACACCACAGTACCAAGCATGCACAGAACGGATTCTAGTCGACCCGTTTGATACGATCTGAAAACCATCATTGCAACTAGATATCAGCCATGACTCACTGGTATATATAGCACTCCATCTCCATGGAACGTAGCCGTATCCGACCCGGAGCTCAGCTACCCACCTGTATGCATCTACATTAACTCACTACTTGACCGCACTATGCACATTACCTCTGCCATTAGAATGCAGCTGAGTCCCATGAAACAAAGTTGGTCCAGCTTGGCACGTAATCTGTCTCCTTGACAGCACCCATCCACTTGTCAGATCTCTATGGGTCGCTTGCAGGGACTTAGCCACCCCTACTTACCTTTGTACTGGCTAAAATCCTAACATACATTTTAAAATCCTCTTTATAATTTCTCATACCTCAGACTTCAGTCATCCAATTGCGTTTACTAGGCACTATACAAATGCCATATAACATAACATATGTCCAGATGTGCATGCAGCAATGCCACCCAAATGATAGATATAGTGACTTCTGTTTCGTTCATCTGACATTAATTGCCTAATCTTCTAAACAAATAAACACCATCAGTTCATCCACTTGTCAATCAACCAAGAGCATCAGTTCATCCATTATTCCGTTCATCTGGGTTCAGTCGCACATTCTGTCCCGCGTGAAAGGGGTGTGGATATTCAGTTAAAGTACAGATGGATACATTCTATTTCTTCCCTAAATAAGTGAAAAATGAAGGATGGATGAATGGATGCGTGACTTCAAAAGCTGACTTCAGATAGTATTGTAGACAGTATGTTGATGCCATTATGTGCTTCTGCCAATATATTACTTTCTGTGATGTATGGGTTAGATGGAGACCGCTTTGGGTTTTGGTGGTAGTAAGAGTGACCAGTGCCAATTCTGACTGTATCTGGTAAAAATGCCCCTTTATCCACTGTTCCCCACCCAAGACAATGCCGTGGTTCTAATGTCTCACTATGATTTTACTGTTTAGTATATGGCCATCTTGTCTTCTTTTGATTAATCTCTCTGCACCATTAATATTGGGATGTGTGTCTTCCTGTGTCTGTTTCAATATGTATTTATTGAAATATCTCCATGGTCAATATCATACTTTTGCCAGCCCTGCCACTGCACAGGGTTATACTGTTTACACTGATATGTGACACTTGTTATTCGGTGCCCCTTAGGCTGCCACCTAGTCATGCCTTACGCTAGAAGAAGCTATCACAACCCGGAAGGAGAGAAGCAGATTGTAAAGCCTTCCCATGGACACCCTGAACCTTCATGTCCCCCAGGTCTGACGGCTCCTCCTTTTGCTTGTCATATGCAATGGAGGGAGTGCGAGGCAGATATTGAGTTCAAGGTAGCTTGGGGAAAGCCGAGGTTCTCAGAACACATCCCAGCTCAGCTGTTTGCCACATTAGGTGAGTTTTGGCAAATCCATTAATTTCCCTGTGCCTTTCTCCACTTCCATTGGACTGTATGTAGACGAAGTCCCACGAGCGATGACGTAAGTATGGCTGGTCAGTCCTTAATGCTTGACCGAGGTAAATGACTCATGCACGCGGTACCACAATCCTACATGTATTTAGGCATTCACTTGTTCATTTATTGGTGATTCAGGATGCAGCGCATCACATAGTCATGAAAACAAACATCACGGTAAAGTGGACCATATAGCAGTCTATTTGCAAAAGTGGGATTCTCGAACTGTGATTATTCTCACCCCGACTGAAAGATTGGTCCACAGTCTAAAGCCTGAAATCTAGAAAGTTCTGACTTCTGGAAAAGCAAAAATGAATTTCTGCTATGAAGAGTAGATGGTACCAGTATGTTATGTTATGTTGACTTATACCGTGCACGGCTGCCACCCAGGGGCAGACTCCAGGCGCTCCATATAACCAAAGGACTGTGGTAGGCTGCGATCAAAACCACATTATTTATTTATTTAGTTAGCCTTTGTAGAGCGCTCCCAGCCCAAGGGCATCTGTGCGCTCGATACATCAAGACATAATAAAATCACAGCAGTAGGTCAGATATTTCAACATTGGACATTTGTCTGGTGGCTGGACACATACATGAGCAGTGCTGGACAAACAAGGTTATGCTACAGGTATGTAAAGCACGCAAGTACCTTTGATGGTCTTTTACTGGTGCGCCGCCGCTCAATAACTGATGAACATATAGCAAATAATCCATTTGATGTCAAGTGGGGGGAAATTCCAGTGGATAGCTGCCCCATACCTGGCCTCCTTCCCTGCCTTCGATGCATGGGCGGCCAAGACCTTTATGGTCAAGGTGTCTTGAAAAGCAGTTGGGGTTGTAATAAGGAGGCTAGACCAATAATGACCAACCTCCCTTCCTTGCCTTCCATGGCATGTGCTGCCATGGACTGTTCTTACAAAACAGATGATGTGTCGCAGCAAAAACTATGTGTCATTAAGGCAAAGTCCATGGGGTGGAGGGTGATGGGGCGGGAGGGTTCTAAAAGATGCGCACCATCAGAAATTGTTGTTTCCTTGAATAGAAGCAGTAGAATGGGCTCAAAGCAGGGAATGTATGTTTCAATTTTGTGAGACCAATGTGAAACCTGGAGGCAACATTTGTAAGTCGCTGCAGTCAGTGGATCATCACATAGGCATCCCCCACCCACATTCACTATAATAACCTGCAAGGGTTTTAGAACATTTTGAATGTTTTTCCTTAGAGATGTATGAGTAAAAAAGCAGGACTCACCTGCAGAATAAGAATCAGTTGGTTGTCCAGAAAAAGACAAAGGTCTCCTACCATAGGAGTGGCTTGGGACATTCATCCAAACAGTCAGGCCAAATAGGGATAGTGAAAAGATTGTGTTTTGCACCTGGATTACGTATCATTGTCTGACTCTATCAGTGCTGGTGTGATGTCACAATGCAGACATGAGGGCACAATGCTTGTGTGACATCAAAATGTTGGTGCGATTTCTCATTTCAGTGGCATCACTATTCCCGAACTTGCCAAATTGCTAGTCCTGGTGTCCAGGAAAGCTATTACAACAGTCGAGCAATGACACAATTCTGTAATAATGTCAAAGTGATCGTCAGAGCATAGGAAGGGAGGGGTTTTAAGAAAGCCTCCATGGCCTTAAACATCAGGGAAATGGTGGGTGTTGGATTCCTGACAACAGCATTCAATTCCTCTAAGGCACTATAACAAGGGTCGTCAACCTGCGATCCTCCAGATGTACTGGACTTTCACTCTCATGGTGGGAGTTTTAGTCTAAAACACTCTGAGAGTCAAAGTCGGTTCAAGGCATTCTGTGAGTGTAAGGTGTATTTCCCTATGGGGCCCCAAGAGGAGGGGAAGCAGACACCTGTAGGAGTCCTGAGCCAGGGATACTACACCTTACCGCACACATGTGCGAAGGAGAACCCAGGGGGGAAAGGTGGGTGGATCCTCCTATGGGGACCTATAGCAGATACCTGAATGTGCAGAATAGCCCCATGCAGGAGGGTAGACCTTTCCCTATTGGCCAGCCAAGCCCTGGGGGTAGGTTGTCCTTTGGTTGAACGAAATTAAATAAACACTCACAGCCTCATGTCATTTGGTATTTATATAACAGTACATAGAAAAGAAAACCAATCAGCTTCTCAGTATGTCAGATTAATTTGACATTTACATTGCCCCTAATTCAGGTGTTACATAAACCTTTAAAAGCCCTCCTTACATTTCCTCTCTTTGGTTTACCGTCTTTAACCCCAGTGGGGTCACTTGGGGGACAAAACCATTCAAAGTTGATAAACAAATAAATAAATATCTCAGTGGGACCACTGGTGAACAAGATCATTTACATTTGATAAATAAATAACTGTTTTCCCTTCAGTGGGAGCACCTGCGAAAAAGATTCTTCACATTTGATAAGTAACCAACTGTTTCACCTCAGTGGGATCACTTGTGAGCAAGATCATTCACATTGATAAATAAATAACTGTTGTCCCTCAGGGGGAGCACTTTTGAGCGAGATCATTCACATTTGACAAATAAATACATGTTTCACCTCAGAGGGAGCACTTTTGAGAGAAATCATTGAAATTTGATAAATAAATACGTATTCACCTCAGGGGGAGCACTTCTTTTGAGCGAGATCATTCACATTTGATAAATAAATACTTATTTCACCTCAGGGGGAGCACTTTTGAGCAGGATCATTCACATTTTATAAATAAATACTTATTTCTTTGTTGTAGACACCCCCGGGCAGCTGCAGGCTTCCGCATTACACACAATAGACAGCACAGACACCAAACACGCCGTACCCCGATGCACTAAGGGAAAATATCCCTAACAAGATCAACACCGTTCTTCAGGCAGGGACTGGCCGTTACAGTAATACCCATTGCAGCAACCATGCAGAGCGTAACCCCAGCTTAGGTTATCATCAGGGATTTATCTAACTAGAAAGTTCTGGCCGAGTGCCTTGACCTTGCTCTGTCCTGACCAGATAGCACGCGCTAATTTCCCTCCCCACTTAGCGGGAAACGTAGTGAAGCCTAATGAGGCGCCCCTACCTATGAGGCTCTCTCTCTTTCCCCCTCTTTGCCTTTCAGGCTTTCCGCCTCCCACACCTCCTCTCTTTGAGGGTGTGCCCGATGGCCAAATAGCAAACGGGACAAAACCCAGCAGAATCTCTCTTCTCTGACTGTGCTTACTTGTGCACGCCGATGGCTGTCATAGGGGACCAACCCTGCTATCACATATTCCAATACACTCCACTGCGTTTTACTTCCTCACGACCGAAAGCATCCCAACAATATACTTCTCACTTTCAATAGCCCCTCACTGTGTGGCCCACTCCGTACACTTTTCCACTCCAACCTCAAGTCACGGAGAGGAGGAAAACAATTTGAGTCAGCTACCGACTTGTCCCTCATGAATGGCACGCGCATACGGGCACTATCAGCTTGGGTTGGGCTGTCTCCCTCACACGTGTGCTCGCTACTTCAACCCTGGAGAGGGGAGAGCGTGAGCCGGCCCAGCAACATGGCCCACGGCAGAACTCTCCACACCAGAGGGCCTGGCTGTCCTGCGTGTTCCTGAAGATAAGCCGACCACCGTGCCTCTTAGCGCGGCTATAGAAAATCCCTGGTCCTGCCACCTGTCACCCAGACGCGGGGAACCGGTGACAGGATTTGTTTTGAAATCACCTCATCCACGCTCTCATTCCCCCTGCGGGCGGACCATACCAAGTCCCCCGGGATCTCATGAAGGAGAATAATCACAGTCATAAAACCAGGACTGAGCAATAGGAACGTAAGCACACCATCCACACACAACAATTAAACGCCCATGCTGGAATGTGGGGTTTACACAATGAAAACACAGGTACAATTTCACCCTTGGTCATTTTGACGCAGATGTATTGGAGTATTATGTAATACAGGTTTGGTTCTGGGGTAAACTGAAACCAAAAACGTGGTGGGTGGAAAGTTTTGTATTAATCTGAACCACTGGCATTGCTCTGGGCAACCTTCCACACTGTTGTTTAGCCCATCTGCGCCATTGCAAAAGGGGTCCAACCATATGCAAATCAGTCAGGTACTGCCAGCAATGGGAGCAGCCCAGTCCCAACTACTAGGCTAAGTCCCCTCTGCACAGAAACACAAGCAACCCCAGACATGTTTCGGCCTTGTTGGGCCTCCTCAGTGAGGTGCAGCTTGGTTCCCTCTGGCCTAGCAACGTGGTTCTTGTCTATTTGAAAGAGGTGAATTTAAAAAAAGATGTGGGCTCTTACACCCAGAGCACCGGCACCTACCAGTATGATTAGGCTCGTTTTGGGTTGTTGAGGTTTCCCTAGGTCCTGGTTATGTACCGTCTATGATGGTTGGTGAGAGGGCCTGTTAACCTTTTCACACATAAACTGATAGAGCCTGCTTACTGATAGAACCTGCTTAGTAACTCAGATAGACGAGCGGATGAATACTTGCGCTGTTGGGACTTCATCTCTTTCCTTTGGGAATTAGGTCATATGCTTTCGTCCCAATGGCAGTGAAAAGGTTAAGTTTAAAAATGATCCTGACTAGGGCATATATGGTAGGACTATTAGTGTTCTGAATAATGAAGTGAAACATGCCGGGGAAAAGAGAAACATGTTTTGTAGGACGCAATCAGATCTCCCAGGTATAATTGAAAATAATCACCAGCCATTTTGTTTAGGTATAATTAATAGTGTCAAATGTGTAAAGCAAGTCCGGGCAAATCGGTGTTGTTTTTCTTAAGATTCAATATTGTGATTCGTTTTGTCCTATAAATAAAAATAGGATGGGAGATGTTTTTTCCCAGTCCAAAATCAAAGGTGAGAAATAAAGCAGACATGTATCTACTATTCCACTAGAGCGGGCAATGGATTCCACGGCTCATCCTTAATGGGTGAAAGGATGCTGCGCCGCTGCCAATTAAGGAGGAACCAGAGAGGGCAGGCTCAGTGTAACCTCCGCGCACCCTTAGCTGCAGTGAGTAGCTGCTAGAACTCTCCTGAGTTGGCCCATATCTAGGAAATCCAATTTCCCTTAGTATGAACTACCCCAGCATTGCACGGTGGCCATGCTGGCTAGGGTACTGCATGCACCTTTCAGCTACAGGGGCCTTCTTGCTGAGGTGTGTTTCCAGGGGCGCCAGCTTCACAATGCCAGGGCAGGCACAAGAAGCAGGACTTTGAGAAATGTTGATTGATACCCCCCCCCATGCTTCCATCTTTCAGACTCTTTAGGGACCTGGAGGCAGGCCGCTGCTGCTTGGCTGCAGCACGCTCTTCATTGGAGCGGGCAGAGAAAAATAAGCTAAAAGAAAACGCACATACACATGCATGCAGCTATGTAAGTGTGCATGCATGTGAAGGCTTGTCTGTGTGTATTCCTGTGTGTACGTGTGACTGTGTGGGTCTCTGCTTTTAAATGAAAGATATACGGGTGCATAGAAGGTTCTTGGGGGTGTTCAGAAACAAAGTTCCGGCAGACCATGAGCCTGTGCTCAGGCGGTTGACAGCGGCGCCACAAGGCCGGGGAAAGGTGCTTTGTGGCAGTACTACTGAGCATAAAGCTGCTCTTTTCAGGGCACAAGTTCATTAAAAAAGTGAGGAGACTCATAAACACACGCAATGGGTAGTGATATCACGGGATGTAAACATATACAAGTGAAAAATGCAGAATTCGTTGAAACATTTGCATTTCAGAAAATTTGTATTTTTGTATGTGTATTTTGATTGAATATCTATAGCGCTTGACGCCTAAGCACAGTACAAAAGAACCAGTGGTATAACTTATATGAAGAAACAATCAAAAGCCAACAGATCAATGAGTCAGAAGATTCGTTTTTAGACGTGTCTTAAAGAATAAAAGGAAGAAATACAATGCAGTGAAAGAGGAAGAGAGTTCCGGTACTTAGCAGCCAAAAGGACAACAGAACGGTACCGCGAGGAGGCACGGCGGGCACGAGGAACAGTTAGAAGAAAGAGACATTCAGGAAGAAGTGAACGAGCAGTAGAGTAAACAGAGACTAGAGAAGAAAGATGAGGCGGTGCAAGGCCATAGAGACACTTAAAAACAATACAGAGAAAATTAAAAAGCAAACGATTTTCAATGGAAACCCATAGCAACGAATGTAGAGCAGAAGTAACAGAATCACGAGGGGCAGGGTATAAAGAACCCGAATTGATGCATGATAAATAGAACAAAGTAGGGCAAGATAAGATGCAGGAAGACAAAGTAGAAGAGAAGAACAATAAAACAGGCAAGAGAAAACTAGTAAGGAAATAAGAAGTTAAGCAAAGGAAAAGGTGGGAAACCCACACGCTTTCTGAATATTAAAAAGTTGATAGCGACAGGACAGAGAAATAGAAGAGCTATGAGTAGAAAAGGATAATGAGATGTCAAGAATGATGCCAATACTATGGGCAGAAGAAGAAATAGGAAGAGAAGAAGGAGGAAAAGAAAGAAAAGGGAGAGGCACAGGATGAAGGGTGGTTGATGCAGGATTGAACACAACCTCCGTTTTTCAGGGATTAAGGTGAAGATAATGAGAAGACATCCGGGCTACGATAGCAAAAAGACAAGCAGACAAAGAAGAGTGAATAGAATCAGTAAAAGAAGGAAAAGATAGAATGATTTGTGAATCATCAGCGAACAGGTGCTATGAGAAACTGAAAGATGAAAAATAGAACCAAGAGGAGGGATATAGAGAGAAAAAAGAAGAGGACAGAGAACAGAACTTTGAGGAATACCATGTAAGAGAGGACGGGTGGGAGAACAGTGACCAGCCCAGTGGACAGAGAAGGTAAGCCCTGTGAGGTAGGAGTGAAACCAATTTAAGACTGTGCCCTGAAACCCAAAATAAATTTGAAGGAGAGGAAAGAAGAATACAGTGAATTACCATATCAAAAGTGGTCGGGAGATCAAGAAGAACAAGGAGAGAATTGAGTTTAGAGTGTTGAGAAGAAAGAAGTGAGTTAGTGACGGACAAGATTGCAGTTGCCACGGAATGACGGGGCTTAAAGACACACTGAAAAAAAGGTAACAGAGAATGTGTGTTAATAAAGGAAGAGACTTGAAGATGAACAATACAAACTAGAAGCTTAGAAAGAAAAGGAAGAAGAGGTATAGGATGAAGGTAAGAGGGCACATAAGAATCAAGGAAATGTTTTTTTCAAAATAGGAAGTATAGAGGCATGCTTAAAATGAGAAGGAACTAAAGCAGATGAAAGTGATGTATTGAAGAGAGCAGTGAGATAAGGTAGTGATGAATGAACCAGAAGAATTGAGGAAGAGAGTCATCTGGAGAGGAAATAAGATGAGCTGTAGCAAGAACAGAAGAAATATCACCCTCCGTAAGAGGGTGCAATATAGATAATAGAGGAAGAGAAGACTTAGAATCACTCAAAGGTAAATAGGGTAGAATGGAAGAAGAAAGGATAGAAGAACAGAGTAGGGACTTTTTTGAGGCAAAATAATTAGCTAAATCAGTTGCAGAAAGAGGAGAGGAAGATGAACGTAGAGGAGAACAGGGAAACGGGAATACGATTCAAGCTTTGCAAGAGACCAGGATGAGAAGCAAGAGAAGAGGAGAGTGAATTATCAACAACTGAAAACAATCGCAGAGAGGAGATTTTCCTAGTGCATTGTTGCCAAAGTATAGTTTGCGCGTTGAAACCCAACTCAAGAATCTGTTCTGAAATATTCCCTGCAGAGAAAACTCACAATTTGAGGCATTTCCCACTTGTTTTGACACCTTCATGTGGTCTGGTGGGCACATTTCTGGCCTGGGCACCTGATGACCTGGGTTTGAATCCTGGCTTCGGCACTGTTGGTATTGATTGGAACACACACAAACTAATTCAACTAACTTTGTTCAATGAAAAACATCCAAGGAGGGTATTTTCCACCTTTTTAATAAAATGGGTGGTCACTCGCCCCCTGTTCATACCCTCAAATTATTCCCTGGTACTTAAAGTGTCGATACTGGTCTCAGGACACATAGCCAACATCAGTATTTTCTCATCTTGGCTATACTGGATTTATTGATCATAGCGAAGGTGGGTGGGTTTCTAAAGTAACAAGACAAACATATTTTGGCACATCCAGCAACAAAATAGCTTGTGGCAATACTGGCTTTGATCCACACAGCCTACTTGAGTGTGTTCTTGCAGCTGCAATACTATCATTATTGACATGGCCACTGGGCTTTTAACGTGGCAATAGCGGTATATATTGGCACAACATGCATGAACACCTCTTCTTGGTAGCAATACATGCCTTGTTGGTCCTCACCAAAATTGGTGTGCTGTTATAGTGGTTTCCCAGCATATATTGGAATGCCCAGCAAAACAATTCTCCCTGAAAAAAATGGCCTTATTAGGCTGAGCCAAGTTGAGTATTTTCTTACAGTGTGAATGCTGGCCCTATAGGCACATCCTATGTGAGTGTGTTCCTACAGTGGTAGTATGATATGATATGATATGGCATTTATAACGGGCCTATACACAACTGTTTCAAGGCGTGACGAGGCAAGGGAGGGGGAGCAGAGGGAAGACAGAGACAACGATCTTACTAGGCCAGGCGACATTGAGGTCGCGCAAGTGCTGGGGAACTCCCTTGTATATATAACACTGGTATACATTGAGGGCAGATGGATCGTGAACATGCAGATGGCAGTCCTTGCATACATTGCAAATGCAGGCACCATGATGTGTGTTTTGCAGTGAAAATGTGCGGATATATTGTGGGAAAAGGCATCATGAAAATGCTCCTGTGTACTGTTGGTGAACTTGCCGATAGTATTATAGTACAGAACCTACTGTAAATTGTATGGCTTTTATACAATTATTACAAAGACAGTGCCTTTAAGGCGCACCATTTGAATCCATTATTTAATATATTTTTGGGGGGATATCCCCCTCAAACTCCATCGGTGAGTTTTGCCTCCTTCACTACCTTGGGTTGTTCACGTTGATTACTGAAAACTATTTACAACCCTCCAGTGAAAAATGTCCCAAGCATCACCTGAGCCTGTGTCATATCAAGTGAAAGGCAATGCTATAAGGAAGTAGAAGTATTTACTTGCAACAGCAGAAATAGGCCAGCTGGGGTGCGTGAGGTGTAGACAGCTTGATGGCTGGACACTATGGTAAAAAAAAGACTATTGCATTGCCTTCACGATAGTAATGGGGGACCAGAAAGACCACTGAAGCGGAAGATAATGTGAGTCCATTGGGTGCGTGTTTATAAGCTAAAAGCTCCATAGCTAATACAAGTGCATGGCTACTGCTCTTGCCAACACCAACACCACAATGGCACACTGTGGGCCTCGTTACGAGTTAATAAGGGCATGGCTACCCCCAAACTCAGGTCTGGGTTCCTTGAATGGGGAAATACCGGGCCAATCCGACCTTGGAGGTCCCGGTATTTCCCCATTCAGGGAACCCGGACCCAGTGCATCCCCATTCCCATTTGAGCCCCGAAAGGGCTCAATGGGAATGGGGAGGATGCTAACAACGGACCCTTTACTGATGGGCCAGTTAGCATCCTGGCCTGCTTGTGGGACCAGCGTGTCCTTAGTGGGACCTGCAAGCAGACCTCGTAATGAGGCGGTAGGGGGTTAACGGCACCAGTAACTCTACCGGCGGCATTAACCCCCTACCGGCAGGGTCATAATGAGGCCCTGTGTCTTCTGATTTTATTACTGAAATCTCAGAGTCACCATCAAATAGGGTGATGTTTGTAAGTAGCAGTGTATGCATCTGTTAAGTTATATTTTATGGGATGCCAGCATCACTACCATTCTTCTTCTTTACACCACCTTAATGCAACCTAAACCACAGTATGATGTGTATGAATCCCACAACAAAACAACCGCATGACAAAAATCATCGGAATACCTGGAAAAATCAGTGCACTACATTGTCTGGAAGGGACCTGAAATTAACTCCGTCTGACAAAACCACATGGAGTTCTCTGAAGCAACCGAGAGGATGCAAGAGGGGCTCTAAAACACCTGTGAAACATATTGACATAAAGAGGAGAATGTGCAATAGATTTGGCGATGGCATAATTCTTCCTAAAGGAAATGTATCACATTCATGGTTTGTCATCAGTCTTGGTGAGCAATATAAGCACATAGTTTACATAAAGGTTTAAGAAGTCACTCTGAATGTTATTGAAAATGTAATTCTTTCGGTAATAATTCTTCTATCCTCAGTTGGATGGAAAAACAGAGCGAAATAATGAAACAATGCAGCAATAGACCAAATGCATCAGGGTCTTTTTTAACAATGGCACCTTTAGTTCTTAAAAAATGTTGCTTTCATCAGTTGGGAAATCCCCATTCTTTTGAGTCAACACAAAACATTTTCTTAAGCAGATTCCTCAAGGCCCAGTGTCTGATGCAAATACATTATGATGCATGTTCAAAAGATTGAACAAGAACTTAAAAATCAATTTAAAAAACAGAACTGAGTTCTAAGAGGTGTGTGGCTAAGAAACAAAGGTAGTACCCAAATTGATCGAACAAATTTGAACGAATGGTAGATTTGACCGAATTTGGTCACTACCATTAGTTCGAATGTTTGCGATCAATTTGAATCTGAAAATACCGAACATAAAGAGCAGGGGTTGCAGGGTGTCCCCCGGATCCTTAACATTGGCGGTGGTGGACAAAAACTGCTTTTTAATGAACGGCCAAAACGGGGGCCCAAGCAGTTACACTGCGGGCAGTCCACCCGCAAATAAAACCTTTGTGTGCAGGCAACCCAGATCCGAAACGTATACCTGCTACATGTTTCCAGATTGAAAAAACGGGTAATACTTCTTATGCGAAACGCATGCTTAGGAAACGTAAGCATTTATGTGTGGTTCCTTTTTTGCATTGTTAAAGAAATAATTCTATAGCCATGTGCGTAAGAACTGTAGAGTTGGAAGGGACACCCTTAATTTAAAATGTTTCTAGGAGAGACTAGAATGCGGAATTGAACAGGGGTTGCTATGTATGTAATGCACTGTCTCGTGCCCTGAGAGAAGCACCATGGCGATAGTTTTGAATGAGAGCTGTGATAGAAGGTGAGTTGGAAATTGTGTGGCATGCAAGTGTGTTTTCAAGGGATTCTGAAATTATCTAGACCGTTGGTTAGATTCAGAGGCCGTGGAAGTGAATTGCATCATGGGAGGCTGCTCTTACCAAGACAGTGTGACATCTCCATTTTGTGTAGGAAAAGGTAGAACAATAGAGATAATGCGAAGGCGAAGAACAGCGTAGGAGGAGAATCTGTGGCTGAAGAATCTTTGGCATGTACACATACTACTGTGCACCAGACACCTAGTTCTGAAGAAAAACCTTTTGGTCACTGAGAACCAGTGCATTGTACAGTCTCTGAGGAAGATTCAGAAGTAGGACTCAGAAGAACTACCCTCGCCAGCATGTTACAGAGTATTCTGGGACCTCAAGTTATACCTCTTCACGGTTATCCACACGAGAAAGCAGACAGTCCTTCTTCGGAATGCCCTGAAATGAGAAGGAGAAGAATGGCTAAAGCCTTTTCAAGAGTTTGATTGATGATGGAAGTATTGTACTATTTCGCTGTCTAGTACAATCGTTCCCAAATCACAAACCTGGTCCAAGTGCAGAGGGACAGATGTTGTTTTTCTAGTGATTGGAGGAAGGGTCGCATACCATAGCATATTTTTAATGGCATTGAATTTAAGCCTGTAGATGTATTTGTATGTGTATTTTATTTGAGTTTTATATAGCGCTTTACATCAAAGCGCTGTACATCAGGTCATAAAACGGTACAATAAAATGAAAATTAGGAAACACAATTTACATTGCTAACCAGAATAAAGTAGGTGTGACCTCAGGGAGTCACAAACTAAGGAATAGACAGAAATAGAGCGAAGGGAAAGAGGAAGAACATTCCATTGTAGAGGAGCAAGCAATGAAAGCAAGAATGGGCACAGGGAGGAAGAGGAACAGCAAGAAGAAATTGCGAAGAAGAAAAAAGCGAGCGAGTTGGGTTATAGAATGTAACCAAAGAAGGAAGGTATTCAGGTGCGAGACTATAGAGAGATTTGAAGACTAGACACAACAAGTCAAATTTGAGGCGAGAATGAAAAGGAAACCATTCAAGATTAGAAAGAGAAGAAGAAATAGTGTCACGAGGAGCTAAAAGAAAGAATAAATGAATAGAAGCATTAAAAACAGATTGCAGAGGGGATAGATGAGTGAGAGGGAGCCAAAAAAGACTAAAGAACAATAGAAAAGCAAAGAGAAAATGAGAGAAGACACCAGGAGTTTAGTGACCTCAAATGTCAGGAAAGGACCAGCTTTCTGAATGTTATATAAATGAAAGTGACAGGCACGTGAAGATAAAGAGATGTGATGATTGAAAGATACATCGGAATCTAAGTGGAGTCCCAGGTTAAGAGCTGTGGAAGAAATAGGTAACTGAGGGAGGAAGAGGACACAAAAAAGTATCAGTGTCAAAGAAAAGTACCTCTGTTTTAGTGGCATTGAGCATTAAGAAGTGAGTCGACATCCAAGATTTAATGGCAACAAGACAGGAAATACCCTTATTGTGGATATTCAAATAAAAGAATGGAAATGACAGAAAAAGCTGAGTATCATCAGCATAAAAGTGATGGGATAGACCAAAAGAAGAAATAACATCAGCAAGTGGAGAAGTATAGAGAGAAAGGAGAAAAGGACCAAGAACTGAGCCTTGAGGAACACCATAATTGAGCAGGGATGTGTCAGATGTGGCCCCAGTCCAGGAGACTGAGAATGTCCTCTGGGACAGGTATGTCCTAAACCAAGAGAGAACAAACCCATCAAAATCAAACGAGGAGAGAGCAGCCAATAAAAGAGAGAAATCAAAAGTATCAAAAGATGTGGCTAGATCTAGGAATATAAGAAGACACGAATGCTCAGAGTAGGATGTGGACAGTAAAGAGTCTAAAGCAGAAAGGAGAGCAGTCTCAGTAGAATGAAAGAGGCAGGGAAGAATAGAGTTATGAAAAAATAAAAGTAGAGACTTGAGAATAGACAATTTGTTCAAGTATTTTGGAAAGACAGGGCAAAAGCGAAATCAGACGGAAATCGGAAACAAGAGAAGGATCAGCAGAAGGTGTCTTTAAGATCGGGATAATGGAAGCATGTTTGAATGAGGAGGGAAAGGTTGAGGTAGATAGACAAATATTAAACAAAGAAGTGAGGTAAGAAATAAGAGAGGGATAGACTTTAGGAATGAGTGCCAATGGAATGGAATCCATTGGGGAGGTGGTTGGGTGGGCCCAGGCCAACAAGAGAGTGGTCTCATCATTGGTGTTTTGAGTAAACAGGTAATTGTCTCCCTAGAACATGAAATAGGGAGCATAGAAGTTGGTTGCAAGATAGAAGACTCAATGGCAGAGTGAAAGGAAGACACCTTAGAGGAGAAATATATAGCAAAGTCTGATGCTGATGAAGTAGAATTAATAGAGTGATAAGGAGTAGAAAAATAAGAACGTAGCCGAAAGAAAACAATCAATGTCAAGAGCATGGTAGGAAGAATAGGAGCTATAGTCAGCTGCGGTCTGGGTTGAGGAGGTTTACGTGAAGGATAGAAAACAGAGGCAGGATAGAGCGTATCAAGTGAGGAACAGGGTGAAGAAGAGAGGTGAGACGCAACCTTGTCGGCAGACAGGGTTTGCAAAGGATGAATGGGAGGGTAGAGCGGAAATACAAGATGAGACAAAGAGATGAGTATTAAAATTGCATAGGTTATGCCGGAGTTATGACAAAGGAGATGAAGAATTGGAAACAACAGAAATGAAGGTTGGAAAAATAGAAACTGAGGGAAGATCAGAGTGCTAGACTGGAAGTGAGGATGCAGAGGATGTAGAAAAAGGGGTAGTAAATATAAGGTCTAAACAAGAACCAGAGATATGAGAGGGAGGAGTTGAAAGATGAGCAAGAAAATGAGAATCAAGAATTGAAAGTATTGGAAGAGTAGAGTGTGCTGAAGAAAGGCAGAGATTAACTAATTTGCATATTTAAGTAACTTTTGGGTCTCATCCTAAGTTACTAGGGGAATCCATACGTGGACCCCTTGCTCACTATTCTTAGAGAGGCACAGCTCCTCCCTACTGATAAGATCCAACCAGACCGAAAAATGTGTCTGGGGATGCTGTTGGTACTCTTGTTCAGAGGAGAATTGCCTAGCATTTCGGTGCTGGACTGCCCCAGGGCAGGACAAATACTGATATGTTTGGGATATTTCTTCTCTGTAAAAGATAGTGAGCTAAAGACTCTGGGTAAGTCTCTCATAACCAGGACTAATGTCTGGCATAGGGACTCCCAGGAACCTCTTGTTTATTTGGGGATTAAAGTCACCCAGGAGTTTGAAAGGGATAGTAGAAGGTAAAATGTAGGACAAAATAATATCAATGTCCTCACAGAATGAACCAACCAGCCCAGGTGGGTGATAAGCAAAATGAAATAGAATAAGGCCTAGAAAAAACAGTACATGAAAATTCAAAAGAAGAGAAAGATGGAATAGTTAGGATTGTAGGACTAAGTATAAAAGAAGAGGGACACGGAATACCAGTGCCTCCAGTGTGGGTGGATAGACATGGGGTATGGCAAAAAGAGGTAAGAAAAGTTGGAAAGTATGCAGGAATGGTGGTGTTATAAGATCGTATCCATGTCTCAGAAACACAGAGAAAATTAAGTTTCTGTTGCAAAAATGAATCAAGGACTGAGGAAGATTTGTTACAGGGGGTTCTAGCATTCCATAGCCCCAAATAGATGGGGGCAACATTAGAAGTACAGGAGGGATAGATCAGGTTGGCAAAGTTCTGAGTAGAAATAGGTTGCTTATTACCTGGAAAACATGAAGGCAGCATTCGCCTCTGGCAAAGAGTACCCGCAAATATGGAAAAAGGAGAAGTAATGGACCATGCACAAGGATGGAAAAATGATAGTAACCAGCTGATGAACGAGCTGGGTGTGCTAGCGATAGAAGAACAGGTAAAATAGTCAAGTCCTGCATCTGAGCTAATAACAAACTATCCTGGCGAGGGGATGAAAATTCCTGCATCGGCCTCCACCCTTCCGCAGACAGCTGCAAACAGCAAGGTATTGACTTATCCTGACTTCGCATGGGCTTCGCCCAGGCTGGATGTTATAACGAAGCCAGCATCCGTGGATTGGCTCGGGCTGGGGGGGGTGATTACACACATCACTTGGCAACAGGAGGTGCTGGTATTAGCACCGGAGGAGAGGGCGGGCAAGTCCACTCGATAGCTCTAGGCCGTCCCAGCTGATGGAAATGGAATGCTTGCACACACTCTCACAAACAGGCAGGTGGAAGCCACAAACGTCCTGCAATCCAGTAGAAGGTACGTGATGTGAGCCATAGACCCTGCAAACAGCGAGGTCTTGACTTATCCTGACTTCGCCCCGGATGCGCCCAGGCCAGATGTTATAATGAAGCCAGCGCCCATGAATTGGCTGGGGCTAGGGGTGTGATCACACACGTCACTTGGCAACAGGAGACGCTGGTATTAGCACCTGAGGATCGGGCGGGCAAGTCTACTCGATAGCTGTACAGCAGCACATCTAATGGAAACGGAATGCTTGCACACACCCTCACAACCAGGCCGATGGAATCCATGAAAGTCCTGTAATACAGCAGAGGGTAAGTGATGTGAGCCACGGACCCCGCAGACAGTGAGGTCTTGATTTATCCTGTCCATCCAGTTGCCAGCAGTCACACATTTCGAAAAGTGTGATTGATTAGGACGATGGCACCATCCAGATGGAACATTAGATGCATTTCCTGATCATAATTAATGAAAGTCAAGCAATTGGAGTGAATAAGCTTGGTCAAGAGTTGAATGTATCAATTAAAAATAGGTGGTGTTGGGCCCTGGGGAACTCCACATGAGACGGTGTATTTCTTGGAGTCAAAAGGAGTGATGACAAGCTGATGTGATAAATAGAATCCAGTGTAGGACCCTGACTAGCTGCCAAAGTACTAGAACATGGGATGACTGATGGTGTTGTATGATGCAGACAGATCTACGAGCAACAGCTTTCCAACACAGCTGGCATAAGCCATTCCCTGATGTCATCATCCATAATTGTGCTCACAACTATTTTTGTCCCCATTCCCCAATGGAAATTCTCTTTAGTCGTTAAAAAACAACAAAGCAACAAGTGAAAGAGAAATATAGTTGGGGTCACATCCATAGTAGATTTTTCTTAACCTAAATACTTGCCCATTAATGGGGAGACACTCACATCAAGAACCCGAGAGCTATAACCCTCTCCCAGTGGATAAAGACATGGGAGGTAGGAAAGGGTTGGGAGAAGAGGAACAGTTGTGACAGGACACCTTCAAAGTGAAGTGAGGGGCAGGAAGGGATAGTAGCAGGAAATATGAGCTACATTCCGAGAGGGGCTTCACATGATGAGAAAGTACCAAAAAGGACGAAAGCTAATTCAGGGGTATGATGCGTTCGACTGAGTCCCACCCACAGATTCAGCCATGCATATCCACGAAAGATGCAGAAATTACCTGAAATGTGTCTCCTTGCTCCTGTAAATAGCTCTGTGTATTATAGATCAGCTCTGCAAGTCATGGATCGAATCCTCAAGGCTCAGGCCCTGTTGTTGATTTCCAGACACACAGGATGACCATTTTGCCAGCATACACATCATGAACAGCCAGACCTTCCATGGTTTTGACAAGTCACAATCTCTTTATTGTCGCCCAGAAGGAACAAGGAAGCCTTCATTGGGACGTTCGTCTCCAGCTTTAAGTTGATCCTGTCGGACAATCCAAACTTGCTCATTTTATGACAGAACCAGATTAAATGGCATAGCAGGCCCACTTACATTTCCAGCCGGGATCATGGTTGCTCAGGTTCCTCCTGGTATTGTGTCCAGTAGAAAAAGTTCTGGATTTGGGACGTGACTGTCGATTAAAGGTTTTTTTTCCATAAAGGGAAACAAAGAAATTGTTTGTGAAGGTTCAGAGTCTACAAGGTCCATAGAAGTATTGCACTATTTCACTGTATTGTGCAATCACTTAGGCAAGATTATCTGTAATCATTCCCAAATCACAAACCTGGTTGAACGGAGTGCAAGAGGTCCGAGTGCAGAAGGCCAGATGTTGTCTTTCTAGTGATTGGAGGAAGGGCTGATTTTTTCAATTAACCAGATTAAGTTGCTTAGCGTAGCCCGGGCCCTCTTACATTTCCAGCAGGCATCATCGTTGCTCGGGTTACTCCTGGTCTGGTGTCCAGTAGAACAAGTTCTGGAGTTGGGACGTGACTGTTGATTCAAGGTTTTTTTCCAAAAAGGGAAACAAAGAAATCGGATGAGAAGGTTCCAAGTCTACAAGGTCCTGTTATCCAGGGATTTCTTAATTGACTCTAGTGGGGTTTGGTTCTGAAGGAGGATTAAGGGAGATGGGTGTTTGGTTGCGTTCTAACAGACTTAGCCAAGGGTTTCAAACCCATCCCATCATGAAGGCAGCATTCCAACTGTTCAGGCGGGTGGGGTGGGTTTGAGGGAGACACATTTTGGGGGCCAAAGCACTGGAAGTCAGAACCTGTTCTTAGTGTTCAGAGTACAAGAAAGTGAAGGCTACCAAACAACTGGATTCAATGTCAACTAGGCACTGCGCGTCGGCACATCCGCAGTACAGTTGTTCGCTTAGTCATTTATGCTGTTTGGTCCTGGTGTATTTTAGATGAGTTGAGCTCTGGCACCAGGTTAATGACTGTTCATGGCCTCTTTGGGGAAGAGTTTTAAACGGAATATGGCCCTAGCGCTGGAGTGATGCCACAATGATGCTGTTCTGTAATAGTCAGTCAGTCAAACAACTTTTTTCGGCCTGAAAGGCCATCAAAGTGCACCCTAAAAAACAATTCTAATGCATGATTGCAAAAAACACAACAAAGAGAAAAACAACAACACAACCGTGCGCCCGAACAGATCTTATGGCCAATAATCAAGAACTATCATCCCCTTCCCTCTGGTAGCTCCCATAGCACCTCGGACCCAAAGCAGTCGGATTTGCCCCTGAGAGGGGACTGAAACCAGAGGGGGCTCTTGCAGGGCACACAAGGGCAGGTATGGGGGTGTGCTGACAGTGATACTACTTTTCCCTGTCCACCAGTGGCCATTACATTTTTCCAATACGTCCCTTGCCTAATGGTTTGACAATGTCCGTTTTGGCTGAAAGATTGGACAGTCTGGTGCACTCCAACAAAGAGTCCCTGGATACAAACGCACACTCCCCCACAGCCCGCAGCCAATGTAGACATTGGTTCCGCAGGGCGTCCCTTGGTTCTCTTGTGCCAGTGGAAGGTTTTGGGACACCATGGAGAAGGACAATAGATCTACTACAGCCTTCATGTGTGCGATGCCCCGACCAAGGCCTCCCCTGACCGGGATTAAAGCACTAACCCTCCTCCCCACTGGGCACATGTTGCCCTGGGCTCTCCAGACAGGGTTCTGCAAAGATGGGTGCTTAGCCCCTGAGACTAGGTCGATGGTTTTCCTCCGTAAGGGTAGCAGTGGGAGAAGACCTACCTCTGGTCGACTCCTCATGGACGGAAGAGTCCTAAGCACGGAAGCAACCAGGGATGGACAGGGGGTCAAGGGGAATATCCCTTTGTCAGAGTCAAGATTTGGACCCCCTGGGCCAGCCCCTGCTGAGCCCTCTCCTTCCCTACCCATACTCTCCTCCCCCCTGGTCCCCTGCATCCCCTTAATCAACACTAGTAAGAGATTTTTCATCTCAATCATCTTCGATAACAGGAGGTACCAGGGACAGCTTGGCAGGGTTACAGATACTGAAGAAAGTTGGGCTGGTAGGCAAGGATCTCCTTTTGTGGGGAGTTTAGAAGCCAAAAGAGGGTTAAGACGGAGGAAGGAGCTGACCACTGATGGAGCATCAGATGAGGGCTCGCTCCCGGTTCTGGATAAAAGGCTGGACTTCTCTCCCCCACACAAGCCAGCTGAACCCACCAAAGATATGGGCGCAATAGAAGGTGGGGAGTGGGCTTCAGCTTCAGGAAGAGTTGGTGGAAACAGTGGGACTATGACATCATGGTTTGGGCCAGAAGATGGGTGGAGAGGGGCCAGCACCAGAGAAGGGAACAAAGGTGGGGCCAAAGAAGGAGCCAACGACACATGCCCTCCGGTTAGTTTCAAAAACCCTATTGAGATCCTCTCACATCCATTAGCCAAGGTATCCAGAAGACCGGCTGTAGCCACACAGTCAAGACCCCCTCAAGGTGTTAGCAGGTTGACGGGGGTCCCAAGTTCATCCAGAAAGGGGCTTGCAGATCTGGTTGTGAGGAGAGGAATTGAAACAGGAACACAAGAGGTCCCAGAGGGCCATAGTGGGGGCCCCATCTGCGGGCTGGAGGAGCAGGGCACCTTGAGCCTGGACTCCCCACAGACTCCCTCTATGGTGCAAGCAGTGTCAGAGGACGGTTGGGCAGGTGCTCCATTCCCGCAGAAGCTCCCAATACAAGCTCCCTTTCCCTGCATAGCCCCCAGTGCCTTGCTCGACGTACCTCCCCTCAGCCTTCTGCCCATGATTGGCTTCCGGTGCGCCAGTGGGGCTGAGGGGCCCTGTAGACTCGATAAGAGAGAGAACTTGGAGAGGTAGAGGGGGGAAAAAGGGGAGGAGATGTCTCCTCCTTCCGTGGCTGCAATGGCGACATCCCGGGGAAGGCCCACCATGGTACGGCCTGAGTATAGAGGGGGTAGAGAGAGGGCTTAGTGCCTTAAGGATCAGTTCCAAGTAGAAAAAGGGGTCTCACCACACGAATGGGCCGGACCTTAAGCGCCTGTAGGAGAGTGGTAGAGTTTCCCCCTCCACTGAACGCTGTAGGCTTTATTGCCCTCCCCACAGTATTTGCCTCAATCTCACCTCTCAGTACAGTTGGCACATCACCACGGGTCCACGAACACCCCAGCGGAACTCCAACATCCCCCGCCCTTGACCCGCGGGCTTCACCCTGGCGGGCCGGCGCGGGAGCAGAAGAAGGTAAGGGGGCGTGGCCAAAGTCTGTGGTAAGTAAGGAGGCCCTCTTGGGCCAATTCGTGATACAGAGTGGAGCGGCACTGACCACCCCGCTCCCTTGACCCGTGGGCTTCACCCTGGCGGGCCGGCGCGGGAGCAGAAGAACGTAGAGGGCGTGGCCAAAGCCCGTGGTAAGTATGGAGGCCCTACTGGGCCAATTCGCGATGCAGACAGGAGCGGGACCCAACACCCTGCGCCCTTGTCCAGCAGGCTTCACCCTGGCGGGCAGGCGCGAGAGCAGAAGAAGGTAAGGGGGCGTGGCCAAAGTCTGTGGTAAGTATGGAGGCCCTCCTGGGCCAATTTGCGATGCAGAGAGGAGCAGGACCCAACACCCCACACCCTTGACCCGTATAGTGTGAATACAGTATTACAATGCTAAAGTTGCATCACAAGGTCTGGGCCTTCTCTATTGCTGCTGCCCAGCTCTGGAAAGCCCTCCCATTACCTTTGAAACTTCTACCTAATCATCTGCTTTTCCAGAAAGCCTTAAAGACTCTCTTGTTCTGAATTTCTGTTTGCCTCTGCTGCTTTTCTCTGGCTGGCTCTTGGGCTCATTCTCTAGGGCAGTGGTATTCAAACTGTGGGTCGCGACCCCCTAGGGGTCCGCGGGGGCATCCCAGGGGGGCCCTGAGAGCTCAGCATGAAAAAAGATTTTTTTTTATTTTTTTTTTTAGATTGGAAGAAATGGGCAGGGGTGGCCCACATGGGCGGGCTGAAGCATGAAACTGTCTCAGGCAACAATGAAAAAGTGGCCCACAGTTGTAAATGGATATTCATTCCTTTAGTCACAGACTGGGCCTCATTACTACTATGGCGGACCAGTAACAACGGTGCTGGTAAGCTACCGGCACCGTTGCTACCGTTCCGCCATAGTAAGAGTTGTGCTCGTGGGTGCTTGACAGCCCCCGCCAGGTCTGACCTCAGCTCGTCGGATGCACCAGCACCGTTATTAACGGTGCCGGTGCATCCGAGCTCCCCATTCCCATTTGAGCCATATGGGGCTCAAATGGGAATGGGGATCTACCGGCACCTTCGAAAGGGCAATTATCATGTCCGCCTAACTCGGCATGACCTAGTAATTGCCCATTCGCGGGTGCCAGACCCGGATGCAACTCCAGTGGCAGCCGTGCCGGTTTTACCGGCACAGCTACCGCCAGAGTAGTTATGAAGCCCACTGTTTCAATAGTACCCAAAGGGGTGCTTTGTGTTAAAATGTAAGTAAATTGTGATATATTCAGCAACAATGGTCAGCATTACTAACTGCATAGTTAAGTAACTCATCAAAATGGTCCACATTGGCCAAAATGGTGGCCCATTTTGATTGGCCCAAACTAGCATTTTACATTTTTGGTACAGGCATTGCCCTATAGGCCTGTCTGAGCCTGGCGGCTCATCCATAATGGCAAGAGGCGCCCACCCAGTGGCCCCTCACCCATTATGGAGAAGCTAAGGAGCCAGCCCAGTGAAACAGTGAGCACTCCCTCAGCTGCTTTATCCAGCTAATGGAGTGCTCCTGGGCTGGCTGAACTGTCAAAGGGAAACACTGTTTCCCTTTGACAGTTCAGTTTAGTTCCCCAGCCGCACATGCTCACTGAGCCATGCAAGTGCTGGGGCGTTTTGCTTCGCCAGCATTGCATAGCTCATTGGAAATGCTGGCTGGGGCACTGCATGTCTGTATGTCCGAGGGGGAGCTCCTGCGCCTCCTCGCACATACGGACAGAGCAGCTGGAGCAGGCCGTTTCAGCACCCACACACAGGCCAATGCAGAAGGTACGTTTATGTTCATTGTTTTTATTTAAACATGTGTATGGATGCGTTATGAGTGAGTGTATGGTGATGGATGCTCATGTGAATGAGAGAGTGATTGCTGTATGAATGTGCAGCGCCTTGCATATACACATAATCATGTTCATTGTGTTAGGACCAGTGGGCCCAGGGGACAGGGATGGTATCTTTTTACCGGACATCTCTCATTCAAAACCCTCTGCCTTGTCCACAAGGCTTTCTGGGGCCTGGGTCCAAAATACCTTCAGCTATTCCTCCGCAAATACCTCCCCTCTCGAGCTCTTCACTCCTCTACCTCCAACTCCCTCAGGGTCAGTGGTTTATCAAAGAAACGAGCTGGGGGTAGATCTCCGTCTTCGGCTGGGGCCTCCCTCTGAAACAGCGCCCTGCCACTCTAAAACTTGAGGAGAACCATCTTTCTTCCTGCACTTATCAGACCTACCCTGTCTGCTGCCTTAAACGTAGCACTTGCAAATTGCTGGCTGCACTACCACTGTTTGTTGCCTTTATTATTTATTTATTGTTATTTATCTGTTTCTCCTCTGCTTCGCACTTTCCACTTCTCCCCCCTTCCATGCACTTTTCCCCTCACACTTGCGCGTTCTCAATGTCACTGGGCCTAGTAAGATCGCTGTTTTATTCTCCTCTGTTCCCCTCCCTTGCCTTGTCACGCTCTGAAACACTTGTGTACGAGCGCGATAGAAATAAAATATCAATGCCTGCCCCCTGGACTCCCAGCAACAATTGCAAACTGTTTGGCTATTTACCCATTTTTTGTTAAAAGTATGCTCTACAATGCAACATTTTAATCTATTATTTAAAAAAAAATTCACAGGGGGAAACCCCCCCGAACCTCCCCTTAATGCCCCTCCACTTAAAAAAGATTCACCAGCCGCCACTGGCCCTCAGACTGTGTTGGGAACGGGATGGGGGAACCGAGGGACTATGGTGGGAGCACAATGGGTGGGAACCATGGGATAGTGATGGGAGCAGAGTGGGGAGAGCCCTGGGTGTGTGATGGGGTGGGGAGAGACCAGCGACTGGGTAGGAGTGGGATGAGGGAGCCCAGCGACTTTGATGGGAGCAGGTGACGGCGCGCAATATATACTGTCCATTTGGCATTTCTGGGGGGTCCCGACCTGCCCAAATTTTGCTCAGGGGGGCCCTGGCCAAAAAAGTTTGAAGACCACTGCTCTAGGGCCATGATGCCTTTGTGCGCTTTACAAAACTCCCTTACATAACAACAATTATGCAATGAAGTCAAACTGCTGCTGTGCCACCACAGTGAGGAAGCATTCATGTCATCATGTTTGAAGGGTGGCACTACTGTAAACTAATGTCACCAGGCTGGAGTGATGTCAGAATGGAGAAGTAGGCCACGGGGGTCTAGGACGTTACAATAGCGGAGTGGAGTAATAGTGCTGACAGTCACAGCACTGATCAATCGGAGAAGAGGGGGAAGCAAAAAACGTCAGGTAGACGCATTGCTAGGAATTAAAATAAACCACCAACCGAGCCGCGTAGTAGGTTTTTTGTACTTATTCTGACATGGCTGATCAACAACAAGGCAGATCTCTCGAGGGGCCTCTAGATCATATTTTTCTTCAGAAAGGGAACGGCTTTATTGGAACAATAGAAGGTACGGCTCATTGGGGACTGGTTTGTTAAAACTCGGATTTAAGTTATGGAGGGTGGCTTTCGACAGTCTTGTGTGGCTGTAATTGAGTGCGCCGGCCATCTCTGTAAGCAGGCTGACTGACACATGATTAATGACGTGCGTACGCCTCATTAATGGGCCATGTCGACTTTAACTCCGCGACGAAACATGCTTTCGGCGGCTGCCAGCGGAATCCACACAGGTAACGTGCTCAGAACGCCGGCAGCTCAAGTGGCGTAACGCAAAACCTGTACCCACCATGCCCTGCGCTGCACAACGTAGTGAGGACCACCTGAGCCTCGTCTCTCGGAGACATTTGAAGAACCTACGCCCTGTGAGGTGATGGGCGATAATTAATGGGGGCTCTCCTACACCGGTAGGAATTGCTGTGGTGTGTATTAACGACCCTTAACGACCCTTCTCATACGCCACAGTAGCAGGCTTGAATTTGGGATTTACACTATTTTAATGTGGGGGCTTTGACAGCCGAAAACTAAAGTTCTAGGACGTTATAATTATAACTGTTCTTTTGTAACGTGCTTAATACGGGATTAGACTCTGTTTTGCTCTGAGCTTTCTTGTTTCCGAGACAAACGAGTTGCCCTTGAGCTATCATCTGGCCCAGAAGGTTTGAGGGGTGTGGGTCGGCCTAACCTGCCCACTCTCTTCCATGGAAAGAACAACAGACACAACTCTTTGAAAAATGCATTGTTTTGGCGAACGATTTATTTAGGTAATAATGGTGTCAAGGTTTTACAGTGTGAAGCAAGGGCATTACCGCAGGGTGATGGCCCGTTACCACACAATACAGCTCCCCCATGCCATTATCTCTTTTAGCACGTGTCGCATGACTTGATTATAGACGGGTGCTAATGTGTGGGGGTACATTTTGGGGACTATCAGTAGAGTACATTATGAGTGAGAGGATGCTACTCTGGAAACATTTTGTACCTGGCACAATGCAAAAGAAGAGAATGTTCCCACACGGTTTAAGACGTAAAAGGGTCCTTTGAGCAGGCATGCCCAAATTATTATTGTATACACTGCTGCCTCAATATCTCCCTCCCATGTGTGAATTGTCCTGTGTGGGTGGTGCACTTTCCCATGCATGTTATTTTGTACAGAAATACAGACTGGGTTTGTGAGGCCATGGGCTCATGTGTGGCCCGTTGTGGCCCGTTCTGCGGTGTGCAGAACAATCCTTTGCGCATGTCCCTGCTAAGGACACGATTCCGGCTGGTGCAGAAGGAGGGCATGCTCTGTGTTTGCAATCCAGTGGCTCCAACATTTCTGTAACACCACTCAAAAAGTCCAGGAAACGCAAGGTGTCTTTTTTAGAGCTTTGGTCTTTGAGGGGAAATGGTGCCGCCCACCTGGAAAAGCCAATTCTTGAGGACAGCTTTAAAGGTATTGATTGAGAGTGTGGTTCTCCAGTCAAGAGTTAAGGTAGTAGTGATATCACTTCTGCAACCCAACAGCGATCAAAATCATAAGAGTAAAACAGGCATACTAAAGTGATATACCTTTTGTGGTAATGTGGGCCGAGGGAAGGCAATACTCTCAAGAGGGGTGTGAATGTGACTCAGTAGCAACCCAAACAGCAAAGTACAACAGGCCAAAATAATAGGATTGTCCAATCAAGGTTCTATAAAAATATATATACATTAATTAAACACACCATATGCAAGAAAGCTTAATCAAACAACTGTACAAAACCTACCACTGTGGAAAGAACAGAGAAGATGCAAGAGAGAGAGAATGCCGAACTCTGGGCAAGAATATGGGTGTGATAGGCAGTTCAGAAACCACAAAGGATATGTATTTATGTAAAAAGGTGCACAAGAGACCTAACCAGTCTTCAAGGCCCAAAATGGATAAAGGGGGCAATTATGGATCAATGGAACCTTGTTGGTGGTTCAATGGTGTCGAGTCAAGCTTCGAGCAGTGGTACGAGCGGATCAAGCTCAGCTTGGGTGCAGTGGATTGTGCTGTCCCAAACGGGAGTTGATCCGGGTCGGATGCGTTAGCTCAGAGCGGTTCGAAGACGACATTCTGTGATGCAGGTTGGAGTGCCTACCAGGATCTGTTCGAGTATGTGCCAATTCAAAAGGTGGTAATCGCTGGTCAGTGTCATTGCATGACAGTCCAGAGGTTTCGAGGCAAACGCAGCAATGGTTTGAAGCTGTATTCCTGTCAGACAGATGTGCAGTTCGGGAAGGCAACAGTTCAAAGTCGTGCCAGGTTGAGTTGTTCAGTAACGACTGGTTCGAGTCAATGTGTGACACTAGCAGTTTGAGTCAGGTCGGGCGATGACCAGTCAATTCGAGCTGGGCAGGTGATGTGATCTGTGATTACACGATGCAGCATCAAGCTGGCTCATGATTGCAAGCATGGTGGTATGAAGGTTCGATTGAGTGCTAAAGGGAGCGAAAGGGAGCACCAGCGGGTCCTGGAGTTTAGATTAACCTGTTTTGAAGATAGTTTGACTGGTTTGATGCATTGAATCGCAGGGATCCTGGCTGTCGTGGCTCTCAGGATGCTTTTACTCCCACTCTGGGAACTCAGGGACAAGTTCATTCCTGGTACTGGTGCTCTCAGTAAGGGAGGCACGCTCAGTGAGGAGTCCTTCAGCACAATGAGATCCTGGGCCGCAGTGGGGCTAGCAGAGATGCAGGTCTTCTTCCAGCAGCAGGAGTTACTCCCAGTGTGCCCTGGGAGTGGGTAGGTAACAGTGTGTGCCTCTGCCTTGGACAATGAGTCTTCACCTCACTTGTTTCATGCTCTGGAAAGTCAACTCTCCCAACCGAGGTCCAATTGAATCTTTCTCAGCTATTTGTTCCAAAGTAAATCTGAGAAGGAGTGGGCGACCCCTCTTTAACGGTAAAAGTCCACATGTGGTTGGACAAAAGGAAGCCTGCTTTAAGGGTCAAATCCCTGTTCTAATTTTGACATCACACCCAAAGTGCTTTGTGCTACAGGAAGTAGAGGGGCAGGAAAGAAACAAAGAGGCAGAGAGAAACCAAAGGGTGGAACCTTCCACCAGCAGTAAAGAGCTCCCCTTCTCTTTACTAACCCTGCCTTCTTTTTGTGAATGAGTGTGGCCTTTGATTCCTGTTCCAAGGAGAGATTCCTGTTGAGTGGCTGTTTCTATGGGAGGGTGTTACCTGACCTCACAAAGGAACATAGAGGTGCAACCTCCAAGGCTACCATCTTGTCGGCAGCAGCAAGTGCAGCCTGGCTGGGGGAAATATAGATAACTTTTCCACAGCTGTGCTGGCTCTCAGTGCTGACACATTTGTGATATCAATTGAATGTGGCTGCGATAATTATGGGAAATACCATCCATCATACCGTAACTAGGCTTTGGGTTATATTTAAAGTTGAACATGCCACCAGGACAGTAAACTCATAATCATGACGTTTTGGGACAGAGGCCCATATTTTAAATGCAGCCCCTGTACTGTAGTGACTGTGGCTGTCAAGAGGGCACTTGTGCCACGGGGGACCAGACGCTGCAGTTCAGGAAACCGATGCAGCTGGGCCCAGGTGGGTACAATGCTTTTGCCATGGAGTTTTGTGGAGAAGGAGGTCTGGTCAATAAACCATCCGCTCTGAGACTGAATTACCCCCATCACGTTATGTTTAAAGAAAAATCAAAAAAGCCAGGGCTTTCCAGATAGCAATCCTTCACAAGAGCACCACAACATTTACCTCTCCTGATGTTTCTTCAACTCTCATCAGCAATAGCCAGCATAGTTGATGATGGGGATCATGGGAGACATAGTCCAAAACATATTGCGAGCCGCAGGTTGAAGAGCCCTTGGAATATGGCACAGACTGTGGCCATGCCCATCTTTGAACGTTGATGTGGAATCAAGAAATCAGATGCTTCAATAAAGGACTTTATATCTGTGAAGTTCTGGATTGCAAGGCCACATGAACATTATGACCCACAAAATTAGGGAATTATTGAGAAAAGTGTGGAAAGAATGTGATAGAACGTTGCTGTGCAAATTCACACTGTGGGGCATTAAGGTGATTACATTAAATGTCCTACTGAACATCCTATATTTAATTTGGCGTGTTCCCTAAGTCTAGTTCTAAGAAAGATCTATCTTCTGTACACAAAATACTGAAGACCTTTTTATGGGGACTCTATAAAAAAGGCTCAGTGCTTGTTGGAGGGGGTGCAAAAGGCAAAAAGGTGCGTCCCATGTTTATCACTGATGGATGATTGTTAGGGGGATTTATCCGTGATTTGCTTGATCCCCTCTACCAGTGAGACCCCAGCACTTTTTGATGAACTTCTGGACCTTTTTCTTTCCCTCCTAAATGAGGGGAGTCTTTTCCCCCTCATTTATTCTTATCTATGCTAACTTTTTGGGAACTCTGTTCTTTTGTATTACCTTATTCTATGGAGTCTGATTTCCTCCATATCTCTTAAAGGCATATGTGTTACACTTTTGCAGCACACAGCACCCTCTGTGCAGTGTTGCTGGGAACACTTTGGGTTTTCTTATTATATTCTTTAACTATCCTTTAAATATCCTGTAAAAACTACTGTTCTTAGGGATACTTTGTATCTTTCCTAAAATTTTAATTTATGAGAGAGTAGGACACACCACCTTATGTGGCGTGCTAAAGGGATACCTAGCATACCCCTTCTCTCGCCTCCTGTGACATTTTAGTCACAGTAACAACCCTTAAGTTTTGGCTGGTGGCAGTAGACGTGTTCTACCAACTTGTGTGCTATTTTCAATCGCAGACTGTATTCACAGACTCAGTTATGCACAAAAGGGTTACCTATGTTCTAACATGGTGGTTCCTTGCTTCCATTTCTTGTGTGGTTGTCCTTAGTTATCCCTTCTACCATTCTAGGAGGGGGGAGGTCTGTGTGTGAGTTTTGCCTTGGCTGGGAACCTGTTGTGTCCCTGTCTAGGCTCCAGTGTTTTTGTGAAGGCAGGAAGCAGGGGAGGTGTTTAACAATCCCCTGTCCTTTGCCTGCCAGAGTGCCTGAAGGGAACCAGTTACCAATGGGGGGCTGGCTGTCCTGATTGGAGAGCCACCACCCCTTTCTGTAAACTGCTCAGAGAATTTGCAGAGGATTGAATAGGAAATCCGAATAAAAGGTGAGGTTCCTGAGGCAGAAGGCAAGTCAACCACTGGAACAGAAGATCTGAAGCTGAAGACGACCAGAGACGCTTGCAGACCCTTTCAGTAACCGTAAAGTGACCACTGCCGTCCTGACCCCCTTTTCTTATCAACAGAGGATCTCCAAAGATGATGACTCTTTCCCCTTGGCTGGTAGGACCAACCAGCTCCAAGAAGAACTGCAGATTGAGCCACCCCCCGAGGTGCTGTGACCTTCCAGGGCTGCAAACCGCAAATACCAGGGGACCTCCTACCCATTTGCAGTGCAACATCTTTGCGTGGATCAACCTGCCCAGAACTTTGGTAACTCCATTTGGACCTCCAGAGGCATGATCCCATTCATCCAAGCCCCCTCATCAGAGTGCAGGACTGAAGAACCGAGGAAGATCGACTGAGCAATAACCGTCCTTTGTTGGAGCTTATAAAAAGGCACCAAAACTGCAGACTGAAGTGGGAGACCGAAGAAATACTTGCAGAGGGTCCTTTCTCATGACTGCTGCTTTGACATCCTATTCAGAGGCCTTCCTTTCATCACCTGACCGAGGAATCAGGAGACCGGGTATGCCGCTGCTGCACAGGAAAGAATCCAGCTGCATCTGTTTCATCTAACCTAAGGTACTCTAGGGCTCAAGGCAGAGCTTACCTTAAGCCGAAGAGTCACTCCAGTGTGACTGGAGTGTGTTACAAGGTGTTTGGGTGTTCACCCATACCTCTGGCCCAGGCTTTGCAGCTTGTGTCTTATTACGGAGTCCTTTGCAGAGTCCCTATAACTTGTGTTACCTACTAAATCATTTTTATTCAAGTGACTAAAGTATCCTGAGGATCGTTGCATTTTCTGCTACTGCTTCACTCCTACACTGACTTTTAGGAACTCGTGGATAATTAGGGATTGGCCTGCCAGAGCATTAGAAGCTTTGAAAAGTGTTTCTGTGAGATATACTAATGCTAATAGTGTTTAGTAACCCTCCTTTTCCTTCCTACAGACTTTGTGCGACTTCATAAATAAGTGAAATTATAATTTCTCTGTAACAAATGCGGGTGCCCGGCACAACACGTAATGTGGTAGAACTGGCATTAGTGTCATTTTCTGTAACAATTATAAGCGCGAGCAACTTCTATTGAAGCAGTCACCTTTTAAAAGCATTGTTTATATTTCGTATGTGTATTGGTTAGTCTAAAAGAGTATTTACTTACCTGCCTTGTGTATATAAAATAAATGTATATTTTAATATATTTTTCTGTGTGTAAGAGTTACCTTGGACTATTGCATTGACTGGGTTCAGTGTACCTACCTATAGCTCACATCCTCCTCATAAAATAAGCCTGGCTGCTTTGCCATTGTACCAGATCCTTTGGGTAGTACAGACGTATTCACAGAGTTGGGGACCTGTATACAAAGGGATTGTTTTATAGAGTTTTACCTCCAAGGGGTCTTTCCCCTAACAATGAGGCACTCATCCTAACAATACTAGGTGTACGGAATAGCCAGATGCGTAGATGAGAAGGGAGGGCATCTATAAAGAACCTCTGCATGACCAAAGTCTACACATTAGTGCGGACATAATCAAGAAGGAAAGGCATACGAGGAAAAGGCAGGATCTGCTAGATTGCTGGACACTAGATCTAAAAGAGTTGGGACAGAAGGATCTCGCTGATTAAAAGCAATATAAATTAGAAATGTTGGCAATGTAATGGTCTCGCAGAACTCTAGCCATACATTATACAAGTAGACGAGTGTTGTAGATTTTTGGCCTGAGATTTTCCCCTCTTGAATATGAAATTGAATTGTCATATAAACTTTAGAGAGGACTGATCATACTGGGTGTAGGTGATGGGCTTGGAGAATATATTGGGTTCTCATGGGATTTCTCTAGAGAGCTTTGATAGTAGGCTAACTGATCATTTTGGGAAAGTAAACACAAGCTTAGTGTGGATGACGGGGCACCAGAGATGAGAAATCTTGCCATTTTAAAAACACTGGAATTCCAAAGAAAGAAGAAACGTCGACATAGTTTGGGTGAAATATGGCCGCTGTAAAACGATTGTTACAGCTGATTTGCTGTTCTAAGGGCTGTTCTGTGGGTTAAGGATTTTCCCCCTTTTTCTTTTCTCTTCCTGTCTATTCTGCGTCTCTTGCTTTGCCTATTCCCCTTCAGCACTTTCTTCAAAGTTCACTTCCTATATATGTATTGGATAACTAATGGGAACAATGGTTGGTTTCCAGTTATGCTTTTAACTATGAGTCTTTTGTCTCATGAGTTAATACAATTGTTTTGATAAATATAAAAAAGAAAATTGCTGTTTGAGTCTTGTATGTTTTATTTAAAAAGCAGGAATATTTTTTGTATAAATCGGTATATGCCTCAGATGCGGTGGTTTGAGGAAAGCAACAGTACGTATTGCTTGTATATACCTACCAAAGAGAGCGTCTAGAAAATGGAGCAACTCCCTCTCTCTTTCCCTCCCACACTCTGGCTTTCTCTCATACACACACAAACACATGCACACCGATACACTGAAGGTTGGTGGATCACGAGAATTCATGGGTAGAATTCAAGCCAGAGCCAAACCTGGATTGACTTTAACAGCAGAACACTAGCAGATCTAGCCAAAGTTAAATACCAGTCCCCCAGGCTTCCCACCATTGAAAACACAAATCCCAAATCTGGTGTCCGGCATCCCCACCCTCATAAAAGAAAGCCTCTCCCTGGCACCCCAATCTTGGAAGATACCCGAGTGTGAAATAAAACTATATTCCAAGGATGACACACTTTCTTTAAGTGCTGAAGACGGGGTTTGAGTCCAGTCTCCATTTAAGACACATGCCCACATACCTTCTCACCACTAGCTGTAATAAATGTGTGTTAATGTATGGTTTTAAGGGGCTACATTAATATTCCATTTCATAGACATGACTTACAAAGTACAAACATCACATCAAGAATCAATCTGACAAATATATAAAACCTTATGTTAGGCAAAAAAGGTTTGACTATTGCTTTATGTTCACCATACTGATTGCAAAACTACAAGTACTAAAACGAAGGGAACTAGCCTCAAGAATCGATTTAAAGACATATAGTGACACAACTTTGTGAAAAGGTCACCAACTTGAAGCCATTCTTTCACAAAGCGTTGGAGCTTGTTGTATTGCAGAGCTGCTCATGTGCATGGGCCTAAGGGGAGCTTTTCTCTGTCCCCCATCAGGCACACATGGGATCAACAGGCAGCACTGCATGTCCGGGCTGTTATCAGACTCGGGAGAAAAACTAAAGCAATGCGTGTCGGGTAACACGTATCCTGCATAGGCTAGCAGTCCTCATGCCCAAGGCCAGTGTGACCTCCCAACACCCCTTTCAGAAAATTGGGTTGGCGGTGGGGACCTCGTGGGCACAGCCCATATGTGGAGAGAGTAAAACATGTACTGGTGGAATCTTTGCACAATCAAGGACAATACCCCAGACAAGACTTGTTGCCCACTAAACTGCATAACACATCATTTGTCCCTTTTCTGTTATGATAAAACCAGAAGTGGCAGAGCAATGAGCAAGTTAAGGGACACTTCAGACTATGGTGCCCATGTTTACAATGACTAATATTTTGTTGTCTTTGGAGCAAATCCTGCAGACCAATAAACCATGTAGGAGTCAGGCTTTTTGTATAGTGCACACAGAATCACGTCTAAGTGATCCCAATTGTGTCAGACAAAGGAAATAAGGCCCACTTAATTGGACGACTTGCCCAGGATTGCATAGATTGTTCAAGTGAAGTTGCCATGCTGTGAGCCAACGTATTCTTCACAGCCTGAAATTGTGTAGTTACCGACTACACATGTTCCATTGAATCTTACATTTTGCACCAACATACAATTAATGGCAAGACAAACTAGTAAGTGCTCTATGCAAGAAGATGATTGAATGTAGTTCGCTTAACTACTGGTGGGTGATAGTGTTGCTTTAATTTACACTATGACTGTAACAGAGAAATTATGAGGAGATGCCTGGCTCGTTCCAGTTGACTCTCCTTTCACAAGAGCACTCGAGCTGAGCTAGGCATTCAGTTCGAGCCAGGCTCCAGCCTGCTCTGGCTTGCACACTTCTTACACAAACCCATGTGTATGTCCACACAAAAACACATGCACTCACACACATTTGTCTCAAGGGATTTCAGCTCAGAATCAATATGCAAGCAAGAGCTGTGAGTATGCAAATGTTGACAAACGAACACCTACATTTGTAGCTTCAATCACTTTATTAAATAGTACAGAAGAATACCTTAGTGACTTTAGATGGCACTTGGCCAGTCAAAGAAAGGAAACTTTCAAAGATGGTGAACAATGTCAGACATTTGTGGGCCACTTTTGGCCTTATAGGCGCAGCACAATCCTTTGACAAAATGATGCAAGTAAGGCATGGCTGATACCAAACAACCCCAAAGAAGAAGTGATTAAAAAGTGAAACAGCATCCACTGTAATGGAACAGCAAAAGTCCATTATGTGGGCGCACTCTTCTCTGGAGTTTAAAACACAATAGGGATCTGTCAAGTACAAATGCCTTTCCTGTTTCCCTCGGCTATGTCTGTCGCTGACGCCACTTTCTGAAAGCCCCAGAAAGGGTACTAGGTGAACAGATGTTTGTTGCTTGTCTTTACTGCTGAAACAAGCCTATACCCGGGTCACATTCATTCATGTGCTGCTTCACAGTGCTTGCTTTCTACCTTCCACTTGTTCGCTGCCCTACTCAAGTCTGAACCTGGTTATAATTCTCTTTTGTGGTCTGCTGAGAGTGAAATACATGCCAGGGTTTGCTTTTACTGAATATGATATTTCGATTATTTAAAAAGCTGTAATACTTTCCCTGGAATATGAAATGCTTCTTTTGTTCTCTGGCTGGTTATATGTCTGTGTCTGCACCTCTATGCAGTGCTTAGCACCCACAGTGGGCCTCTTGGGAATGGGTGTAGATGGCACTTTACTAAAGCAATGCTTAAAAAGGTCAGAGCACATACATCCGAGGAGACCAGATGCAGAGTTAGTCAAGGGATTGATGCGTTTTCTCTGGAATGCTCTCTGCCTACATAGGTTTTTCACCCAGAGTTCTCTCATCTGTTTACATCATCTGCATGTTAGGATTGCCACAAGGCCAATATAACCGTTTTTGTTGTTTTCCTATGTCCCCTCCCCCACAACATGTCTTGTGGCGCCTGTAAACACTTGTGTATAGGCGCCATATAAATAAAATAAATACATTACTTATATACCATGTTTTGTCCTTTGCATTGGCAGCCGAGTTTGCATTTTCATGCATGTTAATGTGTTTATTTTTTATTTAGACATACATGTGGCTGTTATAGAACAGCCTTATATGCAGCAATCCCAAATACACACAACATCTCTTAGCTACCCATTTCATCATATATCAAATTAGCCAGTTCCTCTGTACATGTATGTTTGTTTGTTTGTTTATTATATTTATATAGCGCTCCGGACCCGGGAGTAAAAGGACGCTGGTACAAGTTACAAGGCATACAAGGTAAAATTGCACAGTGATACTTTAACAAGAGGTTATATACAAGAAGTGCAAACAGTGGCAATAGAGAGATACAATGATGATATAAATGAGGCATGTGCAGTATATACAGCTTGTAGCTATTGTCTAGCAAACTGGTTGACCTTTTGACAATAGCTACCCAATGGCCAGTTTCCTGAAAGACTGGAAGGATTCGGCCGACTTGATGTTTAGTGTCAAGGAATTCCATCGTTGGGAGGCGAGGACAGTAAAGCTCGAGCCTCCGGCTCTTTTAGAGATAAATCTAGGCACCGTAAGGCATAGGGTGTTGGAGGATCTAGTAGTCCTGATGGACTGCTTCCAGGAGAATGTGTTGGTAAGGTAAGCGGTGCTAGATTGTTAAGGGCTTTGTACGTGAGGCAGAGAGTTTTTAGGTCAATTTTTTGTTGAATGGAAAGCCATTTGCATGTGATTTTCGTGGCAGCGATGCGTTCTCGCCTAAGAATGTTTAGTGCTACTCGTAACGCATTATTTTGAATGACTTGGAGTTTGCTAATTATGTAAAAGTCATTTAAAATATTAACAATAAAATCATGCATTTAAACTATCTAATACATCAAATTGATATCATTTCCACTTTAAAACATTTTCCATATCTGTTGCATGCACACACCTCGCACCTCGCTACTATATTTTATTAAAAATCTTCATCTTGGTTTTTCCAGTCTTGTACATTCAACGATTCAATGTTTTATTGTTTCTATTTCTAGATCTCTGCAGAGTCTAGAATGTCTTTCATGCCTAGTGGCAGCATGACAAACCAATGCGTATGCATGATAGTTTCTACAGCAAATATATGACTAAACAGTTTATGAACAATAGCAAAACTTGAATAAGCTGAGTTGTTCCATCAACTCTTAACACATTGGATTAAATATAATGCTTATCGGAAACTGGAAGATCTTTTCTAGATATATAAAGGGGAAGGGAAACATAAAACAGACAATACAAACAGGAGTGTAGGCAGAAGGGTAGGATGAGAGGGGGAAGGGGAAGGATAGAGTTAGGGTAATCTTCAAAACTGAAATAATGAGATCATAATAAAACACAAAACTCATTTAAGGAAAGGAAATCAAAAATAATTATCAATTTGTATTCATACTTGTGATGTAGTATTGGGGTTGAGGCTAGACATTCCTCCGTTCTATGTATATTGCAAATGGTATTCCGACAGGTTTTCTGATTAATAGAGACTGATTTCTTCCAATTGGCAGTCATATTTTGAATTGCAATTAAAATGAACAAATCAAATAAATAAGAAGTATGGGAATCTATGAGATGTTGAACTATGGCACTTCCTAGATATAAGATTTTAAAGTGAAAAGGTTCCTTTAACTTATGTATGCATTTAATGATACGTCACATATCACTCCAAAATGTTCTGATGACTTTGCAGTCCATAAACATATGTTTAAACAATCCTTCACTATCATGACAATTCCAACATTTATTATCTGTAGATACCTTACATTTATGGAGCATAGCTGGAGTAATAAAAATCCTGTGAGGGAAAAAGAATAGAGTTTGGGTTAGATTAGCTGAGACTGTTATAGTTGAAGTTTTTTTTCCAAAAGGATGGCCAGGTATCGTCTTCAAGGGTTAATGAGCAGTCATGTTGCCATTATGGCTGTGTTTCCCATTGAGGCTCTTCCATCAAGTCATTAGCCAGTTCTTTATAAAAGAGGGAGGCTGACAACAGAATGTTGTACATATGGGTATCTCTAACAGCTTTAATTTGTCCTGAGGATTCCATTAGGAGCTGCAAATTATTAACGATAGCATTCATCAACAAAGAATATTGGAGGAAGAAGGACCTTGGCGTGGCACATTTCACTTTGAATTCATTAAAAGTTAGTTGTATACCCTGATTGAAAAGTTGGTGCAGATATTTGATTCCTTTTGATAACCTCGTTTTCCAATAAACAATATCACCATTCATTTGAATATGATTGTTTAACCAGATAAGTTGTGATATGAACTCAGCAGTGAATTGAACATTAGTACATTTGATACATTTATATTTTGTAGCAAATAAATAATAATCACAGAGTGAAAAAGGGCCTAACCATAAAGCTTTCAACACAAACCCATGTTGGGGTATCAAAGTGATTAGCTGGACAAAACCAGTTATGTGCTTGTTTTAGAATGAAGGCTGAGTGATACTTAGTAAAAGATGCAAAGCCCACTAGTCCACATATAACATTTCTTTTTAGTTTAGTAAGGGATAACCTATGTTTTTTCTTTCCCCATAGAAATTTGGCGAGACATGAGTCAACATCTTTAAAAAATGTACCTGGGATTGGGATAAGAAGCATAAATAAGGTATATAGGATAATCGGTGAGATCATCATCTTAATGGATTGGAGTCAGCCCCAACAGGATAAGTATAGTGGGGACCATGAATTTAAGAGATGTTTGATTTTAGTAAGTAGATTATTGGTGTTTTCTTTAATGATATCCTTGACTGAGGAGAACATTTGCCGACCTAGATGTTTAATTTTCTTATGACACTGTTTCATACCAAATGTTTGGACTAGATATTTAGTGCAATGAATCTTCATGGGAAGAATTTCTGATTTATCCATGTTTAGTTTAAATCCAGATGCTAATGAGAAGCGTGTAACAATTTCAAGTACATTTTCTTAACTTATTTCGGGGTTTTTAAGGAATAGAAGAATGTCATCTGCTTAAGTTGCCAATTTAACTTGTATATCACCAAAAGTCACCGCTCGGATGAGTGGATGCATTCTAATAGATCCTAAAAAAGGTTCAAGGGCTAAAACAAATAACAAATGCAAAAGACATCCTTGCCGTGTGCCTTTCCCCGACGAAAAGAAGGGGGACATCTGTCCATTTATAAAAATAGTGGTTTTAGGATTGGAATATAGTATGTGAATCATAGATATGAAGGCTTCATGAAAACCATGCTTTTGGAAGGCATCAAACAGGAAATCCCACTCGACTCTATAAAATGGTTTTTCAGCATCTAAAACAACAGCTGCAAATGGGTCACTTGAGCGGACAGCAACACTTAAGGTATCTAGATAGATTCTGATGTTAGATGACGAAAGCCTTCCTTTTACGTAGCCAACCTGATCCTGTTTGATTAGTTTAGGCGAAAATGGGAGGAGTCTGTTAGCTAGAATGTTTGCATACATTTTGAAGTGAGTGTTAATTAAGGAAATAGGTCTATAGCTTTGTGGCAGTTCGTGGTCTTTGTTGGATTTCAGGAATGCCTAAAGCATGGCTTCTGTAAAGGAACCTTCAGATTTTGAGTTTGAAGCAAAATGGGCATAAAGTTCATGTATTTAGGAGTAAGTAATGATTTGAAATGAGCAATGGAAAATCCATCAGGTTTTTTTTCAAATCTATTTTTATACATACAGTTTAGGCAGTCCGACTTAACAAAGCATTACTTAAAGCTTATCTGGGGACTATAAGTGAGAGAGGAAAGAAAAGATCGAACAACATAAAACAGAAACTTAATAATTCAAATAACAAACAGAGTCTTTGGGGCAGGAGGCAGAGCGAAGCAGGCGTGGGAAGCGGGAGGTTGCAGTCTACACGGTTGGTTTAGTTCTTCCGGAGGGACATCATAGTCCTCTTTCTCGACCAGGGCCTACGGCTGCAGGGGTTTGATACCTAGTAAGTGGACTGCACTGAAGCCTTTGATTCCACATTGTCTGCCTTGGCCCACTATTTTGTGCACCTTGGGTATGTCCTTTCAGGCTTGGTTGCCCATCCATCGCAGGATCAGGGGTTGTCTAGCCACTCCTGGGAATTTCTGTGTGCCTTACCTTTTTTTAAGCTTGAGTATAGCTTTGAAAATGTCATTATGCTTTATTGATTAGTTAAGTGATTCCAAATTGATATTGGGATACTTTGTAAGGCTCATATTCTGAAGAAAATCAGATATGCTCAGATTATTTGGTGTGGCGTTAGAGGAGTATAGTTTGTGATAGAAATTACTGAAAACCTCTACAATGTCTGTGTCTTTAAATTTTCTTGTACCATTGGAATCCTTTATCACTGTAATTCTACTCCTAAAGTTCTTTATCACTGTAATTCTACTCCTTTCCTTTTTCATTTTGAGGTAAGAGGCTAGGGATTTACCCCTTTTGTTGAAATGTTTATACATTTTTTATTAATATTTTAACATATTAGAGCATGAATGTTCAGCAGTGAGTTTATTATATTTAATTCTTAATTAGAATATGCTAGAGTGAGTAATCTGGGAAGGATTGGATATATATTGTTTTTCAAAATTGTTAAATTGTTTTAGGATTTCTTCTGATTCATGTTTCATAGCTCTTTTTTTCTTTGCCACAGAAGAAACGATCTCACCTCTGAGTACTGCTTTGTAGCAATCCCAATTAATTGGTATAAAAGTGTCTACTGCTTTATTTTCTTGAAAAATGTTCTTGTGAGGTTTTGCCAGATAGGAAACAAAATGTTCATCTTTGAGTAGGGCCTAATTAAATCTTCATTTATTTGATTTGAAGTTAAGGGCAATGTTACCTATTTTGATATGGACAGGGCCATGATCCGAAACGGACATGCAGTCTATAGTTGAGTCAATTAGGGTGGGTGCCAGAGAGATGATGAGGAAAATATAGTTAATTCTACAAAAGGAATCATGTGGAAAAGAACGAAAGGTTTACTCCATATCCGTTGGGTGTTGTAGGCGCCAGGCATCTGTGAGGCCTAACTCAGAGGTAAATCTTAGGAATTGGTTACGTGATTTTGAATTTCTATAGGGAGATTTAGATGTTCTGTCAAGGAAATGGTCTACTATTTCATTACAGTCTCCACAGATGATAAGATTTTGTACATTTGAGCGTATCAGGCTTTCCTTAATTCGTTTCTGAAAATCCAGGTCTGATGCATTAGGGCCATAGAGAGTAAGATTTGAGTAGTAGGTAGAGTGCACAACAATATTCACAAGGACCCATCTACCTGATTCATTAGATTCTGAACTAATAATCTTGCAAGCAAAGTTTTTGTTAACCAGAGTAATCACTACATTCTTTTAGTCCTAAGACGCATTTGTGTAAACTTTTCCTACCCAGAGTTTCTTAAGTTTGGCAGCTTCTAATGCAGTTAGGTGTGTTTCTTTTGATGGGATTATGTATACCTTTAACATTCCAGGATGATATGTTTATTGACATAAGAATTCATAAGTAAACATTATGAACCTAGAATAAAAAGTACATTAATTCATGGAAGAATATGAGTATAGGAGCTTCCAAATAACCTTGATGAAGCAATTAGTAGTTACAAATGATGCATTACCCTTAGGGAAATAACATAAAGATAAAAAGATACACGATGAAAGAGGGATGACAAACAGAAACATGAAAATGAGAGAAAGTGAATCTGGAATCTTGCTATGGTAGGTCTTGTTGGCTAACTGGAAACAGCCAAAACATTCAATGTTTAACCTAAAAACAGTGATGAGGGCTGGGCACCCAGCTAGTGCGGGCTATTCCAGGCCCCACTCACACATGGTCAACTTAGAAAGTTGTAAAAACAAAAGACTTATTTAGGGGACCTCACGTTGGAGTATTAGCCAAAAGTCCAGCCGTGTCCATTTCATCCGATCTTTGAGCTTGGATAAATTGTTTCACTTCTCCAAGGTTATCAAAAGAGGTTGTTTGACCTCTAAAGGTCACTTTCAGGGATGCCAGATGCACCATTCCATATCTAGCATTGAGTTGTTTCAAGGTCGGCCTTAGCGATAGTAATCCTTTTCTTCTTGCAGCAGTAGAATTTGCAACATCCTGAGAGAAGAAGATATGATTCCCATTCCAGACGAGATGCTTAATTATCTTGACTTTTTTCATTATGAGTTGCACATGTTTGAAGTCCAGGAGGGCAAATATGATAGTTCTTGATTATTCACCTGAGATCGCATCGGGCCAATCCTGTAGGCTCTTTGAATGTTAAGTTGTACTGAAGGTGTAAGATCTTAAAATTTAGGTAGCATAGAGGTTAGGAACAGAATAGTGTCTTCTTCTTCATTCCCTTCAGGAAGTCCCACAATTCAAAGGTTATTTCTCCTGTTTCTGTTTTCCAGGTTTTCTGATTGCTTTTGAAGTATTTTAACTGAATTTCTTAAGGTTAGCTGGTGGTGATGTCCTCTGCAATGCTCACTCTGCACTCAACTTCAGGGATTCTGGAATCAAATGCTGACCATTTGTCATCTAAATATTGTAATTTGTTGTTAGTTGCCCCCATAAACGGTTTAAAGGCTCTGATTTCTGTCAACATTGCGAGCATGGCTGGGTAAATACTGTCCTCATTAGGAGTGGGTGAGTCGCTTTTTGCCCTTTTTAACGTGGCAGCCGATGAGGAAATTTCTTTTGCCATATTTGTCTTAGATATTGACATATTTAGAATTGGGTATGTGTAACATGGATTTCTGGGTCTCTCTTCAGGAGCTTTTAATTGGTCAGAAGCATATGAAGCTACAAGCAGTATTATATAATGTGTGGGGCTTAGTTATAGCACACTTGTAATTAGTTGCAGTTTAATACAGTTAATCTTTACCGTTTTAAACCATAGAATAGTTATTGATCTATTGAGACCTTTTTATATATTGCAAAGTACCTGAAACAAATATGGTTTGGCTCCTTTAAGTACAAGCTAATCCATGTAGTGAGGAAAGATGTTTCCTTCAGCAAGTGGTGCACATGTCGTGTGTCTCCCAGAGCAGCTGACAGGAACTCCGGATATGCTGCGACTTTAGCGTGTTGCTTTTTTGGCCCTATGCGCTGCACTCCCGGACATCAGCAGACACAAAATTCCATTGTGTCTGGGGTCACTCTGGACATAAGAAGTGTTTGACTAGAAACAGGGGTAAGAAAAACTGCCTTTTGAAGCTTAAATATAAATAATCTTTATCGCGTCGAGTGGAGCTCTGTACCTAGCCCGCCACTCAGCTTGGCGCCTGGCCACCTCAACCACTCATCTATATCAACCCCCAAGCATTTATATGCATGTACCTGCTCCGCCTCCTAATTATCCATATACATTTTTTATTTTTTTTACTTCTTTCCAGGGGGTTTGAACACCATCGCTTTTGTTTTTGTAATATTTATATCCAAACCATGTTTTCTGGAGCAGGTATTGAAGACATCTAATTTAGTTAGCCTATCCGCGAAATAACCAAATTACCATATTTTACAGGAATGGCACCAGCAATGTCCAGAGCATCATGCACATCTGAGAAGTAACGGTTGAATAAACAAGGGGCTAGTATGCACCCCTGTTTGACCCCTCCTTGTAGTGGGGATCTAGTCTGTGACTTTCCCATATCCATCCAACCGCACCCTCATCCGAGTGTATGCAGCAACTTTATCATCTGCAACAGCCCCTTGGGTATTTTCTACTCTGCCAGTTCATGCCATAAACTCGATCAAATAACAGTGTCAAAAGCTGCGCTGTAATCTATATACATGGCATAGACAGGTAGCCCCCTCCTATACCATCTATACCATGAGTACTCTACCAAACTGACCATCGTAAATAGATTGTATACTGTGCTAGATCCCCTACGGAAGCCAGTTTGGTGACTAGGTAAAGCCTGCACTGGATCAAATCATCAATGAGGACCCGCGCAAATATTCTCGAAGGCATTCCTAACATAGCAAGAAGCCTTTAGTTAGATGGTTCATCCATTTATCCTTTTTTAAACTGGCAGAACGATGTTGGAATCCGACCCCACCCAACGTATAGCTAGAAACAATATGAGCAGAGCTCCTGCCCACGGCTTGGGCTTCCTTTTCAGTAAGGCATTGCAGCTGCCATCGGGACCTGCTGCTCTTGATGAATTTAACATCCAGATTATTACAGTCAACCTATTGAGAGTAATTTTACATTCCCATATATCCATGTTCTTTTGGCCAATATCAATCATGTCCACAGTCTGCCCACCTAGAGTTCTCTGCACATCTTGTTCCCAATATGAACAGGGAACTCCATTTATCAATACCCATCGTTACTTCTTACGCTGATACGTTTCCAGAATAATCAATCCCTTTTTTCATTAACAGGAGACACTATGTTCAGCCATACTTCTGTGTTCTTTTTATTTATATGCACGTAACATTTTTTTTAAATATATTGCTTCTTCTTTTCACTTATTGCTTTCCCCACTGGTGTTTTAAATTCCTTTCTATTCAATCTGAGCAATTCTTACTGGTTTCTTTAAATTAAGAGGCCCTACGTTTGCTTCTCGCCTGCTATCATGTATTTGATTCTGTATCATCAGAATCAGACTATCAAAGGTTTTAAATATCTCACTTTCATCATATTGGCTTACTATTGCTTCCGCTGCTGCAAGAAACTCTCTGAGTTCAATACAGGCTACCTTATTGGCTTTCTCTAATCGCCCGGGACTCCACCCTACACTATTGAGTCCTGCATGTATCTGCACATAGCCACAGCTATCCATTTCTAAAATGCTTTGTGTCTGTTGTATTATCGCACATAGGGGTTGGTGGCCACTCTCCTCTCCAGAGCAAACCAAAATATCAAGGATCTTAGGCAGTAGACGATGGTTTACAAGCAGTCAATAGTGGAAACAGTTTTACCATTCACATGTGTGTGTCCTCCATGTTTATCACCCACACAATACCCATATAGCATTTGCAATCCATATAGATACCATAATATTGCCCATGATATTCCTTTGGGGTTGTAATTATTTCTTACCATGGAACCAGACCTCTTCCCCTCTTGCGTATATTCCAATGACACGGGTACCTTGGCATTAAGATCCCCTCCCAAGACTACCATCTTGTGCCCTCCCATCCCAGCCAATATATTGTCTGCAGTTTGCAATACTGATTTATGTTTTGCTATATAATGAGGGTCATATGGGTTTATTATCAAGATTCTACTCTTGTTATCAGTTTTTCATTCAATTGCCCTGTCTATTACATATTCTGTAGTCTGCGCATGTTTACGAATGGTCCACTTGTTATCTACAGATATCCGAAGCCCCCCTTTGTGTCTTCCTCTAGGTCCTTTTGTAGCCTCTGCATTAATTGTTTGTCTAGATTCAAACTCTGGCGTTTCAATCATCCACGTTTCTTGCAGCATTATGATGGAATATGTGCAGCAGTTCTCACTCAGGCCACCTTCATCCCAGTAATGGCAAGACCCCCTAGTATTCCATAAGCACAATTTATCACTATGGTTAGGGTTTCTTTATAAGTGGGCTTTTGAAACGGGGGGAGGGAGGTAGAGTTCTCCAAACACCGTTGGCGCTCGGGTTCTTTCGGTAGCGTGCTCATTAGTCTCAAACACACAACCCACCGAAAAGAGACCATTGTTAAATGCGACACCTTTTAGCATGTTGTACCAGTCAATCGAGTTCACAATATATGGGCCTCGTTACAAGTTTGGCGGTAAGACAACAACAGCGCCGGTATCGCTACCGGCATCGTTGCTACCATACCGCCATACTACGAGTTCTGCTTGCAGCTGCCCTTGCAGCTGTACCGGCACCCGTGAGCAGAACTTGATGGTAGCAACAGTACCGTTATTGACGGTACCGTTGGTACCACCCTCCCCATTCCCATTGAGCCCTATGGGGGCTCAAATGGGAATGGTGATGTACCGGGCCAGACACCCACGAAAGGGCAATTACCAGGTCCGGCTGGGCCGGAATAGCCCAGTAATTGCCCATTCGCAGGTGCCGGACCCGGATGCGAGTTTGGAGGTAACCTTGCTGATTTTACCGGCAAGGCTACCTCCAACATCATAATGAGGCTCAAATGTCTACTCAATAGCGACGCCAGTATGTGTTAGTTGTTGTGTGTGGTAAAGGCACCATTTGATCACACAAACATCGGCCACGATAATTTGATCCCAAATCGAGATAACACGTGTTACTAATGCCTGCATAATTTCTGGTAGTGGGGGACTGCGTTTGTGCTTTCCCCTGATCTTTGGTTTCAAAAGATAGAACAAAAAAAAATAACACCCAGCTTAATTCTGCCGAATTTTATAGACCTCAGTAGGATGGAAGGATGATTGTACCTGATGGCAACCTGTAACTTCCAAATTGCACACAGATATCTCAAGCAGATGCATCAACCCACTCAGCTATCTTACCAATTTATTGCAAATAAAGAGAAACAAGGCCTAAGTTTCGATTATTTAGAGGTACAAGACAAGGCTGTCCTTTGTCTCCTTTGCTTTTTAATTTGGTTCTAGAGCCCTGGTTGATCTATATCAGACAGAATGGTGAAATCAAAGGGTTGTGTGTAGGGGGTGGAGAAATCAAAGTCTTAGCATATGCAGATGATGTGGTGGTAATACTGAATAACCCGAGGGAAGGTGGGCCTATTTTAAAGTCTATGATTGAAGAGGTAGGGAAGTTGTCCGGTTATAAAATCAATTGGGGGAAAACGGTAGTCTTTCCACTGGGTGTTACTCTTGATTGTGATCGGTTATTGGGATGGGATTGTAAATGGGAAAGGGATTATGTCAAGTATCTAGGTATTTATCTGGTTCGGGATGTTAATAAGCTGGTTGAGTACAATGTGAATAAGTTAATAGAGGTTCTTCAAAGAGACATTAGGAAGTGGCGTTGTGCTATCTTAAGTATATGGGCAAAAGTTAACGCAATTAAAATGATGCTGCTTCCTAAGGTTTTGTATCTCATACAATCAATTCCACTGTAGTTCACCAAGAAAATATTAGGGCGTTTTGATAAAGTCTTCCAAGAATTTTTATGGGGTACTGGGAAAAGAGCTAGGATCCCACGTTATATTATGACTCGAAAGGTTTGTGATGGTGCCTTTGGTTATCCTATCCTGGGGAACTATTGTAAAGGATTTTTACTTAAAAAATTGTTTGTTTTCTTAAATAAGGATTTGGACTTAGCACCTTGGTGGGTGTGAATTGAGAGAGAAATGTTGAATCCATACAATGTAAAGAGTTTATATTATCTGGGAAAATTGCCTCGACAGGCATTGAATCTGAAATCTATTGCTGTTACAAAGGATGCATTGGTCTCGTTGATAACAGATAATGGTCAAGGGTTACATATGTATAAAAAAGCTTCTTTATGGTGTAATCCTGGGTTGCAGGTTAATAGTAAAATGTTATATTGGAGAAGTTGGAGTAATAGAGGTGTTTTGATGAGTGGGGATGTCTGGAACGATAATGATGAGATGGTTTCCTTTGACGTTTTGAGTAATAAATATGGACTGAGTAGGAGGGAACAGGGAAGGTATAGGTTGTTGAAAGATTTGCTTACTGAGCGGCGACAGATGTTAGGGTTAAGATTTGAGCAGAAACCGGAGGTATCTGAATTGTTTGCTGTGATGCAACAGAAGGTGTCGGATATCATGAATTTTATAGCTTTAGAGAGTGCTTGGTTGGCCTCATGGGAGAGGCTGAGACTGAAATGGTCTGGAGAGTTGGTCAATGATATTTCGGAGGAAGAGTGGGAACAAATCTGGAAGGTACCGGTTAAGGGGAAAATTGACTTAAATTTGTGTTATACTCATCAGAGGGTGTTGGGTAAGATTTATTGGACTCCGCTTCGTATGTATGATAGGGGATTGAGGGGAGATGATGTTTGCTGGGGGTGCCGGAAGGAGAAGGGTTCTCTGTTGCACATGTTGTGGTTCTGTGATAAGTGAAGGAATATTGGAAAGAGGGTTGGACAGGGTTGATGTGATTTGGACTATTACTTTTCCACGGAACCCGTTGTCGGTACTTCTGTTATCTCCAAGATGTGGGCGCAGTATTGCTTATGTGACTAGACATTGGATTAACAAATGCTTACTTGTAGCTGTCAAACAGGTGTTAAGGGTCTGGAAAACGAGGGAGAAACCTCTTGTGCAGGGTTGGTTGTGTGATATGAAGATTCTTTCAAGGTATGAGAAATGCTTATTTTCTAGGCAGCAAAAAGTTCCAGTATATGAAGACATTTGGGGACCCTTCAATGGTTTTTATGGGAGTGGATGATTTTATGTCATAGTATGAGATTAATGGCTTTATTTTTTCTTTTAGGTAAGGTGGGTTGGGATGGGGGAGTGTGTTTTATGTATTGACCTTTGTGCTGTGATCATTCATTCTTCGGAATCAATGCATGGTTGTAATATATTTTGTGGAAATTATAAATAAAGTTTTTTTTAAAAAAAAAGAGAAACAAGGCCTAAAAGTGAAAAGCCTTGGTATTTCTTAAAAAGGAGCGTTAGCGAGGATAAATGAATGCATGGCTATAGAGTCCAGTGGGTACCCAATAGAGAGTCCATGTCTTTTCCAGGTGCAGTGCAAAGGGATTGTGCTGAGGGTGGGCCCTGCTTCAGTTTAAAGAACTCAAAAAGCATTCACGAGCGCAGCCGCAGTGCTTGGGCTGGTGTAGCACATTCTGAAAGAGCAGCGGGTGCACCTGGCAGTCTCAGAAGTCTGACGATGATGCACCTATGCGTGTAATGATGCTGCAGATCCTCAGGTGCACCTGTACTGCATTAAGATGAAAGGAGGTACATTCTGTGGCTGTGCCTCTCCATGGGCTGGCCTCTCTGCAGGGTTCCTCACACTCCCAGACAGTGCTTTAGATGGAAAAAAAGAAGGGCAGGTACCCAGCAAGCTACGAAGCCGGGCATTCCGTCGCAGCTTCTTGGGTGCCAGCGTTTTCGGCACGGCGCCTTGGGCACAGGTACCTTTTAGGCACACCCTGTTGTTTGCAGCCAATGCCCAGTGAGATTAAATGATGTGCCAAGGAGCACGCTCTTTGGTAAAGCAGTGTATCCTTTCACACAAACTTCCAGTTTGTTTTTATGCATTGTGTTAAGAAAGTTTGAATATCTGTATTAAATAAGGCTTTCTTTTGTGCGTATCAAACTAGCAGATATCATAGCTGTAAGGTAAGCTTTAGAAGAGGAGTTTTATTATTGCTTGCTTTCATTGCCTAATAAGAAATTCGGTAGGTAACTGGAGCTGTGTGCGAGTTTTCAGTGGAAAACGTTCCATCACAACCACAGTTACTTAAACATTTACATATTAGAATAGGCACTGCTAATAACAAAGAAACATCTTTAAAAAGTAATTTCCCAGGCTTTCCAAATCAATCCCTGCTCCATCAAAGAACCCCAATGGTAACAGGTGATGCCCACTTAGCGAAACAGTGTTGCGTGCCTGGTGTGCTGAAAGCACAGAGCAGCATGTTTGTCTCTCCTTTTGTTCTGCAGGGCGGGTCCTGAAGAGGTGGTGGAGAGAGGAGGAAGGAGAGGCACTGCTTTCCCCGGCAAAGTCTGCAGAAGCTTAGTCCTTTAAGTTGTGATTAAGTGAAATGAAAAGCTTTCATTGTCACCTTGCAACACAGTTGAGTACCGGTACTCTCTTTCAGGCGTTGATCGGTGAAGGTACCCAAATACTCAGGAATAAGAAGTGCAGGTGCCGTTTAAAGCACTGCTCCCAGAGCAAATTGACAACATGGGAGCACTGTTCCAGCACTTCCGCGTTGGTGCACAGACGGACTGCTCCCACAGGGAGCGATTGCCCAAACACAGAGAATGCTCATTGGCTGTAGGGACGTTCTGATTTGCCCACAGGCAAGCACGCCATTTGCAAAGTGGGCCCGCAAAGTTAGCTGATGCAGCCCCTAACATTCTACTCCTCATTGGTGCATGATGCTCTCTTTGACCTGTCATTTCACCTTTCTCTGTCAGTTTCTCCAGGATCCGTTCAGGGCTGTTTAGACACGTGGTTTAACTACATGCCAATCTCGTCAATAATTAATGTTCAACAGAGACTAGCTAATTGAATCGGCTGAAACAGACTATTCATCATCAGGTGTCACCAGAGGCCTCAAGATTGATTGTCATCATTGGTGATGCATGATTAGGTTGCGTAACACTGGGCTTTGTTTCTGCGTCACGAACAGATATTGTAAAGCATTAGAGATACCTGTAGTTCCCATTGAGAGTGAACATCAGTTTGATGGGGCTTATTTTTTAGTTTGTTTGTGTCTTATTTTCACTCTTTTGGATTTTATTTTATTTCCTAAATGCATGCTTATCGAAGGTTTACAAAGGCTGCACAAAGAAACAGAAATATTGCCAAAAAAGAAACATTTATAGAGAACATTTAAAAGAAATGGAAACATCTATACAAAATTAACAGATAATAGCATCACATCTGTGGATGGTCACTCAGAACCGGAGCCTGCAGGAAAGTGTTCAAGTGACACAGCACACCACGATAACAACAGTTACATTCAAATCCTGCAGAATAACATTAAAAAGAAGGCACTCGTGATATATATATATATAGTGTGTGTGGTGACGTGTCAAAGTTAAAAAAAGATTTGAAAGCTGTAAATCTGAAAATAAAAATATGAAAGTGCAACATCCTGAAAAATACAAATTAGAAATTGATAGGAAGAATGTGAAAATAAGAAATAATAGTAAATGAAAAGAATGGGCTGGGGGGACAAATAAACATGTCAATAATCAAACCAAAACAACGAAATGTCTTTAAACTTCTATTTGCGATCTTTCAATATTAAAATGTAAAATGTATAGAAACCAATATTTTTAAACTTCTTTTTTTCGAGATTATATTTTCAAACTTTGCTGTTTCAAACTTAAACTTTTCAAAGACCCATAACCCACTGGGCCCACATTTTTCACTGGAGGGACAGTGGAGATCAGTGAGGCTCTTGGACTTGGAGAGTTATGTGTTGGGGTTACTTTGAAGGTGCTCAGCATGGTTGCAGGTCTTCGATTGGGGGGGTGAGAAGGGGTGTTACAGTCTTGGGGGGGGGGGCAGGAGGTAAAATGGCTTTGGTAGGGTTGTGTGGGTACAGTTGGGTTGGGGCACAATGGTGTCTAGGTAGTGATACCGTGGCCTGCAATATAAGTGGATTTAAGGGGAAGGTGGTCATTTCATGGTAAGCGGCGAGGAAAGCCACAGGGCACGAGGGTGGGCACCATGCATAGAGAAATGTAGCACCCAGTCTTCAATCCTACTCGATGATTGGCACGGGGGCCAAATGTGGCTCTGTGTGGCAGGATTGTTACCACATCTTCGTCCGGTGACTGTATTTCAGAAGGGTATGGGGTTGGGCATTTTTTAATGTTTCCAACTGGTAGAGTTCCCCCAAATAAATGACCTTGCACAATCATGTAGTTTTTAAAATGTGACAATGGTGGTGGAGGGCAACGGAGAAAGGCCTGAGGTGTGGGACATATGCCAACTTAATAGCAACAATTAACTTACATCACGGGTCTACAACCTGTGCCTCTCCAGATATTTTGGACTACTACTCCCATGATCCCTCACAGTTGGCTTTGATGGCTACAGCTAATGGGAGTTGTAGTCCACAACACCTGGAGAGCCACAGGTTGCAAACCCTTGATTACATGAATGCATGCCTAAATGATTTGGTGATTTTTCTGGCCAAAGAGCAGTGGCTAATTATGCCCACCACTTACAGATCCAAGCTCAATACATCCTGTCAATTCACAGTTGACTGCTTATAGGTGTTCATAGTCACCAGACAATGAGTTCCCTTCAACGAGTTCCTTTAGACACTTTTTTCACCAGTTAACTAGATCCTTGCCCTCCTTCTGTATTGCATTCCTCCTGATTTATACACACCACCGCACAAACCCTCGCCCACCTGGGAGCATAAGACCCTTCCAAGCCGCTTATATCACAGTAGATGGCGGATCTCTTAACAACAAGTTAAAGCCCTGCCTACGCACTACGCTTCACTTTACATAGGCATGTTTGGTCTACTCTTTTGTACTACAAATGAGAAATTAGACAATTATTTTAAAAAACTGATGGTAAGCAAACAAGTTATTGTTTGAAGCGAAAACATATTTTTCTATTATACTAAATCATGTGACATACACAAATTTAAAAATATTCTGAAAAGTATATGCCTATAGTGCTGTCTTGGTGTTCTGGAGACATAAATAACACTTCCTGGCCTTCATTTCCATGGTTTATCATGTCAGCTGAATCCCTGTGTGACATTATAGAATTGTAAATCACAGAAATCTGTCATTTAATATCCTTCTCTCTTTGCGAAAATATGCATTTTCTAGCACTTTGTTTGAAAGATGCCATGCATTCCAGTGGAAAACCTGTGCAGTCTTGCGCTAAATGCATTACACATGAACGTTGTTAGTAGTAACATTTTATTTCGGATTACTCCATTAACATTAAAATGCATACAAAATTGCCTACCACACAATCTCCCTCTTATCCCCCCTTATGAGCCAACCCATTGCATGGAACACACACAATCAGTAAAATTAAGTAACATTGATATATACAAAAAGATGATAAAAATCAACATTTCAGTAATCGTATGTTATTTGTTTACTCTATTTGGCAAACACTACCCTTGAAGGTTTTAACCTATGGTCTGAATGTGTATCTTGAACCTTCTTTTGTTAAGAGCCTTATCTATAAACCTTGCCAGGTTATACAGGAACTGAGGCTCAACACAGTTCATCGACATTGCCATAGCTTCCGTACAAGATCTAATGTGATGATCCAAAAAGTGCGGTTTTAACCACACCATCCTCTCACAGCGACGGAGAGGGCAGATCAGGAAAATATGAGTCAAATCTCTGTCAAACCCCATACCACATGGGCATTTTGGCGAGGCTCTACACCAACTTGCTCTTTTAAAGATCGAAAGTAAGTTTATTCGACCCAACATTAGTAGCCCGAGATATGGCAGGTTCTGCTTGGCCTCTGCGTACGTGGCCAGTGAAGGCAAGGATTTGGTTCTTTCTACGTCCATGGCCAATGCCCTCTCTCTAAACCAACTTTATATAACTGGTTGGTTTGTGTCAAATTCCCCATACATATGTCTGCCCTACGTCTAATGGAAAAATCCTCCCAGACCTTCCTTCCTTTTACCAGAGACACTTGTCCCTATTTGCTGAATCCTCCATCTACACGAAACCCATCGTTGTGTTGGGTTTTCACAGAGCCCCTGTTTTAGCATGGAGTAGAACGTCAGAAATATGGTCTGTTGTAAGGATGCAATGCCCTGCAGTACTAATTCTATTCTTAAAGCACTATTTGGGCATCCAGGGGGTAGACCTAAGACTTGGCGCAGACATGTTGTACTGTACTATGTCCATAAGCTTATAGTTTCCGTAACCCCAGATTTCGCTACCGTAGAGCATCAAAGAGGACACCTTTAGTTTGAAGATTTCCATAGTTTGTCAAACCTCAGTGCTCCATATCGGTAGTAGAATCTTAGGAGCCCTTTCAGTCTAGGTGTTGCTCTTTCTGCCTGGTATTTAATGTGTGCCGCCCGACGTCCATTCCTTGTAACTTTTAGTCCGAGGTAAACATAAGAGTTCACCACTTCAATTGAGTCTCCTTTTAATTCCCATCTGAGGGGAACTCTTCTTTTTAGTTCTCCCTTTTCATTTTTGCTAACACACAGCCTCTTTAATTAAATTACATGTCTTTTCACTGAAAAATGTTTCATTGAAAGATGTTTAATGGAAACAAATGTCACCTAATGTAGATTCATGACGTTTTTCACCTGAAATGTGTATACCAAATTTACTGCATTTTTTATTTTTTATTGGGGCGGTCCACGCAAATCCCTATTTTTTGCCCTTTAAAACACCCAAAACATTCCCACACATTTTTTCTAACCCTTTACCCCACCCAAACATACATACATATATTTTAAATAAGAAGAAAATGTATTGAAAGATTTTTTCGATGAAAAAAGTTTTCAATTAAACATTTTCGGTGAAACATCTTTCAATGAAACATTTTTAATGAAAAGATGGTATGTCATTTAATTTGTTTAGTTCCATGAAAAAATTGAAGATAAATAGTGCATGTATGATTCTGGATATTCTTTCAGTATTTTGACCAGAGTATAAATCTGAAAAGAATAAGTGGGTACTACCTGGCATAGTGGATGCAAAACACCATGGGAATGACGCCAGAGGACAAGTAATGACAGGAAGGCAATGCCGTCCCTTTGGGTTCATGTGCATGTATGTGGCCCTTGAGCTAAATTCACTTGATCAGCAGTTGAGCCTGATTTATTTTCTGCTACGTAGACTTAATCGTCATGGAAAGTTCACGCTGATGAGGAAATGCTGAGTTCCAATAGAACTAGTAATGTTGGCAAACTACTGCTCACTTTTTTACGTAGCATCCACCGTGATCCTTCACACTTATTTTTAAAGGGACTTGTAAGACCTACAATTGATGGTAGGCAGGTCCTGGCATTTAACCCATGCCAATTGAATTCCTGTATATACGTGTCCTGTGTATTCCTGTCATAAACATAGGACAGCAAATATCACAATGCAAAGTGATGTGAGCTTAATAGCCAGGACTAGCTGAACAACTTACACCTCACTCGGGCAACTTGAGATCTCTGTAAACACTCCTCCTACTTCAAACATTGAAATACATACTCCAAATTAGCCTGTGCCATAACCCCTGCATGTTGTCATTTGTTGGTGAAGATATGCCACTTGCATTTGTATGCATGATGAGATTGGATCTGCAGATCAACAGAACAAATACTTTTTCAATCTGCCAAACAAGCAATCATCATGGAAATGGAATAGACAGCCTTGAATATCTCATTCATTTTATGTACTGGTTTGGTTATTTGAAAGTGGTTACATTTTAAACAGTGTGAGAATCCAGAATGTACTCTCACATCTACTCCTCAGGGATCTTCTGTTCAGGTGGCCAGTGAAGGGCCGTCGCTTTTGGATCCCAACCCTGGGGGAGGACAAACGAGGGAGGATCACCTGGGTCGAGGGTCCTTGGGGATTGGAGAGAGGGTACCTGAAGGCGAGACATGGTATGCCCTGTCACGAACGCTGACCTACCTGATCCTCCCTCAGTCTTCATGGGGTATTGTCAGTCTTATCCCATCCTTCCCTGTAGTTTACCACCAAGTACTGAGAAGAGGAAGAGGCAGCTAAGAGTAGTGCACACGTCCTATTGCAAAGACCATTATAGTACTGGGATGAAGAAGAGGGGCCTGGAGACATCCAGTAATAAAGATCAGGCATGTCACACTAACAGGCTTATACAAGGTCAGGCGATTGAGTATAAATTACTTCACCTGCAACCTGTTAAGACTGGAAAAGAGTATAAAAGGTGGAGCCCAAAAGCATACAAAGAGCAGCAGAGGGGTGAGAGAGGAGATATCCTGCTGTGCTGGAGAACCATAAAGCGGAGACACCAGCAAAGAACCCGGGAGACCTGCAAGGGGAGCTGGGCATGACCCGAACCCTCGTATAGGAATGCGGGCAGCAGGCGCTGACATCTTGGAGAGGTGGAGCAGAGCACAGAAGCTGGAGTGTTTGTAGCGACGTGCCTGGCGAACTGGCGGTAGGGTTTCCCATCCAGGAGAGCTGCCGGGAGGAGCTGCGAAGAGCCGGTAAGTGTCTGGAGGCAGAGACTGGAATTCTCCGAAGGAACCGAAAACAAGTAATAGTCCATGAACGCAAGTAAACGCTGCATTTAGTGAATGCAGAACTGAAGGAAAGTTGTTTTTGGAGTGAGACGTAGTAAACTATGGGCCTCATTACGAGTTTGGAGGCAGCCATGCCCTTAAGGGCATGGCTGCCTCCAAACTCGGGTCTGGGTCCGAGTTCCTGAATGGGGAAATACCGGGCCATTCCAACCTTGGAGGGTCCGGTATTTCCCCGTTCAGGGAACCCAGACCCGGACCATCCCCATTCCCATTTGAGCTCAATGGGAATGGGGAGCATGCTAACAACGGGCCCGTTAATGACGTCTGGTAAAACCAGGCGTCCAGAGCGGGTCCCGCGAGCTGACCTCATGATAGGGCAGTAAGGGGTTAATGGATCCAGCACCTTTACCGGCACCGTTAACCCCTTACCGCCCACCTCATAATGAGGCCCTATGTATTTATTGAATACCGAACTGCAAGAAAGTCACTATTTGAGTGAGCACAAGTGCATTCTACATCTATTGACTACCAAACTGAAAGAAAGGTGCTACTTGAGTGAGCACAAGTCAAGGCTGCATATATTGAATACTGAATTGAAAGAAAAGTGCTATTTGACTAAACTACGATATGCTGAATGGTGCTTTAAGTCAAATAGACATATCAAGTGGCACACTGTCAGTACAACATAATATGAACAGAATTAAAGACAGGTGATGAAACTGAAAAGTTGTTTTGAGCAGTACAAGTACAAAGAATAATAAGAAAGAAAATCAGTTATAATCACAAACACGAGAAAGAGTCATAAGTGTAGGACAAGCTAAGAAATGGTATAAAAGACTGTTACAAGGAATACAAGTGTGGAAAGTGAGAACCCAAGGCAGAAGAGCCTACAAGGGGTCCAGAGGCTTTGGGGAGATTTATGGTTGCGTGACCTGTGATGGGTGGATCGTGCAGTCTGACAACTACACCCAGACCAGAAAGTGTCCTATGTGTCAACATCAAGAATATAGCCAAAGTATAGGATTACTGGTTGCGTGGCCTGTGATGCGTGGACTGTGTGGTCTGATAACTGCACATAGACCAGGAAATCCTGAGTGGTGAACAAGCTGCACAAAGAAGTTTGAAACAATTGGTGATGAAAATCTGAAGGTTAGTCAAGTAGATCCAGTGTTTTCTTGTGAACTATGAACATATGAAACAAGGTGAGTGCTCAGTTAAAGTCTTGGGGAAGGGTACACTGAGAGCCACACAGCCTGAGTTATCTTGGGGAAGGGAGTCCCAAGACCTTTGTTTTGTGTGAACTGGGAATCATTTGACCATGGGGAAGGAAGTCCCAAGACCTCGATTTTCTGTAAACTGTGCAACATTTGAACTTGGGGAAGGGAAGCACAGGATTTTCGTTTGGTGTGAATTGTGATGCACTTGGACTTGAAGAAGGTAATTCCAGAACTTGGCAAAACTTTATTGAAGTGAACTTATTTTGGAACTGTATCGGACTTGAGATATGATATTTATTTCTATTTCTATAGAACTAGAAGAACTCAAGAAGAACTCAAGCTGAAAGTAGCTTAACCTTTACTTTTGAACACATATTTTTCTGAGAAGATTCCCCCACTAGATCTAGAGATAGGTTTTGACACAGACTGACTCTTATTTTGGACTTATAGACACAGACGTTCCTGAGTTTCTTTAGGTAGGGAAAATTCCACTATAGCATAGGGCAATTTAGACAGTGCACCATCCTGATTATTAATAAAGTGTTGTTTGAAATGGTACATCTGTAGTCTGTGTCATCTCTCTTAATACCATGCTTGTCTCACAGCAGCCACCTGTGAGCCGTGTGGGGTTTTGTCTTCGACATGCAGTTGTACAGATAACAAAGGCAGCTAAATACAAGCGGACACAAGATGATATGTAATTTCAGCCTAGCACGAGATCCTGCTGCGTTGGTTCACGCCACAGGCTTAGAATTAAAAGTGCCTCCCATGATATGGAGAGGACACATTAAAAATCGTCCAGCTATCAGCATTGGCTAGAACATAATCGGATACGGGCATCTACATTCCCAGGTAAACAAACATAACTGCAACACCAATTTTTTCCACTACTCCTTGAATTAATATGGAATCCCTCACATGGCATGATCTCTCTCCTATAGGAACCACCCCGGTCTTCATGGCACGTCCAGACTAGAGTTTAGGCAGCCATGCCTGGCTCTATCTTGTATCCAATCTATCTTGATTGTCTCCTTTAACTGATAAGCTCTCCATTGAAGGCACATGCCGTCACTTGGGATTCAAGTCCCGGCAGGTAAAATAATGGCCGGTGAACAGAGTATAAATTCACAGTATCAATGCTTAGTATTTAAAGGCACTGATTGAGAGGTCCCACTCAAATTCTTTTTATGTACTTTCACATAGGGTCTTCAACTTAACGTCCTGATGAAGGCGGCCTTAACAGTTTTTGTGACTGCCGAAACGTGAAGAGTGCAGGGAACCAGAATTCACGGGCCCCCTGCTCCTTTAAATCTTTTTTCTACTTAATTATCACTGTTGGCAAAGATATCTTTTACCCTTAGACCCTGACATAGGATTCACGCAGCCAAAGGACTAGGAGGACAACTTTTGGAAATCCTCTAACTACTAATGAGCATTCCATGCACTGGAATACTCCTTGGAACTGTTGAATTATTGATTCTATGTTACCTTGAAGCATCAAATTGTTGTAATGTTGGATGTAAGAGTGTAATATGATTATAGAAATTAATCGCCCAGTTCATATACCATTTCCTAATTTGAACTCAGACACGTACCAGGAACATCAATGAATTTGAATTGATGGGACACGGTTCATATTGATTTATGTTGTGTTGTGCATTGATATTTGACCTTTGATGGCCCTTTTTTGTTTTCTTTTGACATTGCATTCAGTATAGGTTGTGTATTTTGTATTCTCTATTTTTTATAACAAAAAAACCTTTTGTACCGCATGAAAAATGAAAGATCGCATTACCCTTCACCGGATTTCTATTTTTATCTTCAATGTTTTCACATTTAAAGTTATGTGAGTTGACTCCTTCAGATTAATTGTCCATAGATCTCCATAAACAAGGAGCTAGGACAATGGGAAATTAAATCAGACATCCACATCATTTTGGATTGTTTTCACTTATTTTTCTCTTTTTGAGATACAGGCAGGGGCACACATATATTTGTAAACTTAGAATTAAAAGTGACCCATGGCTCTCCTCCTTGAGCTAATTTTTGGTGGGCTGGGTCCCCCCTCTAAAAGTCCTGGAGGGGCTTCATCGACCGATGTGTCCCCTTGACTTGTGCCCTGACGCGAACGTGGACTGTCCTAAAATGACCCTTCAAGTGAGTATACTTTAATGCATCTGGGTGGATAAGCACACACATAAGAGACAGAGAAGCCAAGCGGAACCCTTTTTAGCACTTGCGCTTAATTTTTTTCATTAGTTATTTATACAAAGTTTGCTCAGCTATAATATGGCTTTTATCTAATTGAGCAGGGTTTCTGTTGGAATATTCTGTCCGTGAAACTACGGAATACAGTAAATCTCCTTTTGTGCTATGGTACTTGAACACTTCCTGCTTGTGGGAGCAGCCAGTCTTGGACGGGTGGGCCGATGTTATCACATCACCACTGTAGTAATGAAGCATCCATTCGAATGAAGTATGCAACATCCATCATGGAAAATAAACATGTACTTTATTTCTTATTTTCAGGGACAGATACAAAGAGAGCAAGGAAGGAACACAACGAATCCCACTGGACAAATCGTACCTCAACCAGTAAACAAATTACACCTTCAGAAAATGCACCCTCAATGTACAGTCAACATTCGAGTACCATCGCATACATGACATCACACGAACATCATTCAGGAACCGTGCATGCGTTTTGCAAGGCGTGATACAACACATATTCCCCTTTGCGTTACAAGAAGGGGAGAGGAAAAACAGAAGAGAAAATGACACACTTAGTTGAGGATCAAAACATAAGCACACAAAGGATCAAAGAAAACCACTCCCAGAAATACATGTCAAGGGTAAGACTTTTCAAATATCCAAGAATATTCAGCTACATGCACACTCACATAGATATACTATGTTCCTACTGGAGGTGCAGCCACATAGACATACTATGTTCCTTTCTGTAGGTGTAGTCTTTGCTTGGCCCCTGTCAGTCTGGTTTCCGTCCCGGGAGAGGTACCAAGAGTGTTTTGGTGTCTGTGGTGGATGATCTTACCAGACTTGATGCAGGAGGAGTGGGGGCCCTGATATTATTAGATCTGTCAGCGGGTCTGTCCCGCCTAGTTACAGCCGTTATCTATGGGCCTGTCCTGGCATGGTTTACTTCTTTTTCGACTGACCGCGGCCAATCACTTTCTTTAGCTCCATTTCTTTCATCTTCCTATTCACTGTCTTGTGGGGTGCCCCAGGGCTATGCCTTGCCGCCGATATTATTTAACATCTACATCCAGTTCCCATGGCTTCAGGTGCTGATCTTACGCAGACGACACCCAGATTCTTGTCCGTCTAGATCTTTACAGCGGTGGGGTGTCGTCTCGGCTGTGTGAGTGCCTAGGGGCCATGATGGGTTGGATCAGTGACAACTGGCTTAAACTCAATGGGGACAAGGCTGAGGTTTTGGTGGTGGGGGGGGTCTTCGGGTCTGGATACTTGGTCATCTTCTTTTTGGCCTGTTTCACTGGGTTTTTTCACTACTCCAGTGGCGGTTGTGAAAAATATCGGTGTCTATCTATTTTCTTCTCTTTCGATGGACCATCATGTGAGTGCAGTGTCCAAGCCAGGACATTTCCTGTTGAATGTTCTTCCTAATATTCTGCCTTTTCTGCTGGTGCCCCTGCACACTGCAGTGGTTGCCTGACTTGTCACCAGCTGCTTAGATTACTGTAATGCCTTGTATCTAGCTCAGCCCATCGGTCTGATTCATTGTCTGCAGTTGTTGCAGAATCTTGCAGCTAGGGTGGCCACGGCCAGCCCTTATGGCTCTCATATTTGTCCATTTTTGATATCTCTTCAATTGCTTCCTGTGAAAAAGAGGATCATTTGTAAATCTCTGTGCTTGGTCTACCGGGCCTACTATCAGGTGGGGGCTGTTTTTTTTGCAGGAACAATTTGCACCTTATATTCCAGCTAGAGAGCTTAGCTCTAGTAATGGGTGGTTGCTGGTGATCCCTAGATTTTGTCTTCAGAGAGTAGAGGGGCAGGATTTCTCGGTGGCTGAAGCAGGCTCTGGAATGATCGTCCAGCCGGTCGGTTTGAGGCACACCGAGAATCATTTGCAATTTCACTGTCAGCTTAAAACTCTGTGGTTTTAAAATACTGGTTGACCTTCCCGTTCTGTTGTGTTTCCCCGTGCCAAGATGCCTTTTAGGTGAACGTGCATGCTACAAATGCATATAACATAACATACAATGAATAACAAAACAAACATGCTAGGAAGAAACATGCACCTTAATGTGACATGCACCCTCAATGTTTTAAGCAATGCAATAGCCAGTGCACCTGCTGGATGAGGACACACACTTTCATATCACATGTACTCTCTCTCATATCAACATGCAACATCCAGTGCCCCTGCTGGATGAAGACACACACCTTCATATCATAGGACACACACCTTCATATCACATGCACTGTACTCTCTCATATATCAACAATGCAACATCCAGTGCACCTGCTGGGCGAGCACACACACCTTCATATCACATGCACCCTCGCTGTTATAAACAATGGAACACACAGTGCACCTGATGGGTGAGGACACACACCTTCATATCACATGCACTCTCTCATATCAACATGCAACATCCAGTGCACCTGCTGGACGAAGACACACACCTTCATATCATAGGACACACACCTTGATATAACATGCACTCTCTGGTATATCAACAATACAACATCTAGTGCACCTGCTGGGTGAGAACACACACCTTGATATCACATGCACTCTCTCTCATATCAACATGCAACATCCAGTGGACCTGCTGGGCGAGGACACACACCTTGATATCACATGCACTCTCTTTCTCTCTCATATCAACATGCAACTTCCAGTGCACCTGCTGGGCGAGGACACACACCATCATAACATAGGACCAACACCTTCATATCACATGTACTCTCTTGTATATCAACAATACAACATCCAGTGCACCTGCTGGGCGAGGACACACACCTTCATATCATAGGACCAACACCTTCATATCACATGTACTCTCTTGTATATCAACAATACAACATCCAGTGCACCTGCTGGGCGAGGACACACACCTTCATATCATAGGACCAACACCTTCATATCACATGTACTCTCTTGTATATCAACAATACAACATCCAGTGCACCTGCTGGGCGAGGACACACACCTTCATATCATAGGACCAACACCTTCATATCACATGTACTCTCTTGTATATCAACAATACAACATCCAGTGCACCTGCTGGGCGAGGACACACACCTTCATATCATAGGAGCAACACCTTCATATCACATGTACTCTCTCATGTCAACATGCAACATCCAGTGCACCTACTGGCCGAGGACACACACCTTCATATCAAATGCACTCTCTCTCATATCAACATGCAACATCCAGTGCCGCTGCTGGACGAGGACACACACCTTCATATCACATGCACCCTCTCTGCAACAACAATGCAACATCCAATGCATCTTCTGGGCGAGGACACAAACTTTTATTTATTTATTTTGGCCTTTTTTATTTATTTTTATTTTGGTTGGTTAATTAACCTTTCAAAACAAATGTTACAATACAGAGATAAAAACATATATAAACAATAAATCATTACAATTTTACATATATAGATCAACAGATTAGAAAAAAAGGAACAAGGAGAAAGAATAATCCATGTTATAATAACACTGTCTATATTCTTGACTAAATGATTTCATTTGTTAAGAGTCATACCCAACTTCATCGCGACCGTCAATAAAACACAGAAAAAAAAGGTATCTAAAATATTCAGAGAATAAAATAAAATTACTAAAACAGCAGCACACCAACCTACTTGTCCTGACACATTGTGTACAATGCTCTGTTTAAGAATTGGATAGTAGCTATTCTTAGTGATATTTTAGGTGTCGCGAATAGCTCATGCCATAATTCATCATTTGAGCGCGTTATGTGATGTGACCGTGTTAATTTATTGATAATATCTTCTCTTTGTTTTCCCAAGGTCACACACTCAATTAGTATATGTTTCAGTGTTTCTTTGACTTCTGCAACTTTACAAAATCAGCAATGTGATGTTTCCACTGGGATAAGACCTCTTCTCAATAGAATTTGATTTGTGGGCCATAAATTCAGACGAAATCTCAATATCTGATTCCTTAGATTGAATGAAGGATATTTTAATAGATAGTCAGCTGCTTGTCAACATTTTTTATGTCCAAAGAGTGCTCTATCAAAATCTTTCAGTTTTAGACAGCTCTGGAGTTAGATGCCAATCCCATTGGTATAATTTAAGTCTAGCTTTAGTTGGATTGCTAAGCAAGAGATCTAACGAAATATTTGCTTCAGACATATCAAATAGGACAGCAGCTCTCCATTTAGATGGAAATAAATGCTCAGAGCACATTAGATAGTTTCCCAATACTGTCAACAGATTATTGTTAACTAGGCCCATTACACATTATCGAAACAAAGAGCATCTCTTCCACGATACTTGGATGTGTTTAGATAAGATGCCTAGCTCGAAACGCAGGAGTGCAGTTGGAGCTGAGTTGGGTAGATTCAAAACTTTTTTCCGGAACCTTGCTTCAATTTTGTTCCAATAGCAAAAAATTAGTGGTAGCCAAGCCTCCGCCCCATAGGTGATAATAGGGGTTACCTTTTCCTGGTAGAATAAAAGAATATGTGCACATGAAAATTTCCCATACTTATATTGAAGGATCTTGGCTTGTGAGATTAAAGTAGTCAGTTTGCCATTTAAATAGTTCTGCTGTGGCTTATTTGTGGTGGAGTTACTAAATATGACGCCAAGATGTTTGTATTCATTTATTAGTCAGTTTTTGGTTTTTCAAAAGCCAGTCATAGTGTTTCCTTTGCCTCATTTTATTTCTCCCCAACTCCATAACTTGAGTTTTCTCCAAATTTAGAGTTAGATTATTTTTGACGACATACTGGTCCAATTTATTAAGCATATTCTGCAAGCCACTTGGTGTCTGTGATATAAGGACCAAGTCGTCTGCGTAAAGAAGCCATGCTATAGGTTGGTTTCCAAGTTTTGGTGCATCATTCGTCACTTCCATAAATTCAATTCCCAAATCAAATATGAACAGATTAAAAAGTGTAGAAGCAAGTATGCAGCCTTGTTTCAGGCCGCGGTTGGTGTGAATTACTTCAGATAACAACTCTTCTAGATTCATTTTGACTTGCATTGAAGTATTTTAATGGAGTAAGTGTATTATAGTTACAAGTGAGAGAGGACAACCAAATCTTATCAGCTTTTCAAGGAGTAACTGACGATCTACAGAATCAAATGCAACTCGAAAGTCTACATACGCTAAGTAAAGAGGTTGATTTCTTGTCGCATATAGTTTGCATTTGATTGCATTAAGTGTCGTGATATTGATAGCAGTGCCAAGACCTGCAACAAATCCAGTTTGAAAAGGATCACGACGGTTCTCATTTGAAGCCCAGATGTTAATGTCTCTTAAGACAATTCTACTATAGATCTTCCCAAGGGCATGTAGGAGCGCTATCGGTCGATAAGTTGCAGGATTTGTTCGATCACCTTTTTTATATATTGGCACTGTTATGGCTTTACACCATGATAACGGAACAGTTTGTTTTATTTGTATGACTTGGAAGATAGCATATAAAATAGATGCCCAAAACTCTGGGTTCTGTTTCAGGACAAAGTTTGATAAACCACCTGGGCCAGGTGCTGTTGAGGAGCTGGCCTTATTTATGTAAAATAGCACATCTGCTTGATCAAATTTAATAGAGAAAGGAATATGAGCAAGATCAAGAGATAAACTTTCATATCACATGCACTCTCTCTCTTTCATATCAACATGCACCATCCAGTGCCCCTGCTGGACGAAGACACACACCATCTTAACATAGGACCAACACCTTCATATCACATGCACTCTCTCTAATATCAACATGCTACATACAGTGCACCTGCTGGGTGAGGACACACACCTTCATATCACATGCACTCTCTCTCATATCAACATGCTACATGCAGGTGCACCTGCTGGGCGAGGACCCACACCATCATATCACATGTATTATCTCTCATATCAACATGCGGCATCAGTGCACCTGCTGAATGAAGACACGCACCATCATATCAAATGCACTCTCTCTCATATCAACATGCAACATCCAGTGCTGCTGCTGGACGAGGACACACACCTTCATATCACATGCACCCTCGCTGTTAGCAACAGTGCAACATCTAGTGCCCCTGCTGGACGAGGATACACACCTTCATATCATGGTATGAAGTATCAACTATAACCCCGTTAAACCTTTTACCAAAACAAAAGGCCAGTCTATACGCACTGCCCCCAACCACTCCACCCCCAAAACCCATAATGCTACACGCTCTCCACAACTAGCCTCAGCCAACAATAATCTCAAGGGCGCTCTAATAAATGCGAGATCGATGGTCGCTCATGCAACCGAGATAGCAGACACCATCCAGCTAGAACATCTCGACTTCCTAGTGATCACTGAATCCTGGCTTCATTCCGCTGCAGGATCAGCCCTCTCACTAGCAATTCCCAATGGATACACCATCTTAAGATCTGACAGAACTGATACCCGCAGAGGAGGTATCACACTCATAGTTAGAGATAACTTACCGATTAGACTAGTGCCTACCCTTGATATCAAAACTTGCGAGAATTTGACAGCCAAGCTCAACATAAACAACTCCCAAACCTTGACGATCCTTCTAATTTATAGACCTCCAGGCCCTCTAGGAACATTTGGGGATGACATATCCAATATCATATCCAACAACCTAAAAAACTCCTCTCAAGTCTTACTACTAGGAGACTTTAACCTAGGGTATAATGACCCTAAAGACACACATGCAACTAGTGTGGCAAACATCCTATCGGAACAAGGCTTCACCCAAAAGTACTCCACCATTCACACGCTAAAGGAAGAACACTGGACTGGGTGGCAGACTTCAATTGTAATGCCATGATCTCTTCCATATCACCTCAGATATGGTCAGACCACCACCTCATAACCTTCACCATAAACACTGAAAAACCCATCTCCAAGCCTGTATCGCCAGCCCCACCTATTCCTACCCGGAATAAAAAGGATATTACCTGTGACAACTTACTCCCACTCATCCTCCCGACACTGAATGCCATTCCGGAATCAGCGGGACCGCACGCATTGGTCAACGAATACAATCATATCATGACCACGGCCCTAGACTCAATAGCGCCTCTTAAATTAAGACAAAGCAAACCCAAGGCCTATCTCAACTCCTGGTACACACCATAACTAAAAACACTTCATACTAAAAAAAGGCAATGCAAAATATCCTGGAAATCACAACCGTCTGAAGCAAACAAAACAAATCTCAGCAACATCACAGCCCTATACAAAAACGAAATCCTCCTAGCCAAACGCAAAACTTATAATGCCAGAATTGCCCAAGCCAAGTCAACTATGAAGGAACTCTTTGTCATCCTCAAAGAGTTAGAAGCACCTATCCCAGTGTTAGACAATTGCATAAAAGATATACTCTGGTGCTCGAACATACAGCAAGCACTAGTAAATAAAGTCACAACTCTACAAGTAAAAATTGCTAAGAAAACATTTCCTTAAATAGCAATACGCCCACTAAAACCCCACTAAATCCATCCAATAACACGATCCCCCCCGCTTTAAATTCTCCAAAGTCACTACAATCAAAACTGAAAAGACTATATTATCACTCAAACCCTCCAATTGTCAGGGTGACCAATGCCCCCCAACTTATAAAGGACGCAGCCAGAGACTTGGCCCTCTTTATTACCAAACTCATCAATGCGTCATTCGAATCTAATACCATCCCATCTAACCTTAAGGAATCGTGGGTGCTCCCATTACTGAAAAAACAGTCTCTAGACACCCTGATTCCTACCAACTACCGACCTATTACAACTGTGCCATTTCTCCTGAAAATCTTATACAAAATTGCTTATTCACAAATCCAAAAACACCTGGAATCCAACGCTCTGTTAGGAGTAAGGCAACCAGGCTTTCGCCCTCAGCATGGGACTGAAACTGCATTAATAGACTTGGAGGCCCAAATTGATGAACTCAGGGACAAAGGGCAGTCAGCCCTTCTTCCCTCTTTGACCTATCAGCCGCTTTTGACTTGGTTGATCATCAGGTGCTATGCATTCACTTGGACTCAGTAGCATACTTCTCAACAGAAGCCATAGCGTGGATACAATCCTTTCTAAGCAACCAGACTATGAAAGTCTTCTCGCCTATGGCGACAACTGACCCCATCCCCATCACTTGCGGAGTGCCCCAAGGATCGTGTGACTGCCCTACCCTATACAACATTTTTACCAAGCCCCTCATCGATGATCTGGATCATCTGGTTATCACCTACACTAATTATGCAGACGATACCCAGATCTTCCTACCTCTTACTGGTGATTACGACAAGGATTTGGCCTTGGTGAATAAGGTATGTCTCATCATTCAGGCATGGATGGCCACACATGGACTATGCCTGAATGATGACAAGACAGAGATCATCATCCTGGGCACACCATCGACCCTCAAAGAATGGAGTCCCAATTACTCAGCCTTTAACATAGACCAAAACATCATTCCCGTCGCTATGGAGGTAAAGACTGTGATGCTGGAAATGCATCGGAGGGACAGGGCCTCCGTATCCTTGTCCTTTACTGCCTTTCATCATGTGTTCTGTCGTGTTGTCCGCGCAGGAGTTCATGTGGGACTCCTGGCGGTGCAGCTCTCTCTCTTTTGGTTTGGTGAACAGACCCATGGGATACCCTTATGGCACCCATGGGTAGGGGTGCAACCCTGTGCCCCTAGTGTATGTTTTTGGGCACCTGTGTGTGACCCACAGAGCAGGGTACGGGCTGGTGGCAGTTCCGTGCTGAAATGCCTGGTGCCCTGAGCGTCCTCCATTTTGGGATGCCCAGGCCCTGTCATTTGGAATCAGTAGATTCCGAATGGAGACAAAATGGCCCCCATGACCTCTTGCCTTCCATCACCTGTTGCCTTGATCTTCCCGAAGTCCCGGGAAGCCCTGCCTCTGTCCCTTCCCCCTAACTGGCTGGTGGGTGGAAGTTCCATATATGGTAGTGTGGAGAAGTGCCGACCAGACTGGCTGGAGCTTCTCAACGACCGTATGTTGTGGATACGACTGTGGGTGGGACCTGGGTGAATGGAGTGTGTGACGAATATACATTCTATGTTGTGGCTGTCTAGTATCTGGTGGCTGACACAATGGTTCAGATAGCCCTGCCCGAAACCGGTATGAATGCAGCTTGGAGTGTTGAATGGCTCGGTACTTGTCCCAATACACATAACTGGAGAGAAGTGAATGGCCTGAATGCCCTGGGTGCCTGATTGGCTGCCTGCCTGCATGAATGACCGTAGTCGTGATTGGATGCTTGAGTGTGACCCAGCGGAATGGATGGGAGATCAACAGTATATCTGGGGACCTCTCACTGCTAGGAATCGTGTTCAGAAGTGTTCAGAGCTGAAGTCCAAACTACGAAGAGTAACTGGAGTGAAACTGACACTTGACCTTGAAGCCCTGCTGGAAGAGAAGAATTGCTGTTGCTCTCCTTCGCAATCTGAAACCTGCTGTGTCTCCAAGGACTGACCCAGAGAGGACATAGTAAGGCGCCCTCTTCCCGAGCTACGAGGGACCATCGTGCACCAGCAGATCTTTGCCAAAGCTCCCTGGTAGACAGACCTTCGACAGGCTGCCAACCAGAGACGGGGACTGCCATGGGATCCCAAAGAGAAGCGCCCGGACTTTTGTCCGCCTCTGTCGACGACACCGTCGCCGACTGGAGCCGCCGTGCTCCTGTTTTGCCTACCAACTTCATTTGATCCAAGGACGCTCTCATCCGCATTGTCGCCGCTGTATCCTGCTGGAGAAGGCCTGACCGTCGGCGCGCCGAGGAGCACCCGCCGGTAGGTTTCCGGCCACCCAAAGAACCCATAGACGCCGACGACTCGACGCCCTTGCTGGCAACAGTTCTTCAAACTCTTTGCGGTCCAGAACTATCGACACTGAGGTGCCCCGCACGCCTCTTCCTGGCAGGACGTTTACACTTCCCCCGTCAACGAGCACCGCTAGGAACGATGCGGCCGCTTCACTGTCGTAGCTTGACCTGTTCTCTGTCAGACGTTCGACGACCTGTGACTCCTGCCATAAAGGGAGGGCACTCAAGAAGGGCCGTCGATTCCCCGACGCAGAACGCTACAACGCCAAGGTACTTTGGGGTTGCAGAACTATTGAAAAGACTAGTGTGAACAATGTATGGACTGGACTTGTGATACATTTTTGCTTTACAGGTTGCCCAGGTGGGGGGATCTCCACCCAGAACTGTGTCTAGGTATCAGGGCCAGTATTCTGCCAATTGCTCAACCATCTTGCTTTCCTTCCTCTCTCTACTGCGGGTTTCCTCTTTATTCTGATCTGTGTGTCATTCTGACCGTATGCACTTTAATAAGATCTAATAGCGTTAGTGGGTTGATAGTCATAATGTCGAAATAAAAATGTAGAAAACAATAATGTCGACATCCTATACATATAATGTAAAAAGTCATTTTTTAGAAAAAAAAATGTCGACAAAAAAATGTCAATTAGAACTATCAACACCTCACCCAACACCCCCCTGCCACCCCCCACCACCCTCTCACCCCTCATACTCAACACATTCTAATTATATATTTATTTATTTTTTTTCAATAAATAAATAAACAAAAAGAGTATCATTTACTATGGGGGGGTCCCCCCCAACCCGCCCTCACCCAACACCCCCCTGCCACCCCCCCCCACATCCCCCCCACCACCCTCTCACCCCTCATTCTCAACACATAGTAATTATTTATTTATTCAATAATTAAATAAATAAAAAGAGTATCATTTACTATGGGGGTGTCCCCCCAACCCCCCTCACCCAACACCCCCTGCCACCCCCCCACGCCCCCACCACCCTCGCACCCCTCATACTCAACACATTTTAGTTATATATATATTTATTTATTTATTTATACAATAAATAGAAAATTTCGAAAAAATATTGAAAAAATGTCGACATTATTGTTTGTCGACATTATTTTTTTCGACCTTTATTTTTCGAAATTTTGACTGTCGACATTTTTACTGTCGAAATTATGACTGACCACCGCGTTAGTGGTGCCATTTTAGAAACTGTATATATTTACCATTGCTGATTTTCGGAGTACAAAGTGAGTTATCGTGATATTGTATAAACCTTTGAACATTAATTATATAAAGACTGTGTTGTAACCGATAGTGTGTGGACATTCCTTTTTGGGTGCTTGGGGACTACACTGTACTTAAGAACCAGCCCGCATCACCTCCTGAGAAGCTAGGCCTTGATTGCTCGACCACAACTACCAATAATAGAGAATCTTGGCTGGGGTCCTCTGTGCCTCTCCTCTATCATATAGAGAGCAGAAGTACAGACACCCCCCACCGGCGTCTTTACAAAGACCCTGGGATTTTACCTGGATTCTACTCTCTCGTTCAACAAACAAGTGATTGCCATGGCCTCAGCCACGGTATACACCTGCAAACTGATCAGTGCAGGCAAAGCTTTCCTCTCCAACACTAGCTGCATTAACCTGGCCAGAGCACTCATCATATCCAAGCTCGACTTCTGCAATGCCTTGTACATAGGAGCCAACAAACAAACCAACAAGAAAATTCAATTCTTGCAAAACAATGCTCTTAGAGCAGCCCTGGGAATTACAAGGCGAGAACACATATCTGAGACAAGAAGAGCCAACAACTGGCGCTCCACCAACGATAAAATTAAACTAAAGGTTGCCTCTCTCACACATAAATGCATGTACAGTGCGGCACCACGCAACCTATCGGATAGAATCCTCATGAAAGCATTGACCAGAACTACCAGACTCTCTAATACAAACTGCCTCTGGATCCCCAGATTCAAGCTGGCCAGAGTAGGAGGCAGCAGTTTCCAGGTCAAGGTGGCCCGACTCTGGAATTCGCTAGCCGCCCCACTAAGAGTTGAGCACTCATACCAAAAATTCTGTCGGAGCCTAATATTGCAGCTTAAAGACGCTGACCGTTAGATTGACCTATGACTCCCAGACCACCGGCCCACCTCACTGTATATACGAAAACACTGGCCACCCACCATCCGTTTATCCCTATCTAACTAATTTATCTGAACCACCCTCTATTGCCTATGTGCCTGCTTATAGCCCATAGCCCGCACCTTATGTATGTATATATGCTGCATGTTTATAATTCGCCTGTATGTAAACTAATAAGCTGAATGTACATAATTCACCTGTATGTAAACTAATTACCTGATGTAAATGTATACTTCTTTATGTAACCAAGCTGTGAGTGATCTTATGCAATGTGCCCTAATACCCATGGGTCTGGTGCGCAATACAAGTAATAAAACAAACAAACAAATATAGGACACACAGCTTCACATCACATGCACTGCACTCTCTCGTAGATCAAGAATGCAACATCCAGTGCACCTACTGGGCGAGGACCCACACCTGCATATCACATGCACTCCCCCTCCCTCATATCAACATGCAACATCTGCTCCACCTGCTGGACGCGGACACAAATTCATATCACATGCACTCTCTCGTATATCAACAATACAACATCCAGTGCACCTGCTTGGCGAGGACACACACCATCATATCACATGCCCTCTCTTTCATATCAACATGCAACATCCGCTGCACCTGCTGGACGAAGACACACACATTCATATCATTGGACACACACATTCATATCACATGCACTCTCTCGTATATCAACAATACACATTCAGTGCACCTGCTGGGCGAGGACACGCACCTTCATATCAAACGCACTCTCTCTCATATCAACATGCAATATCTAGTGCCGCTGCTGGACGAGGACACACACCTTCATATCACATGTACCCTCGCTGTTAGCAACAGTGTAAGATCCAGTGCCCCTGCTGGACGAGGACACACATCACCATGCAACATCCTCTGCACCTGCTGGATGAAGACACACACATTCATATCACATGCACCCTCACTGTTATAAACAATGGAACATTCAGTGCACCTGATGGGTGAGGACCCACACCTTCATATCACATGCACTCCCTCTCTCTCATATCAACATGCAACATCCGCTCCACCTGCTGGACAAAGACACACACATTCATCATATCATAGGACACACACATTCATATCACATGCACTCTCTCGTATATCAACAATACAACATCCGCTGCACCTGCTTGGCGAGGCCACACACCTTCATATCACATGCACCCTCGCTGTTAGCAGCAATGCACCCACCACAGCACCTGCTGGACGAGGACACGCACCTTCATATAACATGCACCCTTGGTGTTAGCAGCAATGCACCACCCAGTGCACCTGCTGGACGAGGACACACACCTTCATATCACATGCACTCTGTTGTAAACACCCAGTGCACCTGCTGGACGTGCACCACCCAGTGCACCTGCTGGACGAGGACACACACCTTCATATCACATGCACTCTGTTGTAAACACCCAGTGCACTTGCTGGACATGCACCACCTAGTGCACTTGCTGGACATGCACCACCCAGTGCACCTGCTGGAAGAGGACACACACCTTCATAACACATGCACTCTGTTGTAAACACCCAGTGCACTTGCTGGACATGCACCACCCAGTGCACCTTCTGGACGAGGACACACACCTTCATATCACCATGCAACATCCTCTGCACCTGCTGGATGAAGACACACACATTCATATCACATGCACCCTCGCTGTTAGCAGCAATGCACCCACCACTGCACCTTCTGGACGAGGACACCCACCTTCATATCACATGCACTCTGTTGTAAACACCCAGTGCACCTGCTGGACGTGCATCACCCAGTGCACCTGCTGGATGAGGACACGCACCTTCATATCACATGCACCCTTGCTGTTAGCAGCAATGCACCACCCAGTGCATCTGCTGGACGAGGAAACACACCTTCATATCACATGCACTCTGTTGTAAACACCCAGTGCACTTGCTGGACGAAGACACACATCTCCATGTTACATGCATCCTTGTTGTTATGAACATTGCAACATCCAGGGCATCTGCTGACGAGGACACACACATTCATATCACATGCACGCTCTCGTATACCAACGTGCAACATTCAGCAAACCGGCTTGACAAATAAAACATACATCTTCACATGAAGTGCACCTTCACCCATGCCCATTAGTCAATATCAGGCACACCTGTTGGAAGAGTGCACGCACCTGCGTATAGCAATCACAGTCAATAGTACCAACAATGCAACATCGAGCACAACTGCCGAGAGAGGGCGTACACATTCATATGAAATTAAGCCACACTAGCCTCAGCAATGCAACATCCAGCTCACCTGCTAGAAGCGGACATGCACCTTCACCTGACATGCTCCCTCACTTATGACCACTATGCACCATCCAGCTCACCTGCTAGAAGCGGACATGCTCCTTCACATGACATGCTCCCTGACTTAATGCACCATCCAGCTCACCTGCCAGAAGCGGACATGCACCTTCACCCAACATGCTCCCTGACTCATGACCCCTATGCACCATCCAGCTCACCTGCCAGAAGCAGACATGCACCTTCACCCGACATGCTCCCTGACTTATGACCCCTATGCACCATCCAGCTCACCTGCCGGAAGCGGACATGCACCTTCACCTGACATGCTCCCTCACTTATGACCCCTATGCACCATCCAGCTCACCTGCTAGAAGCGGACATGCACCTTACCTGACATGCTCCCTGACTTATGACCCCTATGCACCATCCAGCTCACCTGCTAGAAGCGGACATGCACCTTCACCTGACATGCTCCCTGACTTATGACCCCTATGCACCATCCAACTCACCTGCTAGAAGCCGACATGCACCTTCACCTGACATGCTCCCTGACTTATGACCCCTATGCACCATCCAGCTCACCTGCCAGAAGCGGACATGCACCTTCACCCGACATGCTCCCTGACTTATGACCCCTATGCACCATCCAGCTCACCTGCCAGAAGTGGACATGCACCTTCACCCGACATGCTCCCTGACTTATGACCCCTATGCACCATCCAGCTCACCTGCCAGAAGCGGACATGCACCTTCACCTGACATGCTCCCTGACTTATGACCCCTATGCACCATCCAGCTCACCTGCCGGAAGCGGACATGCACCTTCACCTGACATGCTCCCTCACTTATGACCCCTATGCACCATCCAGCGCACCTGCCGGAAGCGGACATGCTCCCCGACATGCTATGCACCCCCACTTGTACCAACAATGCACCATCGAGCGCACCTGCTGGAAGAGAACATGCTCCGTCATATAACAAGCACCCTCGCTAGTATCTGCAGGGTGACATCTAGAGCCCCTTTCCATGACACGCACCCCCACTTAACAATACAACATTCTGTAAATCAGACCAGTACTCTCACTGTATCAACAATGCACCGCTGAGCGCACCTGCTTGGGGGGGTGGGGGGCTTGCACCTTCACCTGCGTCCCTCCTCCCGAGCTCGCAGCGGGGGTTCTTCAGAACTGATATAGGTAGCGTGCTGGGGGGGGGGGTTTGTGGGGGGCATACAGAAACACCTCCCTGGGCTGTGAAGTGCATGCAGGAGTTCGGCAGGTTAAGTGAATTGTGGAACTCGCACAGGCCCAGCAGGATCTGACATACAGGGTTGGACTGGGCCATAAACTGTTCTCGGGCACCAATGACAAAGTGGCCTACCCTTGCAAAGGACCATTCATTCCTTTTGTGACAGTGTGCTTGAGTGTTGCCCAATGTAGAAGGGGGGTGGGTGCATTGTAAAATGTGAAGCAAATTGTGCAATTTAAAGAAAATGTATTCAGCAACAATGTTCAAAACTATTAGCCGCAGAGTGAAGTAACTCATCAAACTGGACCACCTTGACCAGAAACGCTGGCCCGCACTTCGGGCATTGCCCTGTCGCCCTGTAGGCCAGTCCCAGCCTGCCGACATTCCCTAACATGTCTTCTTCCCCACGCCATAGGCGCATGTCAAATGCGCCATAGGTTTGCAACGCCTTCTCACACAGATGAGGGCTGTCGCGCCTTTCCTCTGTTGTCATATGCACAGGGTCGCAATGCTGGTGTGATGTTACCTTGCTGGAGAGTGCAGTTATGCTAGCACAGTTGAGACACATCACACTGCTGGAAGGGTGTGATAGTTGCACGATGGGGCGAAGTCGCATTGGTGGAGTGACATCACAACGCTGGTATGATGTCACAATGTGGAAGTGGTGGGACGCTGGAGGGATATCACATTGCTGGATGGACATGACACTAGTGATGTCGATGGCGGCGAGACACCACGCGTATTGGGGATGTCACGCCGCTGCAGTGCGCAGTGCCGGGGTGTTCTAATAGTGGGTGTGTGATATAGCAATTCTGGGGGAGGGGGACCTGCCAATGCTGCAATGAACAGCGCTGAACAGTGGGGGCACGGGCTTCAGCAATGGGGGCATAGCGCTGTAATGTGTCTGGAGGGTGCTTCAACACACATCACGAAGCAATGATGACGTCACATGGCACTGTGACGTGTCGACAGACGGTGCTACTGCAGAGGCGGGCCTGGCTGAGGAAAAACTGGCAACATGTTTGGGCGGCACCTTTAAATCAGCATTTCGCTTTTGTGGGAGTGGACGAGGTCTCTCGGGGGAGTGTGGTTTGGTAAAGTTTTAAAATAATTCTGGTAGTTTGTTTTTCGTAGCATGTGCACGATGTCTGTCTGCAGGCCGGCCCACTGCCGCTTAAATAATGATGTGGCGTGTGGGGGGCCCGAAGCAGCTTAAACCTCAAGACGGTGCCCACGTCATAAGCAGGTAACCTTGCTCCCCGCTTGGTGCTCGAGCTGCCATGTAAGGAAAGGGGGAGAGAGGTCCGTGCCCCCCCGCCACACAGCGACACAGGATTGAAATGTGGGGCCCAAGCCCCACACACACCATGTGGGAGTTGGAAAAGGTGTCGCGTGCCACTTACTGCCAGTGACGAGTGGGACGAGGCCGAGGATGGCACACGCAGCCCAGGAGTCACTCCAAGGAATACACTGGTGGATGTTGAGAGGGGATATTTAGACGGGATAACCCCACAACCTGCTGCATCCACGCACCTTCGCCGTCGTGGGGACTGGAAGTTAACTGAGTATAACATGACCGCGTGTGTGTGCGTGCACACGTGCGCGCGTGTCGAAGTAATCCGGGTCACTGCTCGGTGTGGGGGAGTGCCCCACATCCACAATAAAAGTGACGTAAAGGTGATACACGCATCGTCTTTTTATTTACTAAAATTCACATACATACATACACACACACACTATCACTATGAACCTGACAATAATGTGCACACGTGTATGGCGAATACCCAGAAACGTAAGTGTTCTATACAACAACATCACATATTGATACCGACATGCCTCTATAGATTGTGATTATGAATACACTCTATCTATCTATCTATCTATCTATCTATCTATCTATCTATCTATCTATCTATCTATCTATCTATCTATCTATCTATCTATCTCTCCATCCCTCCCTGCGTGCTGTCAGAGATGCCGGTCTCGGAGGGAGCCCCTTTGCTAAATAATGCAGGAGTTGATCAGAAAGTGCTTACCTGCTCATTGATCGCCGGCAGAGTTCGCGGAGTTGACAGCTGTCGCCGTGCCGGCCGGAGGCTCGCCTTCTGCCGGGCAGGGTGCAGAGGAGCTGGCGCGGGCGCTGTCCAGGGTGCTGGATCGTCTCTGCCAGAACCTGCTCCCGCCTGCTCAGGACAGCAGCAGCGTTCGCAGCCCCTCTTCCCCTCCCACCGCCATGCCTACGGGTGAGTGACTCCTCCCTTGCCTCCCATTCGCGGAGATGGGCAGCCCCCGCCATGGGTGGGTCCTGGAGCTCCCCGCTGAACACGCAACTTTCCAGGGAGCCGGGGGACGTTTGCGAGAAGTTGCGGCCCCAGCTGGGGGTGTACGGACTGACTGACATTGGATCGCTGGCCACCACACCATGCTGATGCGGACAGCAGCGGCGTTATCTGAGCCTCTTGCACACACACTGCACACGTGGAGCGTGCACTCTGAAGCAAACACATGTTATATTTGGAAGCCTCACCATATAAGACTCTAGTGTGTTCCTTGGGGAACACCGGCCACCTCCCACTATCCTGGCTACCTGCGAGCAGCGTGTGTTCCGGCATGCCAAGGAGGCAGACACCCACACGCGCACCCCACCCCTCCTGGTTAATACTGTTCACCTACATGTCCTGTGTCTTTCTGCCTCACCTTCGTACCACGCCCCTCTTCTCTCGTTTTCACTGTTTCTAACTCATCATCCCGCTGCTGCTGACCTGCCCCATCTTCCCTCTTTAACGGCCCATCACTCGTCCTTAGTGAGCTCCTGATCTGATCTGACCCTCCCACTCGGGTGGCGTTCTTGTTTTGGACACCCTGCCCCTCCACGCCCCCATGCCCCCCTATTTCCTGCACACCGCTCCTGCCTGCCCTGAAAGGGCTCGATTCAAATCATGCTTCAAACGTTAGACTAGTTTCACTCGGTTCGAATCAGTGGATCCACAATGTAGTGCTTGAGTGACGGCATTCGTGGCGTAGGGCGGGTTCAGACGTGGGCACCTGGGCGTTCGAATCAGGCTGAAGCCAACTGAAAAAAAGGCGTAACATCAGAAGTAATTAAAATACCAGTGACACCGAAATCCACCTGAAATTAACATACATTAAGTGGAAACAGAAACAGGTGTGTCAAGTTTGAGGCTGCAGGCCCACTCCGATCTGGGATACAATATTTGAAACTGTTTTGAGATTCCACTCCACATGTTTCGCACGGTTCCAGTCCATGTTTCGATGGTTATGAGTCTAGCTGGTCGCTCACCCCCAGCTTTAGTTTAGTCTTCCTCGCATCCCATGAACTGATTGATTGAGTAATTCTGCCCCTGTCTTCCCTCTGACCTCCTCTCTCCTCGGCCGCCGTCGTTTTGGAGCTGCAGCTCACAATGTGACTTGCAATACCCACGCGCTCCCCTCTTGCACTCCTCGCCCGCTCCTCTTCTCCTCCTCGTCTTCTCTCCACACTGAGCCCCCATTTCTTGCCCCCCCCTTGCCTCTATACTGTTCCCACTCGAATCTCTTCCTATACCCTTATTGTCCCCAGCCCTCTTTCCTCTCTGCTTGCTCCACTGTCCTCTCATTTCTCTGCATGCTGTTTCCCGCTTGCCCTCTCATGAACCCCGTCTTTACTCCTCGCCCCACTTCTTCTTCCTCTCAGCTCCTCTCTCTATACCAGACTCTAGTTCCATTCCATGCCTCTCGCAGCAGCTTTTGAAAGCGCTTCTATCCCACATGTTCTGTCAGCCCCTCCTCCCCCCGACCGAGACTCCCTAATATTACGGAAGGCTTCAGGAGCCAAGTGAGCAGCTCCCCCCCCCCCTCTCCCGGGCAGCATCGATCACACCTGCAGAGCTTTAATTAAGGCGTTGCCCCCACACACCAGTGCACGATTAGGTGAATGACTGAGTCTTTCTGTCTACCTATCTATCAATTATCTATATGTCTGTCTACTTATCTATCTATCTATCTATCTATCTATCTATCTATCTATCTATCTATCTGATGTGGGTGGTTCTCTGTTAGTTTTTTTATGTTGCTCTGAAACTCTATTTTTCATATCTCGTTCTCTGTCAAGATCTACCTGCCTTTTCCATCCATCTACCCATACATGAGACCAGTGATCTGTATGCCCATTTGTCCATCATTATGCCTCCTTGCTTGCCCACATTATTCAGTCCACTTGTCCATGTGTTGGCCAGTCCATACATCTCTACATACCTGCCAGTCCGCCTATCCATCCACCTAGCCATCCATCCCCTACCGGTCCAACCATTCATCCTTCCAGCCACCTTTCCATTCATGTTCATCCATGCTAACATCCATCCACCTGCCCACTTGGCAGTCCATCTGACCCTATCAAATATGTGACTCCATCCATTAATACCCCCTTCCCAATTGCTTGCCTCACCTTATCCATTCAGCTGTGCACCCATTCGACTTACCCTACTCTTTTCCTCAAACCCTAGCCATCATGCATCTTTTGATACCTACTCAACTCTTTCCCTCTCACCTCCTACCAATTCATTTATCGATTCATCCATCCGTCCGTCCACCCATCCACCCACTGACCCATACTCGCCAGTGCCTACCCATCCATCCCTCTAACCCTGCCTGCCCAGCAACCCATATACACACATATTCATCAATGTATCCATCCAACCCTGTCCAACCAGCAACCCATACCCACATATAGCCATCCATCCAACCCCACCCAGCAACCCATACCCACACATATCCATCCACCCAACCCCGCCCACCTAGCAAACGATACCTACACATATCCATCCATCCAACCCCGCTCACCCAGCAACCCATACCCACACAGATCTATCCATCCATCCAACCCCACCCACCTAGAAACCCATACATACACATATCCATCCAACCAACTGCGCCCACCCAGAAACCCATACTCACACATATCCATCCATCCATCCATCCACCCAACGCCACCCGCCCAGCAACACAAACCCACACATATTCTTCCATCCATCCAACCCCACTCACCCAGCAACCTATAGTCGCACATATCCATCCATCCAACCCCACCCACCCAGCAACCCATACCCATACATATCCATCCATCCATCCATCCATACATCCAACCCAGCCACCAGACAACCCATACACACACACATATCAATCCATTTATCCATCCAACCCTGTCCGCCCAGCAACCCATACCCACACATATCCATCCATCCCCACCCACCCAGCAACCCATACCCACACCTATCCATCCATCCAACCCCGCCCACCCAGCAACCCATACTCACACATATCCATCCATCCAACCCCGCCCACCCAGCAACCTATAGTCACACATATCCATCCATCCAACCCCACCCACCCAGCAACCCATACCCACACATATCCATCCATCCATACATCCAACCCAGCCACCAGGCAACCCATACACACACACATACCAATCCATTTATCCATCCGACCTTGTCCGCCCAGCAACCCATACCCACACCTATCCATCCATCCAACCCCACCCACCCAGCCACCCATACCCACACATATCCATCCATCCAACCCCGCCCACCCAGCAGCCCATACTCACACATATCCATCCATCCAACCCCGCCCACCCAGCAACCCATACCCACACAGATCTATCCAACCCTGCACACCCAGCAACCCATACTCACACATATCCATCCATCCATACAACCATGCCCACCCAGCAAGCCATACTCACACATATCCATCCAACCCCGCCCACCCAGAAACCCATACTCACACATACCCATCCATCCAACCGCACCCACCCAGCAACCCATACCTACATATATCCATCCATCCAACCCCGCCCACCCAGCAACCCATACTCACACATACCCATCCATCCAACCCCACCCACCCAGCATCCCATACTCACACATATCCATCCACCCATCCATCCAAACCCACCCACCCATCAACCCATACCTACACATATCCATCCATCCACCCAACCCCACTCACCCAGCAAGCCATACCAACACATATCCATCCATCCAACCCCACTCACCCAGCAAGCCATACCTACACACATCCATCCATCCAACCCCACTCGCCCAGCAAGCCATACCTACACATATCCATCCATCCATCCAACCCCACTCACCCAGCAAGCCATACCTACACATATCCATCCATCCATTCATCCAACCCCACTCACCCAGCAAGCCATACCTACACATATCCATCTTCTTCCCATCTGCCCCTTATTCGTCCTACCTAGTGCATACGTCTGAATGTCACATACATGACGTTTTTAAGCGCAGTTGACGCCAATTCCCCCCCCCCCCCGGAAATCCCTCCCTGCACTGGTTTTCTCCATTCCCAACAAGAGAAGCCGTCTTGATTTGTGGGACGCACAAGAGCGCCAGGAATGGCGTTGCGTTTCGGGGACCCTCGTGGCACCGGGCAGATGACTGGGCGCTAATGGCGGCCAGGAGGTCACACTTCCAGATATTAGAGACACCAATAAGTGCCTTCCTTCGCTAACGAGCAGAGTCCAAGGGTTGCACGTTTGCTATGTGACGCAACGCGGCCCACCTGCGACTGCTACCTATGTGGACTCCGCCCTCTTCCTCTTCCCGAGGACTCTGCTCCTCTTGGCCTCTTAGAAGCTACAGTGTGTCCTTCATCGGCCCCTCCCCCACCCACAGGTCCCGCCATACTCCCCACCAATCACATTTCCCCGTGTTCTGCCCCGATATTGAACAAACGATCGGCGGCGGCTGTAATTTAAGAGGCAATCAGAGGCGGCTCATAAGGCGGCCCTGATGAATGAGCCGGGCCCGGCTCACCCCGGCCGCAGCCGTCACTCGCCTCCACTTGATGGACAGGCCCAATTGGGATGGAATTGATGGGAGACCCCGCGTTTACAGAAGTCATCATTTATAGTTATGTTGTGTTGTTTTGCTCTTCCAGATCGGAAAAATGAACATGTGTTCAAAATAAATCTTCGTCAGAAGAGAAATGTGGGGATTTCTTGAAGGGGGAACCATATTTCAGCATTTATAGGGAAATTAAAAATGTCAAGCACCCCTATCTCTTTCTCACAAACACGCGCCCCCCCTCACTCCCGCTTCACCCTCTCGCACTTCCTCTCCTCATACGTTGCTCTCATTACCGTCACACCTGTCTCCCACTGCCAGGCCAGTAGCGCAGGTCGAATCCAAAATGGAGGGGGGGGGGGCGGAAGCGCCCCAGAGAGTGCCTTCACCTTTAGACCCACGGGCCCAAGCCTTAAATAGGGGCCCACCCGGTCTCTGCTCCGCTTGTCCCCTTCTCTCTCTCTCTTGCCACCCTCCGTCTCCCGCCTATCTATCCTCACACTCCCCCCTCTCTCTTTTGCACCCCCATCGCTCAGCCTCACCTCCCCCTCTCTTCCTTACCCTCTTTCTCTCTCCCTGCACCCACTATATCTTCCCCTCTGGCTCGCCCCCTCGCTGCCTCCTCTCCCTTTCTCCCTCACCCTCACCCTCCACCCCTTTCACTCCCACTCCTCCCTCTCTCTCTTTTCCACCCCATCGCTCAACCCCCCCCCCCTCTATTCCTTACCCTCTTTCTCTCTCCCTGCACCCACTATATCTTCCCCTCTGGCTCGCCCCCTCGCTGCCTCCTCTCCCTTTCTCCCTCACCCTCACCCTCAACCCCTTTCACTCCCAATCCTCCCTCTCTTTCTTTTCCACCCCATCACTCAACCTCCCCTCCCCCTCTCTTCCTTACCCTCTTTCTCTCTCCCTGCACCCACTATATCTTCCCCTCTGTCTCACCCCCTCACTGCCTCCTCTCCCTTTCTCCGTCACCCTCCACCCCTTTCACCCCACTCCTCCCTCTCTCTCTTTTTCACCCCATCGCTCAACCTCCCCTCCCCCTCTCTTCCTTAGCCTCTTTCTCTCTCCCTGCACCCACTATATCTACCCCTCAGGCTCGCCCCCTCGCTGCCTCCTCTCCCTTTCTCCCTCACCCTCACCCTCCACCCCTTTCACTCCCACTCGTTTGTCCCCTCACATTTGGTCTGCACTCAGCAACGCTTTAGGTTTTGCACCTTTCTCTCCCTCTCCCTTCTTCTTTTAGATTCCACACTCTCTCTTTCCCTCTCTCCACCTCTTATCTTTGGTATACATCACTTTTGCCAAATGGCAACGTTGCGGAATACGTTTTTGCCACATTTTTTTGCTGTTTTTTTCCCCCCACAAACTGGTAGATGATAAGTTGCGGTAAGGTATACATTGTGGTGGGGAGTTGAAGGGGGCACGGGGTGTCTCCCCCTGCTGTTTGAGATTTTAAAAAAACATGCTAATTCGACCCAAAAAATAAATTGAGTAAAAGTTGCCATCTCTGCCTCTGTATCGCTATCTCCACACCCTCCTTCTGGCACTCAGGTTCTCTCTCACTCCCCACCACCCCCCCTAGCCCCCCTCCCACCTTTCTTACATGACCTAGCGCCGCTTGTGCGCTTTATAAATGCAAATAAATTATATAAAAATAGCGCCTAGGGGGCCACAACGCGGCAAAGGAGGTGCTATGCAAGACTCACGCGCTTCCTCATACCTCTCTCTCATACCCCCCCCCACCCCTCTCTCTTCAGTTGCACACCTGTACATGAAACCCCCCATCGCCTCACGGGGAGGGGCGCCCCTTGTCCACCTGTTGACGCAGCAAGTTTGTCAAAAAATGTTCTTCACGATCGGAGGCCAAGTGTGATCCCGAAAACACAGCTGACGTGCCCCCGATCTTTGAATGTCACATGAAAGGCAAGCGTGTTTCCAATGCGCTGCGGAAGCCCTTTGAGATACGCCGAAAAGGCACCTGGTGTGTGTGTGTGTGCACGAGGAAACGAAAACGCCCCGCGATCGTTCGTTTTTCTGTAGAACAGTCCTAGCATTTTCCGGGGTGACTTTAAACGAGCGCCACTCTCGCACCCATAGTTTAATCGGACAGATGAAGGTTGCGCGGTTGTTGTTTGTGCCCGACAGCAGACACCGGGTGAGGGGTACACTGGGCCGCCTCGTTGCTAAAATCAGACCAGAGCCGCCGTATGTTCAATATTCCTTTATTTTGGCCCCCTGCATTTGCAGCTTAAGATATATGCCATCTGCGATGGGTGAAGCCGTGTACCCCATACAGCGACACACAATCATTCACACAAAACCTCAAAAAACGTTTTTTTCTTTTTACTTTTGGGATCTTCCCGGGCTGACATTTTGACAAGAAAAACATTCTAAATGCTTCATATAACTTTATTCCTTTTATTTCCGAGGATCTCTGAGGAAATACAGATTAAAAAAATAAGTGTAGCAGAAAGCAGTGGCATCGAGACGTATTGGTATTTATTTTAGTGGTTCGATATTGCACATTGGTACATCAACATATGGCGATAATACTGTATTTGTTTATTTTTTGCTCATTCAGTCTTTTTTCCTCTTGGCAGTCTCTTGGCCAACAGCTTGGCAGTCTCTTGGCCATCCGCTTGGCAGTCTCTTGGCCATCCGCTTAGCTGTACTCATAGTCCGAGGAGTCCTCTTCGGACACATACCTGCCAGTGTGGTGTCTCTTGTATGTGGCGGTGCTGTTCTCGTCCACGGGGGGTGTCCCGTGGACCCTCCCCTTGGCTCTGCGCTCTTCCATTTTGATGGTGTCATAAAGTCCTTTGGGTCCTTCGTCTAGAAGGATGTGGCTTTCGGAGCGAGATGGCTTCATCTGGCACACGTTCTTCAGGAAGAGCAAGGCGGGAGCGTAGAGTACGTTCACCAGGCCCATGCCAAGGTTCAACTGGACAAATCCCATGGTGTGCACAATCTGGCTGGCTACTATGGGCCCCAAGGCATATGCCACTGAGTAGGAGATGTCCGCGATGGCGTAGACGCTCCCGTAGACGGACACATGGCGGACGTCCACCAGGAAGGCTAGGGTGGGCAGCAGAGCGGTGTCCACCAGGGCGATCCCGAAGCAGATACCACAGAGCGGGACCATGAGTTGGCCAAAGTTGTGACAGGCGGGCACTGTGCAGGAACTGGCACCGATGATGACCATGCCGATTGCACCGTAGAACCACTGGTATTGGGGGTACTTGGCAGCAAGTTTAACCGTGATGTACACTCCTAACACATGAGGGAAGAAGGCTGGCAACCAGCAGAGCCCCATCTCCCACTCTGATGCACCCATGGTGGTCTTCATCCAGTTGGAGATGGTGGGCTCCAGGAAGGCCAAGGGTATGTTGCAGGTGGTGAGTGCCCCGGCTACCACAGCGATGTAGGGATCGAACATTAGTCTATGGATAGGGGTGCCAACAAGCATGTTGGCTCTACTCTTGTTGGAGAAGGGCTTGATGACACAGAGCAGGAGCACACCATCCATGAGAGAGATGCAGGCCAGCACAAGAAAAGGCATCTTCTTGCCCACAAACTGATAGAGAATGCCACCAAAGGGTGGCGCCACCAGGCTCCCAAAAGAGATGAAGGCCAAGGCAATGCCCAGGGCACGGCTCCTCTCTGCCTCCTCAGTGTACTTGTCAGCTATCATGGCAATGCCTGAGGTGTCGGCAAAGGCGGACCCCAAACCCTGGAGGCTCCGAGCCACAAAGAGAGTGGGGTAATTTTCAGCAAAGGCAAAGATTACAGTGGAGAGGAACATGACCATGAGTCCGATAAAGAGTGGGATGTCGTAGCCCACCCTGTCGATGAACGTGCCACTCAATGGATTGACCAGCAACTGCAAAATGGCCTTGGAGGCGAAGAGCACCCCAATCTTGATGTCCTCGTTCTCAGTAGGGTAGCTGGGCCTCAGGATGGACTTGCTTGTGTTGGAGGCACTGGCGTTGCCCTCCTTGATGGCAAGCGCCACTTGCCCTGACCTGAGGGTGGCGATGTAGTCGGGAATGATGGGCACGATGACCATGTAGAGCATGTTGTCCAAGAAGAGGGCCACGCACACAATGAGCAGGACCAGCCTGCGATGGTGAGGGACCTCCTGCATGGCATTGCCAATCTTCTTCGTCTTCTCTCCCACAGCGTCCGAGAGCTTCTCCACTGCCGACCTGGCCCCCACTTCCTTGGGGGGCTCTGTGGTCATCGCCACACTTTCAGGCTCGGCATCCATGGTTCACCCTGATAGAGCTATGGTTCCAGCAGTAAGACACCGGTTTCCACCTCTCTTGAAGTGAAGTCCCCCCTGGTGGCTCTCACTTCAACAGGATCTTCTGAGAACTCCTAAAAGGCAGAGGGAGAGAAAGAAAGAACATGGTCACCTTCGCTATAGAAGAAAGGGTGGACACTTTATACAATTGGCTTTCATGAAACCCGATCTAAACCCAGTGTCTGCATGCCTTGAAACCTCAAGTTACCCCCACTTCCTATGTAATAGTCTCGTGACAAGTAGGTGTTGTTGTGGTGCTATTCACGTTGCTAGTGTGGGGGGGCAGAGGGGGCTATAGCCCCAGGTCTTTTGGTTGTAGCCGCGTATAGAAGCTCAGGGGTTACAACCAAAAAGGCTAGCTAGCCCCCAGTCTGGACAGTTCAACAATTAGCGCAGCCCCGGATCTTTTCCAGACCTAGAAACACCAAGTTCTACACACTCATTGATCAATCCCACTAATTCCCTCACCATACGGAGCCTCACCCAACTCACTCACTCACCCAAATTACTCCTGACCTATCTCACACACTTACTCGTTCGTGCGATCACTCACCAGACCCACTTTCAAATGTGTCGCCCACTGACCTATCACACCCACTCTGTCACTCAGCACGCCAACATTGCAGCTCGCTCACTCACTCACCCAACTCGCTCAATCAGCCACCCCACTCACTCGGCATACCCAAACATGCCCAACTCACTCCATGCGCAGCTCACTCATTCACACGCTCACTCCCCGCCAACCAGCACACTCGTTCACTCACTAACCTACCGACCGCACTCAATAAGTCAGTTGCTTATTTGCACGCTCACCGCAGCAAGGATGCACATTATTTCGGAAGCACGAATGGCGCCGTTGCTGAGGTCCTGCCTGTGCCCAGGAATCCGAGGACAGGGTCCTGCAGACACAGTACCTCTCCTGCCCTTCTGCCCGCACCCAGCAATGCGCGCCATTTGGGGCCGAGGCCGTCCTCCGAAGCCCAGGCAGCCTGCCAGGCGGCGCGCGGCGTCCCCCCGAGGCTGCTGTCAAGCGGCAAAGACTGTGAAACCGAAGCCGGGGTGGGGGGGGGGGGGGCAAGGGGGGGCGGATACCGTGCCTGGGGTGAAGACATGGACACGGTCGCCTTTTCTCTCTGCCGCCAGAAGTCAGCCAACATAAACGAGGGGATGCCCAATATAGGAGAGGGGCTCTCTACTTAACCATTGGCATTCGATTGTTACTGGCCGTGCAGCACAGCTTTGCGTGGCCATATTAGCTTCCTATCTCCCTGTCTATCTGTCAATATATCCATCCATCTACCTATATATCCAACCCTCCATATATCTTTACATCCATCTACATATCCACCCTTCCATCTATCTATATATCCATCCATATCCACCCTTCAATCTATCTATATATCTATCCATCCATCTATCTATATATCCATCCATCTATCTATATATCCACCCCTCCATCTATCTTTACATCCATCCATCCATCTACATATCCACCCTTCCATCTATCTATATATCCATCCATATCCACCCTTCCATCTATCTATATATCCATCCATCCATCTATCTATATACCCATCCATCTATCTATATATCCATCCATCTATCTATATGTCCATCCCTCCATCTATCTTTGCATCCATCCACATATCCACCCTTCCATCTATCTATATATCCATCCATATCCACCCTTCAATCTATCTATATATCTATCCATCCATCTATCTATATATCCATCCATCTATCTATATATCCACCCCTCCATCTATCTTTACATCCATCCATCCATCTACATATCCACCCTTCCATCTATCTATATATCCATCCATATCCACCCTTCCATCTATCTATATATCCATCCATCCATCTATCTATATACCCATCCATCTATCTATATATCCATCCATCTATCTATATGTCCATCCCTCCATCTATCTTTGCATCCATCCACATATCCACCCTTCCATCTATCTATATATCCATCCATGTCCACCCTTCCATCTATCTATATATCCATCCATCCATCTATCTATATATCCATCCATCTATCTATATATCCATCCCTCCATCTAGCTTTACATCCATCATTCCATCTATCTATACATCCATCTATCTATATATGCATCCATGTCCATCCATCCATCCATCCATCTATCATCCATCCATCTATCTATGTATCCATCCATCTACCTATATATCCATCCCTCCATCTATCTTTACATCCATCCATCTACATATCCACCCTTCCATCTATCTATATATCCATCCATATCCACCCTTCCATCTATATATCCATCCATCCATCCATCTATATATCCATCCATCCATCTATCTATATATCCATCCATCCATCTATCTATATATCCACCCATCTATCTATATTTCCATCCCTCCATCTATCTTTACATCCATCCATCCATCTACATATCCACCCTTCCATCTATCTATACATCCATCCATGTCCACCCTTCCATCTATCTATATATCCATCCATCCATCTATCTATATATCCACCCATCTATCTATATTTCCATCCCTCCATCTATCTTTACATCCATCATTCCATCTATCTATACATCCATCTATCCATCCATCCATCCATCCATCCATCCATTTCACCAGTGTGTCTATTCTGTCAGTGTATCTATCCATCAGCCTTGTGCAATATCAATCACACGCACACACCCCACACAATTTGTGTATGCATGTGGCATTGTATTGCAGCCATACACGTATTACGAATAGGCAAACACATATACCATACCCCGGGGTGACACATACACACGCACCTGCACCTTGCCTCTGCACACACCGCAATAGTTTAAACACACATAATTTACCAGACTGAGGTCACGCCTTTTAACAAGAACCTATAAATCAAGGGAATTGGGAAATGCCAGCTAATTATGCATTTCGACAAAATGAAATCCTAATGTATATCTTACGCGAAGTGTACATGGTAGTGGGGGGCCGGACTCGGACGTCCCTTGTGGCCCTGGTGACATTTGCACAGCACTCCCGGATCGGCCTCATGGATCGCCACTTCGCCAACCCTCGCCCAAGCACCTCCACTCGCGCGGCCTTTTTGGCCACTTCACCGTCCGTTGTGACACATTAGGTTAAAAGGTGTGGTTGGGCAAATTGCTGGGGCAAGAAGCAGCCCCACTTGTTTGTACCCACTCCTGCATCAAAAGCAATGATCAGAATCAAAGATTACAGCATGTCCCCTCCTCCGGATGGATTGCAGCATTCCCCTTCCTTCCTTCCGATTCCAGCATGCCCCTTCTTTCCTTCAGATTCCAGCATGCCCCTTCCTTCCGTCAGATTCCAGCATGCCCCTTGCTTCCTTCAGATTCGAGCACGCCCCTTCCTTCCTTCCTTCAGATTCCAGCACGCCCCTTCCTTCCTTCAGATACCAACATGCCCCTTCCTTCCTTCAGATTCCAGCTTCCCCTTTCCTTCCTTCAGATTCCAACATCCCCTTTCCTTCCTTCAGATTCCAGCATCCCCTTTGCTTCCTTCAGATTCCAGCATGCCCCTTGCTTCCATCAGATTCCAGCACGCCCCTTCCTTCCTTCCTTCAGATTCCAGCACGCCCCTTCCTTCCTTCAGATACCAACATGCCCCTTCCTTCCTTCAGATTCCAGCTTCCCCTTTCCTTCCTTCAGATTCCAACATCCCCTTTCCTTCCTTCAGATTCCAGCATCCCCTTTGCTTCCTTCAGATTCCAGCATGCCCCTTTGCTTCCTTCAGATTCCAGCATGCCCCTTGCTTCCATCAGATTCCAGCACGCCCCTTCCTTCCTTCCTTCAGATTCCAGCACGCCCCTTCCTTCCTTCAGATACCAACATGCCCCTTCCTTCTTTCAGATTCCAGCTTCCCCTTTCCTTCCTTCAGATTCCAACATCCCCTTTCCTTCCTTCAGATTCCAGCATCCCCTTTGCTTCCTTCAGATTCCAGCATGCCCCTTGCTTCCATCAGATTCCAGCATGCCCCTTCCTTCCTTCCTTCAGATTCGAGCATGCCCCTTCCTTCCTACAGATTCCAGCATCCCCTTTCCTTCCTTAAAATACCAGCATGCCCCTTCCTTCCTTCAGATTCCAGCATTCCCCTTCCTTCCTTCAGATTCCAGCATGCCCCCCTCCTTCCTTCAGATTCCAGCATGTCCCTCCTCCAGAAGGATTCCAGCATGCCCCCTCCTTAGAAAGGATTTCAGCATGCCCCTTCCTTTAGACAGATTCCAGCATGCCCCTTCCATTTGAAGGATTCCAGAATGCCCCTTCCTTCAGATTCCAGCATTCCCCTTCCTTCCGTCACATTTCAGCATGCCCCTTCCTTCCTTCAGATTCCAGCATTTCCCTTCCTTCCTTCAGATTCCAGCATTTCCCTTCCTTCCTTCAGATTCCAGCATGCCCCCTCCATCGGAAAGATTCCAGCATACTACTCCCAGCATGCCCCTTTCTTCAGAAGGATTCCACCACGCCCCTTCCTTCGGACAAAGTATTACAGTATGCACCTTCCAGCATGTCCCCTATTTCGGAAGTATTCCAGCATGCCCCTTCCATCGGAAAGGATTCCAGCATGCCCCTTCCATCGGAAAGGATTCCAGCATGCCCCTTCCAGGTTGTCCTCTACTTCGGAAAGATTCCTGCATGCCCCCTCTCCCCTGACAGATTCCAGCATGCCCCTTCCATCGGAAAGATTCCAGCATGCCCCTTACACCATGTCATATCCATTGTAAGGATTCCAGCATGCCCCTTCCTCCGAAAGGATTCCAGCATGCACCTATGCTAGCACGCCCTTCCTCCCATGTGTTCTGCTGGGGCGTTAAGACCTCCCATGCCAGCATCCACTAGCTACATCCTTTTAAATGTTATACGTGCATCAAATTCACGTCTGTGTAGGGATTAGGGTGGGGTAGTTTCCCGAGTGAGGTGCCAAAAGGGGGGCTGGATCCTCGCTCTGTGCCCGGCGTGGCACACTGGGACATAGCATAGAAAAACATCACACATATAACTGTCCCTATTCAGACACAGAGCAGCAGATATGCCCATACATGCACGCGTACGGCAAGCAGACAGACATAGGGAGAAGTGGGACCCCCGACCCCACATCTTTCCCTCCCAATCATCCGACCCCTCATTTCTCAATAATACAGCGTCTGGAGACCATAACCAAATATACAGACAGAACACAAGCAAATCAGACCCGTAAATGAATATGCTATAAATTATTTATTTACGCCTTCGCAATACGTGTTACAAGCAGTCTTGTCTTGTTTCAGAATTTTGGAAATCCGAGTTTGCTTAATTCTGGGATCCGAGGCCGCGGCGCGCAAGGTGGGAGCTGTCCCTCCAGCGCAGGTGCTGAACCCCTGACGCTGAAGTGTAACTTTTAGCACCCCTCTCGCTCCCTCCCCTCCATGAATGAAGTCTGGGGGCAGCCCCCACCCCTCGCACCTGCAGCTCTCTGCTTTGCCCCCTCCCCAGTACGCCAGCATCCCCCGCACCCCCACACCGCTGTCATTCAGAGAGGTCCCCCCAACACGGGCAGACAGCGGCTTACCTCGCTCGCCTCCGCATGGAGCTCACTCCCTGGCTGTACGGACCGTCCCTGCCATGAAGCGCGGGTGGGTGGAGAGCGGACAGACTCCCAGGGCTGTTCAGACGCCCCTGCCCTTGTGCCTGCCTGCAGGGTCCGGGCTGCTGTCCGCCTGCTCCGGCTGCAGCATCACCCCCGAGCCCTGCTTTCACCGGGCGCACTGACACCGCTCTGCCTCGCATGCCGCTTGATTTTTACGATTCCGCCACTTTTTTCCCAACCCAGGGCTGTGACGCATAGTTAGCTTCAGCCCCCAAGTGGTTACTTTGCCAGCTGCGTCTGTTTATGCTAATTTAACACATGGAGGAGCCCCAACCAATTGCTAGGAAGTGTGGGGGGGGGGGGGGGGCACCCGGCCCCACCCACCAGTACACAAGGGCAGGGGCGTTTCCTGTCTGACTCCAGACGACTCCACAGTCCGCTTCCCGACCAGAGGGTTCAACCAGCAAGCAAGGGGCAGCTCCCAAAGGCATTTCAACAGTTATTTAACGGAGATCACGTCGTGAAAGCTTCCACGCGCACATACTTGGATGTTTATAACTTCCCATTCCGTACAATAACCTATGTATAAAAGGGGCGCTCTTTTTATTCTAGCCTCAGCCCTCTGCCATTAAGGGCGAGAGCCGTCGGCATATTTGAGGTTTTCGTTTTCTCCCCTAAGGGCGGGGTTTCATCTTTGAATCGACCGTAAGAAGTTCGAAACACAAATATAGCTTCTTTTTGTGCTCAGGTATCGCCGTGAGTGTGAAATCCTTGCACGCGCCTAGATACAGTTTGGGTAGTCTAGGCGCGCCGAATTTAGTCTCACTCTATGTCAGAGCGCTAGTTTTTATTTTTACGAAATTCCGCCATTGCCCGTTTTTCCATTTGCGGTATGTGACAAAACGTATGTCCGACGACCTGCCTCAAAAGTACGTCTCCATGATCCAACCCTGCTGTTGCCCGTGTTTATATTTCTGATTGGTTTGAGGACAGCAATGAATGCGCTCTATTTAATAAACTGCGCCGGAGCACCCTATTTAATTGCATCAGTGATTAGAGCTAAATTTACCGGCGTGCGTGTATTTCTCTCATATATGACCACCTCAAACACACATGCTGGACAGAGTTATCTCGCGATTGCTTAGTCCACTGGGCTCATTGGCAACGCCGCTCATTATGTGGGGATGGAGGGCGCAAGGGGACACGGCCAAGAGGCGGCCTACTACGCGAGGCGGAGGGAGTGATCACCGAGCAGCCACGCGAAGCGGACCTGGAGAGGTCTAGGGTCAGTCGCCGCTCACCATTCAAGCGTGTGTCGCGATAGGCTCGCGGCACGACGGCAACGATTACATGGGACTCGGCTTATGTAGCTGGGATGCGTTTTCGGGGCTGTTTGGGAGGCGTTCAGAGAGCTTCTTCTGAGAGGCCCAAGCGTGGTGGACCGTGTTTCAGTGCAGTTTTGTAGTTAGAGCTGTGGCTGCCAGGGGCGGGTGACGTGTGGAGGGGTCTCAGCCGAGGATGGACAACTTGCTGCCATTGAAGGACTCTTCGTGCCATCCATGCTGTCTTTCTGCAGTGCTGTGTGACAGCGCCCTCCTGCATGCCAACCTTTAAGTGGGAGTCGTGGTCTTTAGGATCCATTTAAGCATGCATGCCCTTGTTATCATGTTATTTATTTATTTATTTTGCAATTTGTATAGCACACCCAACCCGAAGGCATCTGGCCGCTGTTCTTAGTATAAATGTTACATAGTTGTGTTATGGTTTCCGTCTTGCCTCTCGGAAGTTTATTTGTGTTTGCTTGGGGTTTATAGCGCCTCGAGGTTGCTTTTTGAGCCGCAATGGGCGCCGCATTACAATGAAGTCAAACCGAGCTAAATTTGAACACCATAAGCCTGGAAGTGGCATAGGGCGGGACATGTATTGTGCAGGTACACAATCATATCTCTCTCATAATTAACATGTTTTGCACTAGCAAGAAAACAAACCGAAACGAGCTGTAGTGGGAAAACATAGGCCGTAAGCTTTATCGTACCAAACCAAAGTGATCACAACAATAAGCGCTTCAAGGGATCAGGTGAGTGGGGGCGCTGCTCCATCCACCCCGTTGTAGAGGAGGAGCCAAAAGCTTCTACCGTAAGTCCCGCCCCTAACTTGCCTATCTTTTGGGAACCAGAAATAGTGACAAAGGCGACACCTGTAATGATGCCTATAACACGAGCAGCCTTTGAAGCAAAGTATCCATTGAGAAAACCATTCTTTATGTATCCACGAAAAGCTGACAGCCTCTTGGGACGGATCTCTGAAGAGCACGTGAAGATGGATGAAAGAAGAGCCTGGTGATGTCACATGAAACAAAGTGACACGCCTAAGAAGAGATGATAAGAAAGAAGGTGGAAAGACCATATAGAAACTGATGACGAAGTTAAGAATCGAGTGAACTTTCATATACCAAATAAAGATAGCAAGTGTAAAGCACGGAAGAAAATGAAAACCAGTTTATAATTGTACAGATGCAGTAACGCAAGTGGATGGAGTAATTATAAGGATTGCTATACGTAGTGAATAGTGCAGGCCAAGGTATGTATATATATATATATGGATACTAATCTGGAAGGTCCACATCGTACATTAGCAAACTGAAAACCCTGTGAATAGAAGGACTTGAAGTATGGTGCAGCAGAATAAGCCTGGCTGGCGATGGAAGGAGAATCTAAAAGGTTTGCCTGGCCCAGTGTCAAGGATTGGGGAAGCCAAGAAACTGTTTATTGTGGGAAGATACAATGAAAGAAAAGGTAAGAGCTGAGCTCCTGTTAAGGTGCAGCGGAAGGACAATGAATGCCACGTTGTATTCATTAAAGGGTATTAAATACAACGAAGGAGCTCAAAACGTGATCCCTAGTCACATGGTCAGATGAAAATAGACTTTGGGCAAGTTACAACAAAACCCTTTTATTCCCAAGTGCAGTGATACTTGCAAGGCCAAGTTCAAACAACTATTCCCATGGCAGAAAGCTTGGGTGATGATAGATGATGGGCTATTTGGGTGGGGAGGCATGGTCAAGTCCAGGGACGTCATTTCACCAAAATGCCAAAGGTAGCGGAAGTGACATCACCCGACCCTTGACCCCCTGATGACATCACAGGAAGTGATGTCATTAGACCCCGCCCCAAAGTGATATAGCGGGTAGCGATGGAACACGACATTTCACCCGTTGACAAAACAGGAAGTGGCATCACATAGCATTGTACACTATGAAAAATATAGTTATGATATCACTATATGATGTACATTCATACAAGAATGGATCGCCATATGTATCATTAAGTTCAGTGTTTATTGGCCCGTATTACCAAATGACTGTGTATGCAAGCAGACGTCCATGACCAAATGATAAGCGTAAGTGCTATATAATAACACATCATTAAGCGCTTTATATAGAAAAAATATACACCCAATATCACCCAACCTGTGTTGGTACTCATTTATCGACCTCCGAAGGATGAACGGCTTAGGCTTAGTGAGGCGTTTAAGAACAGACTGACTCACCCCCTGAAGTGTGCCTGAAATAAACATTTAATGAGGCCAGCAATTACTGTATAGAATTCCAGAAAGACACATTATTTGGTATTCCTATTCTTTCTTATTTAGGGTCAGTGCTGAAAGTGTTAGAAGAAAAATAAGAACAGGAGTGCCTCAAGTCTTTTTTTTTAAGGGGCCTGAACAAGAAAGCCAGCCACCCAGAAGTAAAGAGCCACAGCCCAGGAGCTTGCATAACTTTAAAAAAAAAAAAAAAAAAAAGTTTTTTTTTTTTTTTTAGTAGAGGTCGCAAGGGACACCACAGAGGTCGCAAGGGACACCACAGAGGTCGCAGTTGCGACCCCTGGCGACCCCCAAATGACGTCCCTGGTCAAGTCCGACGCACCAGCACCTGGGCTACCAGCTTGCATGCTGCTAACAAGTGGAATATTCCAGAAGTGTACAAGCGGGCCAACCAATTAAAAAGGGCCACATATCAAAAAGCCCTATAGTTTGGACATCCAATGAGATGTCAAGTATTTGATGACGCTCACAATGACTTGCACTAGGGGTGGGCAGAGTTGTTAACCTGACAGTAAACCCAATGACTACACCAACCCCCATAGAAAGTATACCTAGATGTTTCCCGTTACCCAATCACAGTCCCACATACGTTTTCTGAGTTTGCCACTTAGTATGATGTCAATGATGACATGTTTTTAGTATATAAGTGTGTTTTTTAAGAAATACGTTGAGATCTTACTGCATGACATCTAATGATGTCTGTTTTACTCCCTGTTTTAGATAATTGTTATTAACACAGCTAACATCTTTGCCTACTTCCTGAGCTGGTTTTATTATTGATGTTTGAGTAAATTCTGCATCCCCATACACCCTGTAGAGTGCTACCTTGTCTTAAAGGACTTACGGGTTCACCGTTCTATTGGCTTACGACGATGTACACAGCATTGTGCTGTGTGTTCCATTTTTTCCATTTAACTTGAAAACCATTCAATCACCAGAGGTGCTTCCCAATTCCATTTGGTGACTTGAGCGGGAAGGGTGGGTGTTTTTTGTCCTTTTCTTCTTCTTCCACGCGTTGCCTCTCCACGCTGAGAGGTAGGAGCCATATGCTGGGGCTGCATCTTGTCTCCCATTCTTATAGGCAAAATTATGCCCGGGGGCAGGAAGACACCTCATGTGTTACCTTTTTTGTGACCAGGGGCCCCAACCAGTACAGTTTGTGGCTGTGCTTTGGTCCCTTTTGTTCCTGGGTACATGTTATCACCTGGCAGGTACATGCTAACCTGCCCACCACTTCCCCCCAGGTCCGGACGCTCGTATGCGTTGGTGTCAAGGAAATGGGGGCATCTGTTAGCCCCCTTTACTTTGTTTTGGGGAAGGAGATTTCTTCCATGCATGGCCACATCCCTGATTATGGTCCTGTGCCCTCTGTCTTCCGGGCCTAGCCCTTGTGGGTACCAGTTAAGTATATGTTTTATTTTGAGTATATTTGCTTAAATCATGCTTTACAGATCTGCCAGTGCACCAAGAAACCAATGTTACGCTCAACTGGTTCCCACAGGGGTGTTGGGCGGAACTGGACAGCCACGGTCTCCACCAACGTGATGCGTAGTGCAGAGATGACTGACTGGACTGGCCCACCTAGCTTTGTCTGCTTGACCCGTAGAAGTAGTCTCCTAAAGGCGGAGAAAGGGAATTAGCCACCCGTGGAGTTGAGTGTTAGCCCCTCACTGTGTCCCCCATTTATCACCTCAGATATTCCCGTTCACAAAGCTCACCTTATAGTTTTGAATGATGAGCTCTCCATCCTGCGAGGAACGCATGGGCGCGTTGATGTCCAGTTACTTCACTAACTTGAGGATATTGGAAGAGTTCTAGACAAATCTTGGCTCCAAAACTCCTGGCGAAGGGCCGTAAGTATATAGTTCTAAAGAGTTCAAAAATGTCTGAATAATCACTCTTGTCCAATTCCTTTGTTTATCTTGCAGCTTAGACCCAAAAGAAGATAGTTCTGTGGCAGCTGAAAGTGTTCAGGTAAGAGTCTGTGCTATCCCACACTGTCCGTTAAATGATGCCAAAGTTTAACTCGCTGCTGTCTCTTTTCTTACAGGTGCGGCGTAAGAAGATTTGGCGTGCTGGTGAATAATACCTCCGGCGGTAAAATCAGGTAAGTATATGGTGGCAAGAGATTGTCCTTATTTGTTTCCCCTCAGCTCACCTTGTTGTTTTCTTGTCCCCTTTAGGTGCTGGAATGCGGCAACTTAATGATGGAGACAGCGCCGGATCATAGAGATGCTGCGAGGAACGGTGAGTATGGCGTGGTGCTGCTGCTGGCGATGCACGTGTTTAAAATAAAGTATTTTTCTCGTTCAGAGGTGCGATGAATCCGGAATCAGGTAAGAAACCCAATAATGTTCTTGTTCTAACATTTCTTCTTCTTTCCCTTCTTTCTAGGCGCTCTGGACTCGAGGCGGACGTGGCACAAGGCTGGATGCGGACTGCAGGCACGGTGAGCGGTACGCTGCATGATGCAGAATAACGCGAAGCGTGTGCTGCCCTTCGGGCGTGGTTTAAATAGCCTCCAAAGTAGTTCCTCCACAACCACACCTGAGTAACAAAATAGTCCCTAGGTAAAGTAGTCCCTTCCAAGCCTCACATGGGCTTGGATCTCTTGCAGCATGGTCTGCATCAGGTAAGTTTTAACATATGAGCCTGGCGCCTATGGCGCCAGGACTGTTCCCCCATACGAGCCTGGCGCCATAGACACCAGGACTGTACCCATATAGCCCCTAACAAGGGTTGCTGGGCTTTCTCTGGGTAACATGATGCCTGCTTCTGGGGTTGCTGGACTTGGTCTGGATGCCCGGGGGTAGGCATCATGACAGCACTCCCCCCCAAGGCCCCTCCTAAAGTCATTCTTCCCCTTGGTCCTGGTTTGTCTGGGAAATTCCGGTGGAATCTTCTCACCAACCGAGGTGCATGAACGTGGTCACTAGGTTCCCATGACCTTTCTTGTGGTCCGTAGCCCTTCCAGTCGATTAAATAAAAAAGTTTCGACTTAACCATTTTGGGGTCCAGGATACTTTTAACTTCAAATTCGGGTTCCCCGTCTACAAGGATGGGGTCAGGTGGCTTGGTTAGTCTTGTTCCAGGTTGTACTGGCTTCAGAAGCGACACATGGAAGATGGGGTGAATCTGCATACTAGCAGGTAATTCCAATTTGACGGCCACCGAGTTGATAATGGCCGGTCTAAGCCTTGAAGGTGATTTATCCGATAAAATTCCAACCACACGAGGAGTCAAGCAAGGGTGCCCATTAGCATCAGCATTATTTCTAGCCTATATAGGCGACCTTCAAGTACGCACAACTACCACGCGTGCATTTCCTCCAAAAATTGGAAATACCACGATAGAACGACTTCTTTATGCGGACGACCTCACACTATTTGACCAGACACCAGTAGGCCTACAACGTCAACTTAATGGCCTACAAGAGTATGCAAGCAAACATTTCCTGGAAATCAACAAGGGAAAAACAAAGGTACTGATACTGCAGAACAAAAAAAAGAAAATCGAAAAACCTTAACTGGACCCTTGGAGACTCAAAAATTGAAATCGTCCAGTCCTTCAAGTACCTTGGAGTACAACTTGACAGCACAAAAGGCGAAATCACAATGCAAGCAACATTGTTCAAGAAGATCAAGAATCTAGCCGCACAGGCAAAAACAATCCATCGTAAATTTGGGAAATTCTCATTACAACCAATAATCAATTTCTACAAAATGAAGGTGGGGCCTGCGATAACATACGGCACCAAGGCCATGCCGACCATCCCAAAAAACATCTGGCCCAAATTGGAAGCCTCTTTTTGGAAAGCAGTGCTCAGGCTCTCGACTTCTACCTCAGGAGTGGCGATAAGACGCGAGCTGAGCCTCCAGTCCATGCAATGCACGGTAAACTGCAACACACTAATGTTCTTTAGAAAGTGCAGAATGATAGATGGCAATGAAATTTACAGCATGATCAAACGCGAGATGGACAGAGGCAAATCCGAGATGCTAACAACATGGCAAAAAGAAAACATCTTGCTCTTGGATACCATTGCCTCGAACGAAGACGACCTCATCCACAATCCATGTAGAATCCTGCGAAAACTGAAGGTAGCAGACTGGGCAAAGACAACTGAACTAGCCGCGACCCTAAAGCTTACTTCTCATCTTCCAGGCAACACAAGAAAATTAAACGAACTGCAAAACTTCATAAAGAGATTTCCAAGCAAACAGGGACGCAATCTGATTTTAAGAGCACGGTTAAATCTCCTACCAACAAATGAAATTTTGCACATTAGAGGCCTATCATTAACAGCTAACTGTCGCTTCTGTCAAAGCACTGAGCCTCCAACACATGAAACCATTTGACATCTTCTGATGGTCTGACCTGCGACACGCTCAATGAGAAAAAGGTACTTCTCGTATGTTTCAAAAGACGCCCCCTCTGATGGAAGAACAAACATGGTGGTGCAGTCTTATTGGAGGCGACAAAACCAGCTGGCAAATAATCACAGCCGAACTACTGGAATTTATCATAAACTACCTACTAAAAGACAAATAATGACTCAAAGAAATTGAACGTCGTCCAGCCATCAAGCTCGGTTGATACAAACTAAAGTACGAGAGGCAAGCTATGGACACATAAGGAGACAGATGTATTGTAAAAATCTTATTTCTTTTTGATTAAACAATAAAAAAAAAAAAAAAATAATGGCCTTAATAGAGTAAGGTCCCAAATATCTAGGGTTAAAGGTCCGCGTTCCTTTTATAGGTATGTGTTTTGTGGCCAACCAAACTTGATCCCCAATCTGGTATTGTAGAGCATCACTTCTATGCTGATCAGCATTTTTCTTGTATTTTTCTTTCGCTTGCTTCAAAGGTTCAGTTGCTTCCTTAAAGGCTTGTGTAATAGTAGCGTGCAGATGGTTCACTTCGGGCATTTCTAAGTGTTGAGGTGAGTCAAGTTCTGAGGTTCGAGGATGGTGCCCGTATATGGTATAAAAGTGTCAAATCGGTAACAAATTGCACTAACCTGGGAAACTGCGACCCGGAATGGAGACAACTGGCGGATGTCGTGGAAATGGATGAATCCTGCAACTCTTCGGAACGGGAGGTGGAAGTCTGGACGGATCCTCTATGCGCGCTGGACAACAAAGAGGGTCGGAGACCTTTCCAAGGAAACAAGATAGAACAGGTAGGTTCCAGGAAGACTGGTAGCGAGAATTAAGTGAGAGTGGGAAGTGTGAAACCACGTACAAGGGATTAATGAGGGTGTCCTCTAAGGAAAGAGACTGCTCTCGGAAGTGTCCGAGGGCTTGAGAAGCCGGTCCTGTTCCGGGGATGTGGTGGCGCTAGCAAACAGAGAATAGAAAGTAAGCTTTAGAATGCCGGGGAGAGAAATCTACTGAAGGGAGATGAGTCTGATTGTACTCACTAACACGGGCGGCCAACCCGCCAGAAAACCCACGAATCCCACCAAATACGGCCAGCAGCTGAGTCTAAGCAAGGGAATAGAAATCAGAACAGAAGTAAGGAATAAGGAGAAACTCTGCGTCAGTAGAGGAAAGGAGTGTGAGTCCTAGAAGCGAACTTACGGAGTGTCCACAAAGGCAGTAGCGACGCGTATACAGACAGCACTTCCTTCCTTATCAGGAGTCACGTGACCCGGCGCGAGTGCGTCAGATGTACGTGAAACAACTAGACCGTTGTTGTCTCTAGGAAAAGTCGCCCTTATGGGAGCCTGCATTATCACGTTATTAGCCGTTCTCCCTATTCTACGGCTTTGCCACCATGACCAACGTTGATAATGTGTAACAAAAAGGGGCTTTGTCCAGTTCCAGAATGTACAGAGTTATTGTATGCGTATTCGGCAATCCATAGAATGTCCTTCCAATTACCTTCAGTCTGGTGTAACTTACAACGCAGGTATTGTTCAAGAGTCTGGTTGGTCCTCTCCGTCTGACCATCGGTCTGGGGGTGGTGACTGGTTGATAACCTCACGCTTAAATCAATCCCATTCTCCACAAATAAGAACAACTATCTTACATCTGCGATTTAACTTATTTCCAACTCGAGACGTTTTGGTAAGAAGGAAGTTGTTGCCGGCAAACAAAAACTACTGCACTTTTTTTGAGATCTTGGCGGTTAAAGAAACTCTCGAACACATTATCTCCGAATGTCCAGCGCTAACTGAACTAAGAATGCAACACTTTGAATCTCACTTATCTTATTTCAGTGCACTTTCTCCTGAAACCCGGTGGTCGGTCCTACTATCTACCAATTCAATAAGCATCCGCATTGCCACCTATAACTTTTTGATGGCTATTATGTTAAAACTTAAGTGTGCGTCGCCCATGGTATAGAACTGCAAGGGCTATTAAATCTGGTGATGTCTGTAAGTATAGGAAAAGTTAAAGTCGAGATGGGCCTATTTACAATTTAAGAAAAATTGCCATATCAAGCAATTATGAGACTTATTTTATGCAATTATGTTAAAATGGCATTATGAGTTCAATTCATTTTCATGTTACTACGGTATTGCATCTGAATTTCCATAATTTGCCTTCTTAGCTAAGTCTCTCTTGAGTTTGGCCCCTCCGAATGTTCTCAATTCTTTTAAATATTTTATGGCTTTTATTTGTTTGGATTTACTGTTATTCTTGTTTTATATTTCTAACAAAATGTATTTGAATTTTATTTGATTTTCTTTTATATTTAATCTGTTAATGAATTTTGTTTGAATATTGAAATAGTTGATTTATTCAACTATATTCAATAAAGATTAAAAAAAAACTCACGTCAATTTGCGCCAATTGACAACCTTTTTTCCAAAAATGTGAAATGAATTGACTACCTCGGTTAGAGACCAATATGGAAGGAAATCCGTGTATGCGAACAATGTTTTCGAGGAACTTTTTGGCCAGGATTGAAGCTGAAGGTAATCCCTTTAAAGGAATAAAGTGGGCCATCTTGGAAAAAAGATCCACAATAACTAGAATGGTGTTAAATCCATTACATGGAGGTAGGTCTGTAATAAAGTCTAACGATAAGGTGTGCCATGGTGTAGGCGGGATATCCAAAGGTTGTAAAAGTCCAGCTGGTTTTTTCTTCTGACTTTTATTTTGGGCGCAAATGCCACAAGACATTACAAATGACTTTATGTCTTTTTGCCAGGTGGGCCACCAGAATTGTCTCTTAATTTTAACTTTAGTCTTTGCGATTCCTGGGTGCCCTTCCATCAGGGTGTCATGATAATTGGAGATGACTAGTTCTTGTAGTTCCTTGTGTGGCAGAAATAGTCGCCCTTGATAATAAGGTAGATCATTGATGACTGAGTAGTCCGGGCCTTTCTTTACCCAGTCCTGCAGGGCTGTTGGATCGAAGAGTTGTTGGATCCTTACCTGAATATCCTCTAGTGTCTGTAGAGTAGTAATGCCAAGAATTCTTTGTTCTGAAATTATAGGTACCGGTTCTAGGTTCACATATGCTTCTCCCATCCCTATTCGGGATAAGGCATCTGCCTTGCCATTTTTACAGCCTGGTCGATAAGTGATCACGAAATCAAACTCGGCAAAGAACAATGCCCATCGAAGTTGGTGTGACGATTGGGCCTTGGCTGTTTTAAAATACTGCAAGTTCCGGTGATCAGTGATTTCAGTAATGGTATGCCTGGCACCGAGAAGATAGTGCCGCCAAGCCTTGAAGGCAGATTTGATGGCTAATAACTCTTTATCGGTAACCACATAGTTTAACTCGGGTGCCAAAAACTTTCTGGACCAAAATGCTACTGGTTGAAGTTGACCAGTTTCAGGATCCTTCTGGGACAGGACAGCTCCCATGGCTAAACTGGATACATCAGTTTCAACTATGTATAGAAGTTCAGCCGTGGGTGCTTTAATACAGGTGCAGACGTGAATTTCTCTTTCAACTCTTGGAAGGCGTTTTCAGCTTCTTCAGTGCACAAGAAGCGTTTGTTTTTTCGCAAGAGTGCTGTGATAGGGTGTACAACATGTAAGAAATCTAGAATGAATCTGCGGTAGAAATTAGCAAATCCGAGCATGCTTTGTACTCCTTTAACTGAACTGGGTGATGGCCACTTGAGAATTGCATCCACCTTTCGAGAGTCCATTCGGACTCCTTTTGCAGTCAGGATAAATCCAAGGAATTCAACTTCCGTAGCATGAAAAACGCATTTTTCCAATTTTGCTGGCGTAGTTTCTCTACAACTGCACGAACATGCTTCACATGGTCTGATTCTGAAGAGGAGTACACTAGAATATCGTCTATGTATACGACAACACAGACGTCAATGAGTTCACGAAGGACATTGTTCATAAAATACTGGAAGCTGCTGGTGCATTGCACAACCCAAAGGGCATGACCTGGTATTCGAATAACCCATACTTAGTGCGAAAAGCAGTCTTCCATTCGTCGCCTTTCTTCACACGTACCAGATGATATGCCCCTCGGAGATCTAATTTAGTGTAGATGCAAGCGTCCTTTACTTGGTCTAGTAATTCGGGGATCAGAGGCAATCGGTATCGGTCCTTAACCGTGATCTGATTCAATGCGCGGTAGTCTATGCACGTTCTGAGGTCACCTTCCTTTTTTGGCACGAAGAACAAAGCTGAAGATGCAGGGGACTTGGATGGACAAATGAAGCCATTGGCAAGGTATTGGTCCAAGTATTGTCGTAGGTGAAGGTTTCCAGGTTCAGTAAGGGTGTAGATCCTACTACATGGAGGTTGTGCACCGGGTATGAGATCGATTTGACAATCATATGATCTGTGAGGTGGTAAGGTGTTTGCCTGTTGATTTTGGAAAATATCCTGGAATTCTTGATATTCCTGACGTAACTGCACGACTGGAGTAGCGACTGCGGCCAGGCCTTCGTTCAAGAGTTTATTCGGGTAACAAGTATGTGCACAATCCGGGAAGGTTATTCTCTTCTCTCACCAATCAATACAAGGATTATGTGTTTCCAACCAAGGTATCCCCAGTATTATTTGGAACTGTGGGGCTTTCATTAAATCAAACACAATAGTCTCTCTATGCCCATCCTGACCCAATAGTGTCATCTCTGCGGTGGAATGAGTTACAGGCCCAGAGGCAATTTCAGTTCCATCGACTGTGGTGATGACATCCGAAGTGGTCTTTCTGCAGAGAGGTAGATTCCTCCTAGAAGCAAATTCGTGGTCCAAATAGTTTCCTATGGCCCTGCTATCAATGTATGCCCTTACTGCGTCCATACGTGATGGTTGCCTTGGATCTATAAGGACCATTGGTATGATAAAGTGTGAGGTCTGAGTATCCTTCTTCAAGCTCAGCAAGCGGACCTCTACGCTTGTCGGGCGTGCTCATTTCCCGAGTCAGACTCAATATGGCTTTTATCAGCAGCTCCTACCACTTTCTTGGGTGGTTTTACAGGGCAATCCCATAGAAAATGTCCCGGTGTTCCACAGTATAGACACAATTGCATTTGCCGTATCCTTTCTCTTTCCTTCTGACTCAAGGGTCCTTTAACCCCTCCGATTTGCATGGGTTCTGAGGCATCTGCTCCTTTGGGGGCAGCGTTGGGTTTGACCAACACCTGGTTCTCGAACTTGGCTCGGTCGGCCTTTCTGTTCTGAAGTCTGTGATCTAACTAGACCACCAAGTCTATATATTCAGCACAGTCTTGAGGTGGGTTCACAACTTGAGCCAAAACATCTTTGAGTTCTCCTCGAAGTCCTCGATGAAATAACATAATCCGCTTTACTTCGGGCCATCCAGTTTCCACCACCAACCTATTGAAGGTTGCGATGTAGGTTAAAAGGTCCTGGTTACCCTGTCGTAGTGACAAAGGTTCGTTATCCAGGGCCTGTCCTTGGGAGTGCCGGGCAAATAGTCTTTTCATGCTCATTTGAAAACCCTGAAATCCAGAAGAATAGGGTCATCCTGATTGACTAGTGGAATTGACCAATCCGCTGCACTGCCGCTGAGATATGATAATACAAAGGCTACTTTGGCTTGATCGTTTGGAAAGGCTCCAGGTCTGCATAAAAAGTGCAAGCGGCATTGGTTCATAAACACAGTGAACTTTTTTGGGTCCCCAGCAAAACGTTTTGGCTGGGCTAAAGGAATGCTCCCTGGTGGAACCACTTGCACAGGATTGCTCAATGAAACAGGAGTTGAATTCCCCCCGATTCCAGGTAATGGTGTTTGCCCAGATTGGTTTTGCAATAATTGTCTAGCAAGATCATCAGTGCGTTCCTTAGAAACAATCGGTTCTCTCCTGAGTGTATTAGTTTCTTGACGAGCGGCATGTACTTCAGCCCTAAGTTCCCCTAATAATAGGGCCAATTGGTCAGTTTCTGAGGTCTCCATGACACCCGGGTGAGGATTTGTAGAGAGCCTTTGCATTCTGTTACGCTCACCTGGTTCCCACAGGAGTGTCGGGTGGAACTGGACAGCCACGGTCTCCACCAACGTGATGCATAGTGCAGAGATGACTGACTGAACTGGCCCACCTAGCTTTGTCTGCTTGACCCGTAGAAGTAGTCTCCTAAAGGCAGAGAAAGGGAATTAGCCACCCGTGGAGTTGAGTAATAGCCCCTCACTGCATCCCCATTTATCACCTCTGATATTCCCGTTCACAAAGCTCACCTTATAGGTTTGAATGATGAGCTCTCCATCCTGCGAGGAACGCAGGGGCGCGTTGATGGCCAGTTACTTCACCGGCTTGAGGATATTGGAAGAGTTCTAGACAAACCTTGGCTCCAAAACTCCTGGCGAAGGGCCGTAAGTATATAGTTCTAAAGAGTTAAAAAATGTCTGAATAATCACTCTTGTCCAATTCCTTTGTTTATCTTGCAGCTTAGACCCAAAAGAAGATTGTTCTGTGGCAGCTGAAAGTGTTCAGGTAAGAGTCTGTGCTATCCCACACTGTCCGTTAAATGATGCCAAAGTTTAACTCGCTGCTGTCTCTTTTCTTACAGGTGCGGCGTAAGAAGATTTGGCGTGCTGGTGAATAATACCTCCGGTGGTAAAATCAGGTAAGTATATGGTGGCAAGAGATTGTCCTTATTTGTTTCCCCTCGGCTCACCTTGTTGTTTTCTTGTCCCCTTTAGGTGCTGGAATGCGGCAACTTAATGATGGAGACACCGCTGGATCGTAGAGATGCTGCGAGGAACAGTGAGTATGGCGTGGCGCTGCTGGAGATGCGCCGTGCTTAAAATAAAGTATTTTTCTCGTTCAAAGGTGCGATGAATCTGGAATCAGGTAAGAAACCCAATAATGTTCTTGTTCTAACCTTTCTTCTTCTTTCCCTTCTTTCTAGGCGCTCTGGACTCGAGGCGGGCGTGGCACAAGGCTGTATGCTGACTGCAGGCACGGTGAGCGTTACGCTGCAGGATGCAGAATAACACGAAGCATGTGCTGCCCTTCGGCGTGGTTTAAATAGCCTCCAAAGTAGTACCAGGTAAGTATTCCTCCACAACCACACCTGAGTAACAAAATAGTCCCTAGGTAAAGTAGTCCCTTCCAAGCCTCACATGGGCTTGGATCTCTTGCAGTATGGTCTGCATCAGGTAAGTTTTAACATATGAGCCTGGCGCCTATGGCGCCAGGAGTGTTCCCCCATATGAGCCTGGCGCCATAGACGCCAGGAATGTACCCATATAGCCCCTAACAAGGGTTGCTGGGCTTTCTCTGGGTAACATTATGCCTGCTTCCGGTGTTGCTGGACTTGGTCTGGATGCCCGGGGGTAGGCATCATGACAACCAAGTAGGTGGCAACAGTGCGCGGTATAAGAACCTTAAACATAACATAACAAATGCTGAGAGCGGGGCATCTAGCCGGATTCCTCAGAATGCAGTCGAATTTCACAACGCAGAAGGAGAGAGAAGAGCGAGGCAAACGGGGCATGGTTGACAATCATATGATGACATGGCACACCTGGTAGCTGGATAATAATGCCACATATTGTTTCTGGCCATCCGTATATAGCTTCCCCAGTGGCTGGGCCCCATTCAATTGGTAGTATGACTGTCAAGGGCTAGTGTTACTGGCTGGCAATGCAGTCAATAACCCTATATAGGGCCCTGTTGTGAATCAGGAGCCTATTTGCTGGGTTTCAGGGCGCAGATATCATTCTGGGGTGGGTGAATGGGACTAAGGTGAAGACGTTCATTGTCTCTTGAGATACCATTTATGGGGTGGTAAGAGTTTCAAGGCCCAGTAACCTCTCTAGAAGACTGTCCCAAGTGGGGTGACTTGCTTTGTTTGAAGTGCTTATGCACCCCTGCACAGCCAGTGCATTGACACCGCCGGGCTGCTTTATGCAGGAATCATTTTAGTTTGGTGTTTTCTCAGGGGGCTGTGATGTGTTAAGAACCTGAACTATTTTGAGACTGTCTTCTTCTGAATGTCTTCTCCTCTGGCTATAGAGGCTTTCACATTTCATCTGCTGGAATTTAGTTGGCAAGATTATTGTTAAATGGGCCAAGCATGAATGTTAGCATACATTTGGTAAAGTGTGAGGAATTCGACCATCCACACGGTGGGTGTGCGCTCACCTGGGCTTTTTAATCTTTTAAAAATTAAATTAAATTATGGTAGATCAAGGTCTCCGCACACATTTTCCAATGCTCACTGCACAACATACATATAGACCTGTGTACTCTGGGTGGACACAGCCTACAGGCGCAGTCCCCCGTCTTATTTATTTGGGATATGAGAGCCAGGATTACACCATTTGATCTCAGAAGGGGGAAGGGCCAAACCTTTCTCCTGCTAGCACCAGTCTAATTAACTAACAAGGGCTCCATGGATCCACCCTGCAATTTTGTTTAGCCCTGCAGATGGTAGCAGCAGTTAACATAATTAAAATATGAATAGATTGTACTTCAAACAGGCCCACATAGGGGCTGGCTTCAGAGATTAACAAAGGAGACAGGAAACCCCAACAACCTTTGATATGCACTATGTCAACCTGAAGCCAGCTCCCGTCCATAGTATCAATGGGCAGTGAAAGGTCATATCTAGGACTGAGTGTATTCCAGTTGTCTTCCCCGCAGGGGGACCCCATTCAGAAGGTACCAGTATGTGGATTGAAGGCGCCAGTAAGTCTGGTCCTGCTGCACCTTCAAGGGAAACCTGCCGCTTTAATCAGGAACCACAGAGAGCTCCATTGACTAGAGAGATACTTTGATCCACAACAGACAGGAAGATGGGTGAGACTTAGTATTACATGTTTTTTCCTTTTTATGCTTATCTGTTGCAAAGCACTCTGGTTAGGACCTGATGCATACAGGAGATTGTTGGTGGGGACCCAGCGTTGGTTCATTAAGGCATGCTTACACCAATCACTGTGGGCCATTTTGCCTTAAAAAGAGGTCTGTGCCCCTCTTTTGGGCAAATCATCTGAAGACTTTGCAAAGAGTAACAAGAAGAACTCAGCATTGGACCCTGGCTCAAGGAACAGTCTGCTTTACATCTTTCACCAGTGAAGGAAGGCCAGGACCTCCAAGAAGAGGGAATTAAGATGCCTCCCCTAAACATCTACAGGGGAACAGAGGGAGATACTGAATCCAGAGAACCCTCTAGCAGCTCCAGAACCGATACCCAGCCAGCACACGGCATGCCCTGCTAGGCTCTGCAGGGAGCTTCCTAGGTGGGAAGTGCCAGAGCATCTCTAAACCAAAGCAAGGACAAGGCAGCTGCCTGCAACACTCTCCTCAGCTTTGGGCCATCTGCCTTAAAGGACGACACAAGCCCAGTGAAGAAGCTAGGAGAAGTGCATCGAAAAGCAGCTACCTTCTGCCTTAAAGGACATTTCAAACCAGTGGAGTCCCTCATGCTGCAACTGACTGCACCAATGACTGTTGTCACACCACAGTCACTAAATCCATCCGAGATGCCTTGACCAGTGCTTCAGAACCACCGACCAGCACAGAGACAAACGATTCCTGATCCATGAGCTGTGAGTGTAGGTCAGTATCCAGCCGTCCCTCCAGCCTCATTCGCTGATCTGTCTGCTGCCACAGCTGTCTCCCATCTTGAACGCTGTCACATAATCTGCAAAGTGCCTTGAAACAGATTCGACCCTGTTGAGCACCAAGAACCTCTACAGCACAAGGTATATCGTGGTTCTGTCCCTCTGGTCCTTCTCCGAAGGACCCTAGTGACATTCTATGACCCATTGCTGCCTTTCTGTTGAGACCAAGTATCCTTGAAATATTGCTTTTAATTACGTTCCTGACTACCCTCCTGTCAGCATCCAGAGTGCATCCATTTTCCTTCTTTGAACCTGTCTATCCCCTGAATTCCTTTCATAGTGTGGGTTGTATTTTCTAGTGTGCTAGAACTGTCTGTTGTGATAATAATAAAGTAGATATTGTTATACACCTTTGACTGGACAGTCCCCTTTTAATCACTGCGTAATAATTGTATTTTTGCTGTATTGCAACTAACCAACGATCCACAACCTTTCGGAGATAAGCCTGCTGTTCCGTCCACGTTACCCAAATTGGACAAGGAGGTTTATAATTGAAAAGAAAGTGCTTTGATGACACCTTATTACTGCGCCATAATATGAAAATGATTGCAAAGTATTATTCGGTATCTGATTAATTGGTTTTATTGATGGCCCTTTGTGATAGCACGTGTTTCAGCATTATAAATGCCTTTCTGAAATCAGGGCATATCCTGTGCCGTCAGTCATAACTGCTAAGGTAGCTAGAAAATTGTTGAATGGTACCGGGTTAAATCCCGTCTGAAAAGAATAATGCTCCCGCGTCCTGCGTCGGTTCGAAAATGGCCATTTTCGAATAATACTTTGCAATCATTTTCATATCATGGCACAGTAATAAGGTGTGATCAAAGCACCTTCTTCCCACTTTGGCAAACGGAGTAGGGGAGTGAATGGTCTTCGTTTTCTTTGACCCACCAATGCGACATTGCAATTTGCAATAAAAAGGTTGCGGGGTCACCAAGTGATATCACTGAAAAGTTCCCTGAGCATTGTTCCAGGTTTATAATTGACTCGTGTTTCCAATCTATTCAGATCCCTTCTGGTGTACTGGAGGTGTGGGGCTGATTGATGGTTTAGAAACCGATATTCATCCCTGGACCACTGGTACCCCGGGAGTTGTTTCGTCACACTGGTGGGAGGCGGTTGGATCATGTTGGAGCCTACTGCACAGCTTAGTCACCTAACGATAAAGGTACTGTTGCAGGCAATGTTTAAAACATTGCAGGTATTTGCAATAATCATGGGTCTGACATAGAGACTGAAAGGCATAACGAAGGATGTTCTGCGCATCCTATGTCAAGAGTGGGGACTTCCCACAGCACTAAGTTTAATAAACCTGAGTTGCTGACTAGCCTCCAAGCTTGGCTAGAAGCGAGGGCGGTTGGTGAGAACACCCCAGGAGACAGGTTAGAACCTGTGTACCTGAGAGAAGAAGGCATTCTGGGAGAGGTAGTGGAAGATGATGAGGAAGACAGCATGAGCCCATTTCTCACCAACCATCCCACTGGGGGGCAAGCATGGTTTCCCAACACTATAGAGTGTCAAAGATGTCAGGGGCTAGCTACTGTGGCGTCCCACAGGTCACAGAGCTCAGCACAGTCTCTAATTGGCCCAGTAATTGTCCCTGTTGTTAACAATGTAGTGGCTAGAAAGCTCCTGTTGGAGGACAGGTGACTAGCGCTGGCAGAACAAAAACAGCAGGACAAGGTCGCAATGCAGCAGGACAGGACTGCTAATAAAGCTGAAGAAACTGGCCCTCGACATTAAGGATGCCAACAGATCCACCTCTAGCGAAAAGCAGTGATAGTGGCTCAAACCAGGGTGCCCGGGATAAACCCTTACGCCACATCCCCAAAGACTTAGTGCAGACTTACAAGTTGGGAAAGGATATTTTGGACTGGTTTGAAGCACCCAAGCTTGCTTTTCAGCTATAGGAGGTGGACGAGGGGTATCCAGTCATTCCCTCAAATACAAAGCATCGAATGCAAAAGCCTTGAAAAAAAATGCATAAAAAAATGATTTTTTTTTGTAGGTAAAGGTTTTTAAAAAAATTAAAGTGGGCTTTAAGGGGTAAAAAAACGGGGGCTGAGAGGGACCCCCCATTAAAAAAAAGAAAAAGAAATGCATTTTTTTCAAGGCATTTGCATTCGATGCTTTGGATGTCGAGGCTATCACTAGGAACCGGACGAGGTACTGTGAGGTGCAGCCCAGATGAGTCGCTTACCAGCACCAGGGACTGATGCAGTTCTTTAGTTAACACCAGAGAAAAGGCCCATTTATGAGAGCATGAAGTCGGCCCTCCTCAGGAAGATCTGTAAAACCCCAGAACAGTATCTCAAGAAGTTCAGAGAGCTCAGAAAGAAAAGTGGGCAGACATTTTAAGCGTTCACACACTTGTCGTTAAAATATCTGAGTGGGTGGGTGTCTGGAACCAAAGGTGACACATTTAAAGGTATGTACAACTTGATTTTGTGTGAGCATGTATTGAAGAATTGTGAGGTTGACATACACCAGTATCTTGTGGACAAGACTATTACAGACCCTAGGGAGCTTGCAAAGGCTGCCGGCAGGTTTGTAAATACCTGAGTCCAGAAAAAGTCACAGGCGAGCATACCTAAATCAGAAGAGAGATCTTCAGACAAAAATGTTAACAAGGATGGGAAAGACAAAGGTTCAACCCAGCCTTCTTCGAAGTCAAGTCCCCAAAAGACTGAAGGGAAATGCCAAAACTTTATTTCTGCCGTGCACACGAAAACAGAAGAGCACAGGCACCCCCTAACACTGGGACACCTACGTTCTCACCACCCAAAGATTGTTTCATGTGTAAGGAGCTGAGCCATCAGAAACGGGATCCTGCTTGCAAGGGCTTAGCCAAGCAAGTCACAGTGAATGTTGGACTTGTGGAAGAGGGCATCATTAATGTGGGCCTGCTAGAGGAGGACTTCCCACTGGGCTAAGGAGTGGCCGAATGTGGATTGGTTACACTAAGTGGGAACGGTACTGGGTCTCCAGAAGAGATCCCAGTTCCCAATAATACTCAACTCTTTCTAGAACATAAATATATCAATGGACACAGAACTGCTCCGGTCCGAAACACTGCGGCTAGCCTCACTGCTGTCACACGGCAGTGGGTACAGCAGGACTGTATATCAATGGGCCTGACTGTAGCGTCAGTGGGTTTGAAGGAAAGAGCAACTGCACCTAGGTGATGCATCAGTTCTGCTGGCAAGGTAAAATGACCCAATGCCATGTAGCGGTGAAAGACTCCATCCCTGTGAAGAGGGGTGGTTAAATCCTAACCCTGCACCCCGTCCCATAAGAAACGTTGTTCAGAAGAAGAACCAAAGACACCATGATCGTTCGTACCAGTTTGGATCGATTTCTAGTGCTCCCATGACAGACAAGTATGTTGAAAGGTACACACTCAGTCAACCCTACAGCCCAGGAGCAGTGCAAACATTTCCCAAAATGAATGAGGAGCCTCAGGACATGACTAAGGACACCTCCATTCACAGTCTTGACTAAAAGCGCCAAGAGGACATGCATGACATTCTTAGCGACATCACGACATAGCAGCGTTAGACATGAAGCACACGTGCCTTCCACACATAAGGACACAATCATGCACCTGAATACATAAAGAACACATATGTGCAGTTCTATAAGATAGTTGACAGAGACATATACATACTGTCTTCACATTTATTGTTTTGTCATGAGCTTAACCGCAGCAATGCAGAAACTGCAAGACGCAAGAGATCCAGAGCAAGCTTGCAGATGCTTACATGGAACTAACCATATTGAACTGCAGGAGCACCTACGGGACCTGACAGAACCATGTACAATTGACATGTGGAGAGCATAGAATAACACAATTTAGAAGCCATTTTCTTGTTTAGGAAAATTTCGACAACCCACAGACCCTTGGCTGGAGCTGAGCTGAATGAATTAAGGCTGCTTGAAGGAGCGACGGTGTGAGACAGTGCCTGCTGCCAAGGCCACTAAGATACAAGTGACATTCTTTTCCCTGAACTGCAGTAACACCGGCACAGCAAATACGAATACATCAGAGTAATTCAGAGCTCAAGGAACCCTAAACACGGTCTCTGAGCACATGATCCAGCCGAGCTGATGATGAACTGAAGCTAGCAGCTGGGAAAGAAGAGAGATCTCACACAGCCAGACAGGAGTTGCAGCAAAGTCGTTACAGGAGAAGCTGAATGGACCCATAGTTGATCTTATGACCTTGAAAAGGTACACTATGAGCTGACAACCGATGTCTCAGGCCTGGGGGCAACAGCTACAGCCAATCACAGCTTAGGACCCTAAGAGTGGGTAGCAACGGGCAAAAACCAATGATCAGACCTCACACTGCAACATTGTAGAAGATGCATGTTTCGGGGAAGGGCCAGGCTTGACATCTGGCATGGGAGAGCCAGTAAACTGACACATTTAGGATCCACTAAAGGAGGTCTACTTCTCAACACCCACTCACTAGATAGGGTTTCTGGAGAGGAGCCCAGGTTGTGATGTTCTTGTGACGCAAGAGTCTATCAAAACTGGCCTGCGAGCCAGAGCTCACTGAGAAGTTCCTGGATTTCTTCTAGCCGTGTACTGATCCCTGTTGGTTTTAGCTGTAATAAACCACAGCTTGAAATTGTTGTCTGTCTGGGCCTGCGTTCCTTTTGGGAGTAGGAAGGAGTTGAGCCTTCCAGGAGTTCGGGGTTCACCAACTCCTAGTAGCCCTCCTGCCTACCTGGGAGTTTTAATCCTCAACAAGTTGGTAGCAGAGATATGGTTGGCAGCGCCAGCCCGGCACCAAGCCGACCCCTTTGCCAATGAAGCTGAGAGGCTATGAGACCCTCACATGCATTTTGAGAACACCAGGAACTGCGTACAGGTTGAAAGGCCATAGGAGTCCTTTGGAGATCATCCCTCCCAGAATCGCTGAGTGTCCAGGCAGACCACGACAAGGAGTGGAGCACCTTGACGGGGGAGCTGGCAGCCGAGCACCACCAGTGCAACACGGAATGTAAGTATTGATCCAGACTGGCAGCAATTTTGGGTGTGAGGGAGGGTGTCGAAGTGCTGGGGAGCACTGAGCATTGGGCATTGTTACAGTGTTTTGTTAGAGTATTGTCTAGTATTTTAGTAGGGACAAGGAATGGAGGTAGAAGTACTTTTTTGTCTATGGTTTGGTAGTGCATATTTGGTCTTTGAGGCAAAGTTCGATGAATAGCGTGAATTAAGTAGCTGAGAGAATTTGGATGATAAGAGTTTTGTAATGAAGTATTCCTGTGGGTTGGACGTTTTAGCTTGGGTCATAGATGATGGTATTCCTGCAAGGGTTAGCTGGAGATATCCTAGATTGCGGAAGGTGAATTGGCTCCTGGAGAGAGGCGTTTCACACGTTAGGTGATGCAACGGGTGCAGTTCGATGCCAAGAGAATAGGGGTATACTATGCCACTGAAGAGGCAGGAAGACAGCTGTAGGGGTTTGTGTGGGGTTGGAGTAACAGTTCATTGTTGGTTGTGCACAATTTTCCATTTATTGTATTGTGATTTCGCTTGGTGACTTCACCCTTAGGTTGCTGCATAGGATGGAGAGTTTGGACGATGAGGAGCTAGTGTTGACAACTTGGGATTGGCAGATGCGGTGAACCAGTGGCGGTGTGCAGATGGCGCATGCACAGAATTTTGGTGGTGTGCCGGAGAGAGGCAGCAATTGTGAAAGAGGGGCCATGCGTGGAGCACGCCTGGTAAGGTGCAAAGCCAAAGAGGCTTGTAGAAATTGAAACATATTATCATTGCAATGTAATTTTTAACCCCTGAACAGTGGATTATCAAAACCCTCGTCTTGAGATCAGGTAACAAGGTGACAAAATGTACCAGGGAAGTAGTGGGGGAGTAACCCCTTCAACATTTGTGTAAGACATTGCCACCTTACAAAGATAAGATTGTTAAGTACAGTGTAGAATGGTCCAAAGCTACCGAAAGAAAATTAACAAAGCCATGGCCGCCTTGCGGCAGTTTCTCCAGAGATGTGCAACAATCGCTACTGTCACACATATAGGGTACTTACAAGGGGAAGAAATTGACCAAACGGATGGCCATATTCGATCTGTGGCTCATGTTTCAGGAGGGAGAGGGGGAATCGGCAAAGCATCAGTAGATGCTGAACCAGCATGAGGTGAAGGAGGAAGGGAACCTCTGCACCTCCCCATCTCCCTCCGTGTGTAGTATCTGATGACACATACGATGAGCAAGGGATGTACCTGTAGAGAGGCGCCGCCCCCTCCCCCCTAAGCTGAGTACAGATAACATGATAGACAGATCAATGGTTCTATTATTGCGGAAATCAAAGTTATAGCGCCTTTTATTAAAGGTAAAATGTGCACATGGCGAGGTGCATATCTGGGTTAAAATGACCCAGGAATTGAAGGGTGCTTTAAGCATCACACATATATCATGAATATATAAAAATGTATTATGAAAGTGAGATACAAAGTAAGAAATGTTTAAATAATTAAATAACAACTCCCTGAAGGGTAGCAGAGTGGCATACTGAGATAAAATGAGGACCTGGAGCAAAATGATGTCTAGTGTGAAAGCCCTGACTCATGCTGATAAGCATCAGAGTCTTTGGCAGTACCTTGCAGTGAGATCATTGAGTTTGGAAGGTTAATCTTGCAATTTGGGAGGAAAAGCAGACAAGAATGATGGTGGAGTCAGATAAAGGCAAGGGAAATTACCAACTTGAACAGAACAGCTGCATTACTTGGGATCATAATTGAGCTTGTATTTATTTCTCCATGGTATAAGGGCTAACTAGACTTGGCTAGGCCTCGAGAAGCAGATACGAGATTGACAGTGATGTGATTAAATGTGTTCTTGGTAAAAGATGAAGAATAATGTAATTGTGTTCCGCCGGGTTTAAAATAGCCTATCAGTCTATGCGTCAGACAGCAAGTGTTGATGTCAAGTATGAATAATGTGGGCTTGGTGTAAAAAAGACTATAAGAGCCATGGTGAGAAGGCATAATGTGTTTCATGCAGACCCACCCAATCACAGTAAACTTAATTTCTTTCGTTTGGCTAAGAGAACCTATCAGAAGGATACTTTGACTAAGTAGTCATTGTATGTGGGTGTTGCATCATCTAAATAAGCCTATATAAGCAGGTTGAAGGCAAACTGCTGTGTGTGCTTTCCAGAAGTGTCTTGTAAACCTCTAAAAGACTGCTGTGGAAACCACATGGCGCCTCTTTCTTTTTCTCCTGTCTTTGTCTCAAAATGAATTCAACGATGCCAGAAAACTTGATGGGATGGAAAGGGACACCCTGTTCACTTGGTGACCATGAGATGGGACCCTAAAAAGGGACCCTAAAAATATTTTATAAAGATTCAGGGGCAAGGACCGAGGCTTCATGTTGATGCACTGACAAACATGGGGAGATGCGTCAAGAGAGACAAGGTGAGTGGCAAAACTGCAATGTTCTCTCATATGTGTCAGGGGCGTCGTGTCTTCCCATGACTGTCAGCATGGCACACTTGGCATTCTGTCAATTATGATATGTATTGTGGAAGACAGAGGCAAAGTAAAATGAAACATGTTTATGGACATATTAAGGGGTTGTGGTAATTTTAAGAGTAACAGGAGAAACAGGAAATATTGTGTGAAGAGAGAGAGAGAAAGTGATATAGCGTCCAAGATTCCTGACCCAAGGGGGTTCCAGAAGAGGATGTCTTATGCTCTGATCGGGGTCATTAGGCTACGTATGGACAGGGCCATATAAGAAAACAAACTAAATCATGTGACAGGATATTGATTTGGGGCAGAGAGTGAGGGTGATCACTGTGGTTTTGTATGTGAAGAGTCGACTAGTCTGTCTGTCTGTCTGTTTATATGTTTATGTTTAATTAAGGTGTCGAAGAGCGACGAGTTGTAAAAAAGTTGAGACAAGGTTAAGAAGTTACATTGTCCATCTAGGAAGGGGATTGGCACCAATTCAAAAGTAGGCAGAGATAATTGGAGAAGACAGAGGCTTGACTGACGATTGATGGGGCAAACTCATATTTGTTGTCTGAGATGTTTTTGAGACTTTGTTTAAAAATCTGGTAAAAATATGCAGTCAAATTGTGACTCTTTTAGAACAAGCGAGTGAAATCAAGTAAATGGTTAAAATCAAATAAAATGTATATACTCACAAAGATAAGACTCTTAATAAACTGAAATGTTTTGAACAATAGAAAACCGACAAGATAATCATTAAAACTAAGGGACGGATAAAATCATGCTGGGAATAAGTCTTCAAACTGAGTTATGAGCCAAAATCCGACAGTTGTTTTCTTTTCTGTTTCAATAAATAAAGGTAATTGTGTACATGACATGTTTCAAAAATACAAGGTATGCAGCTGATAAAAAGTTAAGCACTGGCATACACAGTGAGGTTTATGTTGCAAACTGTGGTGCTTTTGAAGATTAGCCAAAGCTCCTTGTTATGTTATGTTATCAACATTTGTAAAGCGCGGGTTCGCCCAAAGGCATCATGGCGCTGGAAGGAAGCTACCCAGTCGGAGAAGACCAGTGGAGTGGTCAGGCTTAGAACAGGTTGGTTTTCAACGCTCTTCTGAATCCGAGATGGTTAACAGTGGCCCTAAGAGGTTCAGGGAGGCTGTTCCAAAGTATGGTCGCGGTAACAGAGAAGGCTCTACCACCGAGCCTTGCCCGGTTAAACCTGGGGACAGTAAGCAGGTTAGAAGTAGCAGAGCGGAGGTCCCCGTCCGGACAATATCGGGTGAATTTAAGCTGCAAAAATTCAGCACCCTGACCGTGAATAGCCCGGTGAACAATACACAGAGATTTAAAATGAATTTGTTGGTTCACCGGGAGCCAATGCAGTTGGCGAAGCACTGGTGTAATGTGGGCACCATAAAGGGAGCCAGTAGCCAGCCTAGCAGCCAGGTTCTGCATACGCTGAAGGCGATGGATAAGGCCGATAGGTTGAGACAGATAGAGCGAATTGCAATAGTCCAGTCGTGTGAGGACTAACGCGGCTACCACAGGGGGGCGGAGGGCTACCGGGATCAAGGGCATGACCCTCTTAAGGATTCTGATCTGGTGTGAGGGGACTGGCACACAGCCGCAACCTGGTTAGACATTGACAAAGAAGCGGAGAGGATAACTCCTAAATTCTTGACTTTGCTAACTGGGTTGGGTAGCGGGCCCAAGGCAGCGGGCCAGAAAGCAGGGGTCCACAGGGAGAGGTTGGGGGGGCGGCCTAGCAACAGTACCTCTGTTTTATCACCATTTAACTTTAGCCAATTCTGGTCCATCCAGATCCCGACTGCCCTAAGGCAGTCGTGGAGGCATACAGAGGTCTCTGATTGATACTGGACACAAAGCCAAGAAGTGATGAAATAGTTGTAGGAACTCAAGGCTGCATGCATGTTTTAAACCAAAAAATAGATGTGCAAGTCAAAACAGCTATGTATCAGTTTGCACAGAGAAGCAGCAATATGCTGTTGACAATATATTTTATGAAACATTAGTGATGTTGTGAGAACCCTAGAAATAAATGATGTATATTAACATTGAAACAGGAAAATACATAAAAAGTCATGAAGATAGGTTTGAAACAAGTGACAATCAGTAGGGCCAAAGCTGATGTATATATTTCTTATTAGAACAAGTATCGGGTTATTTCTGTACACTTTTTCAAAAATTAATATTTTTTGTACCATGCTGTAAGTGAGCCAGGGCTGACTCTGACCATTATGGAAATATAGTTTTGAACCAGAACTCAATTATATATAATCATTATATAATGCTTGTGTTTTTGAATAAGGAAGCTTAACTGTAGGTCTGTATGACAAATTTCAGCTGAGGAAATTGACAATTGAGTACGTTTTGAAAAACAGCATTTTTCATGACATTTGTGCCTGTTTATTGAAGCCAGGTGGTAGAGAAGCACTGGATTGAATTAATACTTTGTGAGATAATTAACCCCCTGGTTCTTTAGTTAAGCAAAGCTATATATTTTGAAAAAATTGTTGATTTTGCCAAAGAAACCATATATTAATGTATTGTTGTACAGTAGAAGCTGCTCCCGGATATTGCACAGGTGTGAACTAGAGTGGTCTCATTAGGCCACTGTTTAAAAGACACACAAGCCACTCCCCATGGTAAAAGGGTTGTTAGCTATTTTGGAGTTAATGATAGATACCTTCTCTGTTAAAGCACACATCAGAGTACCCCTGATTTGTTAATTTCATTTTTAAACAATATAGGCATTTCCATTAGTAATAAATGGAGAAATTGTGAAAGAGCATAGATCAGATGACATGTTTGGGCCAAACACACAGGGAGGAAAAATAGAAAGGTACTTCACTAAAAAATGTGCTACCAAAAGGAAGAGCAAATGCACACAGGTTATTCTCATAAGAAATTGGAATAGAGGGCAAGGAAGTATGTCATTAGAAAGAGAATGGGAAAAGGATACCACAAAAAATGATTAGAAGAGCAAAAGAAAGACAGAATGCAAATAAAAGCACAGCGGAAGTGCTATAAGTAACCAGAGCAGTGAGAATATTGGTAGTTAAGGACAGAGAGAGGAGACATGAGATATGCACCATAATACAATGCAGAGTCATGGGGATGTTTTACATGCAGACTCAGGCATGAGCACCAAGGCCACAGCAGATTCAACAGGCTTTACGAGTGGGCAACAGCATTTCCCCTACTGTAAAGTATAGAGACATTTGAAGAAAAAAAACAAATTAAAATGAATGCGTCTAAGATCATACAGATTGTGAAGTGTGTTGCTGAGAATAAAAATGCAATTTTTTCTTTTAAAACAAATGTTTTATTGGTTTAAAAAGAACAAAATTCAAACCTTTAACATACACCTCCTCCGTTAACAAATTAATACAATATCCACACTACCTTCCATAAATAAATCTTCATGATACCACAAACGCAAAAAAATTCAAACAGGGAAAAAACAACATATGAGTGTAGATTACATAAAAAAATAGATTAGTGCAACAAAGAATAATATTAAAGTAAGCACAGTGAATATTTATGGGAATAACACGAACAAATAAGACAAAACACCTTTTTTTAGCAACAATATTAAAAGTGCATGTATTAATGCAAACATTCGTATTTAGAATGAGGAAGCAGTAAGTAATGAGGGGAAGTGCTCTAAAATGTACTAAGGCTAAGGTTACACATTATGCAGAGGAAAAGGTATGATATATTTAACTGTTGTTTTGAGAAGACAGTAGGTCAAAGAGTATTTTCTATAAACACATACATACACACATGCACACACGCACATGCACACACACACAGGCATACACACATGCACACACACACACCTGCATACACACAGACACACACATGCACACACACATGCGCATACACACACATACATACACACATGCACACACACACATACATACACACACATACATGTACGCACATGATCTTGTGGAAGTACAGGCAGTCAATGAATTGCAGGCTCAATTCACATTAAAACACCTATTGGTAGTCAGAGAAGGAGTTCAATACTGTAATGAACACACACACACTCACAAACATAGGATGCTTTCGCTTTACATTAGGAATACCAGTTATGTTTTGCAAAAAAATTATATAAAAGTAGATAGATTTTTTGGAGACTATAAATGGAAGAGCGATAGGGATACTAGGGCATGCACAAGATCAGACAGTGTATCAGACACATGTGCTGAGAATGCAACCGGCACAGCAACCACAGCAAGTGCGATTGAATCCGCCACAAGGGTAGTCACAGGACGCGCCCATGCAGACACAACAGTATGCAAACACGGGACAATTGTTGACACCTAGGAAAGGGGATTTCACAGTAGTGGGAGGGAATCGTTTCACTGGTACAGCGGTATGCATGCACCCACAATAGGACAGTTCACAGGGCGACTTGATGTGTTCAGAATTATCAATGACACCAGACCCCCAAGAGTAATCGAGGGTTGATGTGAGGGTAGGAGGCAAAACCTTTACTTTTATAGTTGACACTAGGGCTACATGTTCACGTATGCGGGAGGGAAGGTATCCAGTGATGGTAATAGTTAGGAGATGCTCAAAGGGGTTTTCTGGAGCTATGAGTCGAGTTCCTTTTACTGATGACTTATCAGTCTCTATAGGAGAGTGTGACATGACTGTTCCTTTGATATATTCACGACAGACACCAGTTAAGATTCTGGGAAGGAAGTTGATGACAGAACTTAACACAATTTGATTTTCTGACGAGGGAATAGTGTGTTCTATTCCAGGAATACACTATTTAAACATGGGTGAATTTATACTGGCATTCACAGGGAAAGTTGCTCTTTGAGGTGTACCAGTAGAGCCAGAGATCTTTCTTTATGGGATGGGCATTCTGTTAACATGGCTACCTGGCGTAGTTGGAAGACTGTGAGAATACCTGACAAATTCTTGTTCCGGCCACAGATACCTATGGACAAAGAGGGGGGACAGACAATCCTTCTAGAGTTAGAAGCAGCCATAGTACGAAGAGAAATGACAATGCTCGAAGGAATGAACGATGAGGGTAGACCATAGAGGACAGTGACAGCTCTTGAAGAAGGGTCTAGGTTGACTGACATTATTGATGATGATATGTTTAGAGAAAACTCAACAGATGATGAAGTAGGGTTTTTTATGAACATTACATAACTGGCCACAAAAAAGAAGAGGGAAATCCCACAGCTAATGGCAATAATGCGGCAGCACCTAGCATAATTTCAGGAAGACGTGGAGAAGGTTCCAAAAGTCCAATGGACCATAGGCCCTTATGATATTGGTTTATTGAAAGCAACAGGGGAACAAAATAAAAGTATATACATGCAAGGGATTATAATTAGAAAAATATGAGGGGTTATGTTGTAATTAGAATAATTAATTAATCTCGCTGTCCTATCCTTTGTGCTGTTGTCCTTGTCAGCGCCTTGATGCTTGCGGGCTGCGGCGCTCTACAAATACATAAATAAATAATTAATGTAAGATGATCATAAACAGTTAAAGCTAAAGTCATTGAAGTAAGAAGTTCAAAAGTAAAAGATTGACATCAATCCAAGAGGTGTAATAATCAATTAATTAATTAATGGATATTAAAGCAGCAAAAAACACAAGTTGATGGAAGGTGCAAATAAAAGAACAAATAACAAACATTGTGAGACAAAGGTGATGGATGAAGGTCTGGATAAGATATCCAGATTTGTAAACAATGAGCACAATGGATGGTGCTTGTTTCAATTGATCAGTGTAGTATATTTGATAAAAATAAAATGCGATTAACGAAAGGCCAAGAAGGTATGGCGGGCCAAGATTGATCTAAAAATACGAGAGAATTATTAGTAGGACTGCACAAACGAACATATGAGAGTAAATAACAGAAACATAGTTTAAGTTTATATGAAGATTTTGATTGTTTTACAGATGAAAAATATTGTCATTTTTGGAGCAGGAAAGGAATCTCTATATGGCCTTAGAGGAGTATGGCAATATAACGGGGAGAAACATTATATTATGATAAAGTTAAGTACTAGTGGACAAGTAGAGAATGAAAAGTTAAGTACCAGTTGACACAGCAGGTGTGTGAACCATTTGATTGATCATTATTAGGAGTAAAAGGACCCAGGTGAGTACAGAAAAAAGGTAGTAAGGGATACAGTCCTTTTTAATAGGTATCATTTTCCCAAGAAAGGTGCAAACAGGTGTGAGCATAAAATAGCACAAATATGCGAATGTGGCCATATCTAATGATGAGAATAAAGAAGACTTTTGAATAAACTTTCTGTAATTCTGGTGATAAGGAAATGCCAAATATGTGCATTTGGCAAATGCATGAAACCGTAAGGATAGGCAAAATAATGTATGCCTCTATGCCACACTCGCATGAACTTAATGGAATCAGCGCTGGGTTCCAAATAACATGGCTAGGCAAGGCTAGTGTAGGAAGGACAACCAAAAATGTTAATGTCTCAACAGAATAAATACAGCAAAGAAAGAAGAGACCGCGGTCCCACACCATCAGGAGGAGGACTTCAAAAGTACAGAGAACATTTTCAGCATTACGGAAGAAACTAAAAAGAGGCCTCTAACTACACTAATCACAGATCAACTAAACGTGCACCAACAATGTTTATTTTTCAGAAAAAATGAGCCTACATTTTATTGGGCTGAGAATGCCAAAGAGATGACCTCCGTAACATCAAATCGAAAGAAAAAACACAAATGACCACCTTGAGGAAATAACTGATCTCTTTGCCAGCTTAAAAACTACTTTGGTTTCTACAGGGAGCAAGAACCCATACCAACGTCTTCTTCTTCAGCTACGGATGCACCAAGAAGAAAGAAAGGGAGCGGCTGAAGACCACCTCCTTTCTTCGAAAAAAAAATTATTTGAACTTGTTATATTGTTTGTTTTGTCTTTTATTATTTTTATCATAATGAAGGAGACTGTTTAACTTTATGGTGTGAAGAATGACAACCACAGAGAAAATGTTTCCTTTGATAAGTACACTATACAATTTCTAGAAAAAAAGCCCATGAAATATAGGGCAATGACAGGAAAAGAAAAATATGTATATGCTTTATGGTCTCATGTCATAGCCAAACCCCGGTATCAGCCAATATGTATGGAGCATAGGTGATACTTAGATATGCCAAAAGGGAGAAGGAAGCAGCCATTCTATTATGTTAGAAAAAGAGAAAATGTAGTAGTGATTGTTCTTAGGAGGTAGGAGTGTTTAAAGGAAGGACATGCTGATTCTAAGGTTTGGGTTTTGAGGAGGCAGTACTGATGATAAAAATGCACTTATTTTTCAAGAAAATCATTCAGTTTTTATATTACAGATAGGTGAGAGGTACCTGCACACCAGGTGATTGATGTCAATCGATCCTGCTGCGATCAGGGAGAAAAACACAGCGTGAAAAGGGTTTTGAGGGAACCAGCCAGATGCCCAGTTGCAACCAACCATAAAGATGTTTTCATAAGACTCCTCCATGCTTGTGTTCCCCAGAAACAATTAAATGCCCCCCTGACTATTCTATGTGAATAAAGAAGATTGAGAGTTCGGGTCCTCTGTGGTCACACAAAAAAAAAAGAAATGAATGTAAAAAGATAGGCCTATGAATTAAGGGGCTCTTGAACTTGCTGCAAAAGAGCCCAAAGGACAAATCAAACAAATGGACTAAGAATTTAGAGGGTTCTTGGACGTGGAATAAGGAAAATAAGATGAATCGGGTGGAAGATGTGCTGATGGAAGACAGACAAAATGAGAATGAAATTAAAATGTATATGAGGAAAGGGCAGGAAACAAGGAAGTGTTGTGGGGTGGGAGGAAGGAAAAAGTAGATATGAACAATGAAATGATGCACATGGCCTGAACAGTAGAAAATGGGCTGGTGGGTCGCATCAAGGAATGGTTTTTCCCAATTCTCATGGTGGCTGAAATCACTTGTTGTGCATGTTATTTTTATATTTATTTGGGTAACGGGGTGGGATCTGGACAGGAGCAAAGCAAAGTTATTCTTTGAGGATACGTTCATACAAGATTAAAAGAGGACTAAACATATGCAATGATCTTTTAACAGGACAAAGATACATGTATGTCATGTCTTAGATTAAGAGAATACAAGATGGTTGAAGACACTGATGATTCTTTAGAAATGTCTTTTATGATACCTCCCATGTTGAGATAAAACACTACATTGAGGGGGGTGACTGAGATAGGGATGCATAGGTACACTGTATACGGGGGAGGGTGGACACAGGGTCTAGTGGTAGTATTTTAAACAGTGGTCGAATATCGACCAAAGGTGGGTGTGTAGAGGGGTGCCGACCCCTCCCCCCTCAACAGAGTACAGATAACATGATAGGCAGATCAATGGTTCTGTTATTGGAGAAATCAAGGTTATTGCGCCTTTTAATTAAGGTAAAAAGTGCACATAGCGTGGTGCATATCTGGGTTAAAATGACCCAGGAAGTTAACTATTCCACATATATCATGAATATATAAAAAATATATTATGAAAGAGATAAAAAATAAGAAATGCTTAAAAAAAATAATAATGGCTCCCTGAAGGGTAGCACAGTGGTAGACAGAGATATTTCAAAATGGATACCTCAAGCAAAATGGTGTCTAGTGTGAAAGCCCTGACTCATGCTGATAAGCAACAGAGTCTTTGGCAGTATCTCGCAGTGAGATCATTGAGTTTGGAAGGTTAATCTTGCAATTTAGCAGGAAAAGCAGACAAGATTGATGGTGGAGTCAGATAAAGGCAAGGAAAATTACCAATTTAAACAGAACAGCTGCATTACTTGGCATCATAATTGAGCTTGTATTTATTTCTCCATGGTATAAGGGCTAACTAGACTTGGCAAGGCCTCGAGAAGCAGATACGAGATTGACAGTGATGTGATTAAATGTGTTCTTAGTAAAAGATGAAGAATGATGTAATTGTGTTCAGCCGGGTTTAAAATAGCCTATCAGTCTATGCGTCAGACAGCAAGTGTTGATGTCAAGTATAACTAATGTGGGCTTGGTGTACAAAAGACTATAAGAGTCATGATGAGAAGGCATAATGTGTTTCATGCAGACCAACCCAATCATAGTAAAGTTCATTTCTTTCCTTGGCTAAGAGAACCTATCGGACGCATACTTTGACTAAGTAGACATTTGCATGAGGGTTTTGCATCATCCAAATATGCCCATGTAAGCAGGTTGAAGGCAAAATGCTGTGTGTGCTTTTCCAGAAGTGTTTTGAAAACCTCTAATAAAGACTGCTGTGGAAACCACCCATGCACCTGTTTCCTTTGCTCCTTCCTTTGCCTCAAAATGAATTCACAGATGCCAGAAAGCTTGATGGGATGGAAAGGGACCCCCTGTTCATACCCAATCAGATAACTGAGAACAGCTGATGGGTATTCAAATCCGACATATAAGCCACCACCATACACTAGAGAAGATAAACCTAAAGGTGCAGGACAGCCAGCTAGTAGCGCGGGAGCGAGCGAGGAGGCGCTGCATCGTGCAAAGGCAGAGTTTGAGGGCACGGGCACGGAAGAGTGGATAGCAGCACAGATACTCCGGAAGCTCGAAGGGAAGGCAACGGCGGAGGCAGAAGGGGCAACTAAGGCGATTGAGAGCCTGGGAAAAGATCGAGATACATCTGACTGGGCAGACATAATGGAGGATGAGGGCAGAAGGGAGAGGCAGGTGAGGTTAGAGCGTGAAGACAGAGAAAGGACTAGAGAGGAGAAACTGGAAAGGGAAGACAGAAATTAAAGATGGGAAGAGGAAAGGGAACAGTTGGAAAGGGAGCGCGAAGAAAGGATAGAGAGAGATCTGAAGGAAAGGAAGTGATTGGAAAGCGAGTTGAGGGAGAAGAAAGAGAGAGATGGAGAAGGCAGAGAGGAGGAGGGAGATAGCAGAGCACGAGAAATGCAACTTAGCAGAGAGGGAACAGAGGAAGTTCCAATAGGATAGACTGGCAAGAGAACAGTAACGTAAGGAAGAGGATGAATAGGTAATAAGGGCAGTAAAAGCACAGGTAGCAATAGACAGGCAGAGGACTAAACTTGAGGAGGAGAGGTGAGCAGGGCCTGACAGTACAAACGTGCGGGGTAGGAGCATGGCAAGAAGCAGCGGGGCAGGTTTAGGGGTTTGGGCAGAAGGCAGATGTGATCTAGTAGACATTGACCTCAGCGCAAAACCTAACGCAGAGTCGGTATCAAGGAGATTAACCTTTTCTGATGGGTTCTGTAGCAACATGATCACAGGGTCCGACAATGATGACAAACACAGTGGAGATAAGAGGGGGGGAAGCAAGTTGCCATCCATGGAGATCGAGCAGTTGGCCTCATGGGAATGTAGGTCTCCTGGAAGGGGTTAAGGAGGGGCTGATCAAGAAGAGCGAGCATAACAAGCAAACGATAGTTGCACCACCCACAGCACATATGCCAATAGACTTAGAGATCTCCCAGGACGTAGGCGGGACAACAGAGCACTAGCATGTTCGCGGGGATGATTATAGAGGGCCTATAACGAAAGCAAACCAGTAACTACCCTAGAACCAGCAGAGATATGCACGGGCATTGAGGACGAGAGGGGACCATTCAGATCAGACAGTATTGAAGGACACCAGAGGAGAGGGCAGTATATTCACAGATGCCCATACTAGAAAGGGGAGGGGTGACACCTCAGTATGTGCCCTGGAAACACACTGACAAGGAAAATGTTAGATGCAGGTTACCATCCTTAAGTGCGGGAGCTGGGAAATGGATTTATGAGATGTAGAAGCTGACAGAGGGTCACAGACTAGCAGTGGGTGATGCAAAGAGACTGTTAGTTTTGATCCTCGGTGACTCAGCTGATGCCATCTGGAAGAGGGCAGGGCTCCCAGTGGTGATGACACAGAACACGGCGCATGATGGGTCACCATTTGCAAACCTGCAGAGCAGCAGTTTGGCAAGCACTGCGAACACAATACCCAGGCACTTCCGACATGGGGCCGATTACGTCAGGCAAAATGCGTGATGACAAAGACCCTGTTCAGTACATTCATGAGATTCAAGAGCTTTAGCGCCTTGACCATCGAGAGCCCTGGAACAAAACTACAGCTATATTCTATCACATTTAGTTCAGGGCCTGCCGGAGCCAGTACAAAAGTGTTTGAAAACATTAGTGGGGATGGTGGAGGAGGGTTGGCCAGAAATTCAGCTTACAATAGTACACCACTGCAGATTATGGCAGGAGAAGGTCAAGCAGAAGGCAGAGGAAAGAAAGCCAGATGGGCCAAGCTAGCACAAAAGAAGCTATCAAAGTATGTGATGGAGGGCGCGGTCATAACCAGCCCCACCCCACAGGCACCAGCACTTAAGCAGCCGTACCAACAACCAGCACTATTCACACCGCCCCTAGGAGGAGGATAAATGGGGCGAGGAGGTCCACAGCAGGGATTCCGAGGAAGGGGAGGATTCCAAATGGGGTGTGGCTTTGGGCCTCAGACACACCACAACCAAGGGGGATTTTGGGGGGATGCACAGCAGGTACCACAGAATCGAGGGGACTTTTCAGGGGGATTCCCAGGGCAGGGAGGAGAACCACTGCAGTGTTGGACCAGTGGGCAGCTAGGACATATTTCAAGGACTTGCCGATTTGGAGGAGCACAATAGAATTGGGGGCAATCAGGGCCAGCCACAGTATCAAGGGGGACAGGGAGATTATTATGCTCAGGGCCAACAGCAACAAGGACAGGTACAAAGCTCCTACCAACAGATGCCACAAGCACAAATGCAAGCACATCACAGGTACAGGCACATGTGCCACAAATGGCAGCACAACTACCACAATATTTGTAAGCACCACATGTCAAAGGAAGCACACAACAGCTAGCACAACTACAGGACAACGGCACAGCACAACCCATGGACACAATAGCGACAGTACTAGTCAGGCGACTGGCAGCTGTCACCATGGTGAGAAACAACCCCTTAACAGGGAACAGTTTGTTAAAGATTCCAATCGGGCGCCACACACCGGACCCAGACTCTTGCCCTTAGCCTAGGAGGTAGCGCACAATTAAAATATTTTTTCATTTCCTATGAATTCAGATTGAGCTGGCACCCAACCCGTCTCACACCCCCTTTGACAAATACCCCAGGTCACAATAGATCATGAAACAGGCCGGTGGGTGATAATATGATATTTCTTTATTTTAAATTCAAGAAAATCACACAAATGTAATATTGGGCAGAAATCACCAATGGGGTGATAATTACAAGCAGAATGATGAAATACACTTAGTTTGACCTTCTACTATAACGTATCCAAAGCACAAATGAATGGGAGCAGTTTTACTGTTTGGGTAGATAGCACCCGAGTTAAGATTTCCCCCTGCAATGCTCCCTCAAACCCCTATTAATCGAAGAGCAAGGAGTTAGGTATAACAGCAAACAGAATTAAAACCTGCCTTTCCCCCATGAAATGAGAGGCAAATTCGGATTCTAAAACCCCTTGCAATTGAACAAATAAAACTCAGAATTGGTAAATAATTAAATTACACCTACAGTTGAATGAATGAGGTAAGTATGAGTTATAGCAGTATCAGGGATGTCAGAACACTAGCAACTACAAGGCAAGATACCAACAAAGGGGATACAGTTCAAATAATAATCTTGGAAGTAAGAACACAATGCAGCCAAAATCAAACATTGGAAAATTGCTTTTTCTTCTTTTTACAGTTTTAAATGTCCGAACGGTTTTAAAAATGGGTGAAATAGACAGAATCAGAATGCATTTTTTATGCTGGGTGATAGATGCACATCACGGATAATATGGAAGTGAAAGAGTGACTCTAGGTGAATGACTTGAGGAGATTTTCAAAGGGAAAGTAAATTCGGTTTTAAAAATAAAAGCAATTGACAGAGAGAATCAGAATGGAAAGAAAATGAAAAATTCACTTAAACTAGATTTTAATTACCAGATTGTTAAAGAAAGACACAGTACGCTGCAAGGTTAATTTGCAAGGTTAACCTTTTCACCCCACTTCAGCTCTATGTGGGAATTCATTAAATTATTCAAAATATGACGAAGGATTTATGCAAGACAGAAATGAGTGGAAGAATGGCGCTAACGCTTGGAGATCAAGGACAGGATGCACAAAGAATTCGGATGGTTTCAAACAAGTTATCAGGGTATTGATGGGATTACTGAGAGAGTGGAACAAATACAAGGTATCAAAATGGGGTACGCTATGTGTTGCTATGGGATGGGGTAAAAATCACAATCAGCACTTGAGTTTGGGATTTGGGAAAGCCAACCAGGTTTCTGGATTCAAAGGATCTGGTCACTGGTCACCAGGGCGGGGCTCTCCTAACAGAAAACAGCTGGGCCTGTCTGGTCACTGGAGAGTACAGCTGGCATGCAGGTAGTGGGGCAAAAAGCCGGTCTGGTCACAGGATACTCTCAAAAAGGGTACCACCACTTTTCTCCCTTTCTCCTTGGGTTACTGGGATTTTCAGTGGGGTTTCTTTTTCTGGATCAGTGGTCCTGCCTGGATAGGATCAGCTATGCTTTGACCTGGCAGTGGAATCAGGAATCTGGAGTCTGGCAGGATGAATATTGTAAGGGATTTCAATCCTGCACTCCAACTAAGTCAATGCCTAGTATGGGATGCCCAATGGAAACCCTTATTTATATATTTGTATGTCAAAGTTCGTTTAATTCTGGATGATGTACCCTTATATAACACCCCTCTCTTTGAATTCCCCTGATCTCACTGAACCAAGAAATAGGTTTGTTTTGCAAATTAAAAGATTTATTTGAAGAATGAAACAATATATAGATTACACTTTTATGAATGAGTAATATTTGAATATCACACTTATGAATATGAACAATGATCAGCAATGGGTAATATTACAATATCAACAATCTCTTTAATCAATTAGGAGTAGGAATAGGAAGAATAATCTAACAGAGAATAACTTTGTGTGGGTCAAGGAAATGCAATGATATGAAAGAATGCAACACAGAAATAACTTGATATGACTTCAATCAAAAGACAATATGATCACTCTTTCCCCTGTTACCACTCACTCCCCCCAACACGCAATATGAAGATATGGAATGATGGCACACAGGTATCATGAACACAATCAACAATGCAGTTCAATCCCAATTCCCCCAGAAAGCTTAGAGAGAACAGGAATGCTTTAAAAACAGGTCAAAATGCTTTTGAATGTGATTTGCAATGAATGGGAAAATGCTAAAATTGATTCTAATTCACTAAATGGATTCAGAATTAGTGAGAGTTGCTTTGGATTGGTTCAGGTCAACACTAGCAATGAATATAGAATGATTAGCAGATGTAAAATGAAATTCAGAAGTAGAAAGCAAGAAATAGCTGTTTCACATGGAATGAAATTGAGCCAAATTGCAAATCATGGCAACCTTTCTGCGCACGTGAAACACAATTACAGCAAAACTATAAGGAATTGGAATGTTTTAGGTTTGAAAGCTGAGGATGTTAGCTTCAAAATGACAGTTAAATTCTGTTTCTAGGATGTACGGTTCAGAAGTTACAGATGTTTTTGTGAAGGTAGATTTTTCAGAACGAGTCAAGATTTCAAAATGAAAATGCGCTTTAAAGATTTAGGAACCAATATCGACTTATACTAAGGAGCTATGAAAGTACAAGATACCCAACAGGACAACCACCAGAACAGGGCGCCTTCCGTTCTGATTTCTGTGTGCCAGGGCACTTGACTTTCTTCAGAAAATATCAGCGCACAGATGATTATCGCTACAATTATCACAGACAATATAATGAGAAGAATTCAGGATGGACACAAGATTCTATAATGCAGTTATGGATAGGTTGGAATGGATTGAATAGGATTACTTTAAACTAAGAGATGACGATGGACAGTTCTAGACTAAATACTCACTCCTATGGCTTTGGAATGGAATGGACCCGTCAAAGATCTGGTCAAGGGTTTGGTCAAGGGTTTGGCTGGGATTCTCTCACCACCGGACAGGTCTCAGGCACCGGGTTCTGCTCTCAGCAAGGCCCTCTGGTCTGCGCGGCCTCTTGGACTGGATCTGACGGGTTGGTTCTGGGTACCGCTCTGCTCTATGGGTCTGGATCTTGGTTCTAGCACGAGGTTCTTAGCTAGAATAGCCAAACAGCTCAGCCAGGCTGTTGGATTTTGTGGTGCCCATTGGAAGGTTAGGGGTTAGAATCAGGTTGCCAAAGATTCTGAAGGCCAGCTGAGAAGAGTTCAGCTTTTGGATTGGGCCTTCCTGCTTCAAAGTTATAAAGTCTGGATTCTGGGTCTGGTTCTAAAGACTGGAGCCTGGATCTTCCTGCAGGGTGCTTCGGCAAGAAATCAGTTGATGAGTGGAAAGTGTGTGTCTTGTCTGCCCTCAGCAGTCCCTATTTATCCATTCCCAAAGTAGGTGGGGAGGCTGATTACCTATGCCCAACCCTCAAAGGATCTGATAGGTCAGAGAATTCACTGTCCCCTGATTTGAGAAAGGAACAGTATGTCATCATGTGTTAGAATGATGCTGTCATTTAAAAGCTAGGGAAGAACCTCCCCTTTGCTTTTACTTAGAAAATCTATTTTTCCCAAAAAACTTATTTCCCATATGCACAATTTGTTCATAATATATGATTACATGACAGATTGCTTAAATAGCAATGCTGTCCAACTCTTATCTTTCTGCGAGCTTCAGTTCATAAATGGCAACTTTTTCACACTTTTGGTGGGTTTCTCAATGTTAGTTCTGCACCAATTTTTATTCATGCATACACATCCCATCTGTGCATATTCCTGTAATTTATCATGTTCCTAACATAAACACAATGGCTACAATATGAATAATTTCTGGGGTTCAGTCTCAGAACATCGCACAGATTCCAAATTAGTCTTAAACTGTGAGCAAATTGTTCATTTTAATAACCTATACATTTCATATTTTTGTCAGTTCAGTACACTTTACTATAAGCATTTTTCTAAAACATACATTTACTTCAATCTTCAATCCACATTTCCAGTCTGGCCCACCTCCAAAGCTGGGCTGAGTCAGAGGGTCACATGCCTTGCCTTCCTGCCAGAGCTGTTGTTGTCAGTCACACACGAATTAGCATTTTCTATTCAGTTCAAGGAGCCCATTGTTTCTTGCTCAGGGCAGCAGAGGAAATCTCCTCCCCTTCTGATTAACATGTCAATGCGAAATCCTCTCCTTTTGGTGGGAATGGACAAGGTGGGAGATTCCCAGGGAAAGAAAGCCTCTTGGAAGTTTTGGCTAAATCAGGTTACCTTATGGTCAATTGTAACATAGTTCCTTGTGAAAACATTACATTTATAAATTTAAAATCAGCAAACATATCTTTTAATTCTAGTCTTTTTCAACATGAAATCCATGTGTGGCATTCTATATGGCATTTTGATGGAAATCCCTCCTTTGGCATAGTTTGAGTTCAATGTACAACTTTACACATGACAAGTTTTACATCTCCGACTTCTGACAGAGGTGAGTAAGGGTACTACACCCATTTTTGACAGATTTCTTCAGCTCAACCACCCTCAAAAGTGGACTTTGTTCAGATAATATATATTTCTGTGGACATTGTATTTATGTAGATTCTCGAAGTAGAATGATGTTCAGCGCCCAACAAGGAGGTTGGATCTTTTTGGGGGTTTGTGAGCCATGATTTTTGCAAATTTGACAGTCAGGGAAAAACAGATTTTTAAAACAGCTCTGTGTTTCTTTTGCAATGATTTTGCTCTGTGGGCAGCCAAATGATGGGTTTTGGCAGTGGTCTCCTGTGTTCCCAATGACATAGGCAAAAGTGGAGGGCGGCCTATTTTGCAGACTTTTACTGCGCACTTTCTGGTGATTTTTTAGCGAGCAGCATGCTTTCCAGTGGCCATTTCTGCTGCCAGCAATGCAAAGTAATGTTGCATGGCCTGGACCAGTGGGCTGAAACATTCCACAATATGGAATGTATGGATATGTAGGAGCTGGAAAATTCAGAAGAATATGTGTCCTTTGTCTCTGTGAGCTTCGCCCTTTTATAAGGCGGGTGACATCACAGGATTTATTGTTGGGGCAGGCTTAGGCTGGGCATGCCTCTAGCAACTGGATAGCTCAGCCTATGTACGTTGCCCCCCACCTGAAAGCAGATTGGACTGGAGGAGGGGACTGAGTTTTCTGGGTTTTGTTTTTATGAGGTACAGAGCCATCCCACAGTCACATTTGCCAAAAATCAGTTCTGACCTAAATTGCAATTTTTTACAGTTGTCACACTCTTGCAAATCACATAGACAAATGGCATATTTCATCCAGAGCATGGCAGTCCAACTCCCAGGTCTGTACAATATTGTTTCGTCCCTCTAATAATCTTTCATGCTTTTTGGTGTGAAATCTTTCACCTAAAATTCTACAATTTTATCACGGAACATGTTTGCATTAAATTTCAAAGTTATCCCGTGAACACTTTTCCCATGAATAACATTATTCTACCGTTTGCTTCACATACATGCTACAGAAAGCCAAAAGATCTTGTTTTAATGCCCCCAAAGTCATATTTCGATGGTTAAACTTTCCCATTACTGCGTTCTACGGTCACAGAAATGAAGTCTTAAAGTTTATTAATTCAAAACAGCCTTTTGCCCCAAATGGCCATCATTGTCTCCGAAATAAGGGCATAACTTCCAAGGTTGCTCTGGAGTTGGCTTTGAGGCTCCCCAGTTGAAGTTGAGGGTGGTGCTGTTCACAAAGTCACACCTAAGTGTCCTGTAAATCCATTGTACTAAGCTGAAACACTACCACAAAGTCTGATGAACGTGTTGCATTCTCCCCCTTGGTCTATTCGTAGTCTCCAGATGCTGGTCCCATTGGGGGAAAGGCAGGTCTTGTTCCCAGGAAGCAAATGTCCTTTGAAGTCATGCCAGGAAAACCTGTTCTGTGGCTTCAGCACACTTATTTATTTATTATAAAAAAATTGGGAACCAGAAAGCACACTGTGGGACTTAAATATCCTACATATGTTTTAAGACAAAACCCCCATCCCATTCTGTGCAAAGACAGTTCCTTAATTCCACAAATTTATTTCTAACAGACATTTCCTTGTTTGTAAAAAGCAACAATTTTTACAAGTGGTGAATCCTCCTTTTGCTGACACTTCCAATGCGGTTTTCTCTTACATCTAGATTCTAAACATTATTTCCCGCCCTAGTCAATTTCTCATACACAGAAATCTGTTCAAGGCAAAGGTCCACTGAAACTGACATAAGCACCGAGATTTAGGGCTTCTTGTGAAGAGTTTAGCTATGATATTTTGTTGCAAAAAGTCAAGTGTTTTTCCGTACGGCTGAGAGTGAATTTTATTATTTCACAGATCTTGCCTGGCACAGCCTGTCATTCATTGAGAAATGCCCCCTCTTCCTGGAGCACAACCTGACTATGGATGGACAGAGTTGGGTCTCACTGAACAGAACTGTGTACTGTTGAAAACGGTGGAAAAGAGCATCAGGGCGCCATCATTTTAATGCAAAATATTTCCTTTTTCAATGGGAAATTTTGTGCTAGCAGCAAAGCAGCGCTGCTTTTCAATTCTTTTCTTTGGTAACACACTGGCAGCCTTTCTCAGTGTGTTCCCTGTTCCATCTTGGCCAATAGGTGCTTGGCAACGACAGCGCAGCCATCATTTTCGTAGCTGCAAAACACAGTTTTGATGCAAGGAAATGGCACTCTGCAGAGCCAGCGCAGCCATTTTGCTGGTAACTGCTGAAGTGCAGATTGGTGATAAAGGGGCCTACTACTGGGTCGGTAAATGTGCCCCACAAGTTTATCAATGTACCCCCAATGGGACAGCCCACAGATGAACTTGATGTGTGCCATCCTGTCAGTCACACCCAATCCTGCGGAGGAACCTTGCATAGGGGTGGAAATAGGTGATAAACCCTTTTCCTTTCTTGTTGACACTGGGGAGATTAGGTCATCCATCAGGGAAGGGACATTTGTGTTGTCAGGTGATGCCATGAACACTCAAGGAACACTCAAGGAATCTCTGTGGCTCGTAAAGTAGTTCCTTTTACTGATAAAATCTCCTTACCTATCGGAGATCAGGACTTATCACTACCTTTACTTTACTCTAGACAGATGCCTGTGAACATATTGGGATGGGACATCATGAGCAGACAAAACATGACAATCTCATTCACACACAAAGGCATAATATGCTCAACACTGTGCATAGGCATGATGAATGTAAGGCAGATTGTTCAGGCCTATTGTGGGAGCACAGTACAGGGAAGGTGTGTCGAGTACCGAACGAGTACCTGTTCAGGCCAGAGACACCACTGGATGAGCCAGAGGGAACAATAGTGTCCATTGAGATCAATGCAGCACTGCTAAGGGAGGACTGGATTGCAGTGCATGCAGCAGACAACACTGGGAGTGTGTGGAGAGCAATCATTGCAGTTGCAGAGGGGTGCAGGCTAACAACAGTGGCAGATGAGGTACTTCTTGGAGAAGAGAGACGGGAGGTGGAAATGATGTTCAAAACGAGTGTAACATTCTGGTTACAGATCCATTACAGAGAGGTGCCACAGAGAATGGCGACTGCGCTAGAGGCGCCGCCCTCATTCTGGGAGGAGGATATGGCCAAGATACCAGACAGCTTATCGACCACAAGTCCTTAGGACATGGGCTGCATTAAGAGCATAGGGGGAGTGAAGATCAAATTGAAGCCAGGAGAAATCTTGTCGAGAGTAAAACGGAATCCCCTAACAAAAGATGCAGATGAGGGCATTTATGAAACAATCAACACCCTCATTGAGTGAGGCATCTTGGTACCATCAGAATCTCCATGCAACGTGGCTGTGTACCCTGTGCAGATGGCCAACAGGGGGTTGTGGCATTTTGTTCAGGGTCTAAGACCTCTTACCATATTGTAGAAGCAGAGTATCCAGTAGCAGCAAATCCAGAGACAATATTGTGTGGAATTCCAACGGATGCCACCTGCTTCAGTCATTGATTTAAAAAACACATTCTTTTCAGTACCACTACACCCAGATTCCCAAGATCTAGCTAACCCGCTGTATGTACCAGAAGAGGAAACATACTCGTTTTCCACAGGGGTACTGCAAGTCACCTTCTATCTTAAACAGAGTGATCCAGATGGATCTAGGCAACATAGAGTCAGAAAGCACCACAAAAAGAACAGTCAATACGTTGATGACATTTTGATTTGCAGTGAGACAGAAGACGAGTGCAGACGGAACTCAGTGCACATTGCTGACAGTGTTAGCTGACATGGGGTACAAGGTGGACAAGGCAAAGCTACAGTACTGTCAGAGGAAGTGCTTTACATTGGACAGATGATATCTAAGGGCGGCAGTCACATTGCCCCAAAGAGAGCAGAGACAATACGGAACACACCCCAGCCCGAAACAGTGAGGGAAATGCAGCAGTTCTTGGGGTTGTACAATTATTGCAGGGCATGGGTCTTTGCAGATATACCAGGCCACTCTTGACTGCATTGAAAGAAGGACAGAGGGGAACAAAGACACTGGGCCTCATTACAAGTCTGGCAATAACCCTGCTGGTGCTGCTGGCGGGTTGCCGCCAGCCTTGCAATAGTTACTGGCGCCTGACTTGCCGGAATCACCGGGGGATTACGATCCCAGCGATCTGGGAAGTCAGGTGCCAGTAATTTGTTAATCCCCATTCCCATTTGAGTCCCATATGACTCAATGGGAATGAGGATGATGTTAATAACGGTGTTGGTGCTTCTGTGAAAGTCTGCGGGCGGGTGCCGTTCTGCCAGCCAGATCTGTCCCTGGCAGGCGGGACGGCACTCGCCCGCAGGCTCATAGTGTGCCGGTCCAGTAACAACGGTGCCAGTAGGCTAATCGGCACCATTGTTACCGGACCAGGACACTTTTAATGAGGCCCACTGGCATGGACAACAGAGATGGCTGAGGCTTTCGAGGAACCAAAACAAGCAATATGCACAGCACCAGTGTTAGGGACCCCAGATTACAAAACAGGAATTCTTCCTGTTCTCATGCACTGATGGAGTGGTAATGAAAGCAGTACTGACACAGAAAACGAGCATGGGCCATAAGCCAATTGCTTACTACAGTGCACAGTTTGACCCAGTCATGAGAAGACAATATCCCTGCGAACAATTATTGGCTGCTGCAGCCTTCACAGTGCAAAGGTCATCAGCTGTGACAATGGTGTGCATCACCACTCTTTACGTGGAGCACTGCCTGTTTGCGACACTGCATAAGCCAAAGAGTGCACTGACTACACAGAGAGCATTTGGATACAAGGTCATACTATCAAATGTGGGATTGAGGATAGTGCGCTGCAAGACAGTTAACCCAGCCGCATTTTTGGCAGACGCCCTCCAGCCAGGAGACTGGGCTCATGACTGCACAAAGAACATAGAGCTATTCAGTGAGACACGGAAGGTGGAGGAAGATGCACTTGAGGGGGAGACGTGCAGTACAATGATGGTTCATCGACAATTGATCAGACTGATGGGATCAGGTGGACTGGAACTGCTGTATTCAGACTGAGGGAGGACTGGACGAGTGAGGTGGTTGTGAGTGCACGGATACCATCTCATTACTCAGCACAAGCAGCAAAGCTGGTGGCTCTGATATTAGCGCTAGAACACAGCGTAGACAAAAGTGTGATGATCTATTCTGACAGTGCTTACGTCACATCAACTGTATTTTCAGGATTGGCACAGTGGCTAAGGAGGGGTTCAGAAGGGCAGATGGGACCCCGGTGCAGCATTCGCTTCTGTTAGGCAAACTGATTGACATGATTGCATACTCGAGGGAGCTAGCACTAGTGAAATGCCAGGCCCACACAAAAGGGGAAGATCCTATCTCAAGGGGGAACTAGGCAGCAGACTATGAGGCAAAGTGTGCAGAGTACTTTGGGGTACTGAGGGAACTGAAGGAGAGACCAAATGACCTGGGAGGAGTGAGAAACATGGTGTTGAGGGAAGGGTACAACAGCATACCGGAAACTCAGATTATGGAATTGCAGGGAGCTGCACCGCAGGAGGAAAGACAGCTATGGGTGAAACAGGGATGTTCCATGTCTCCAACAGGTACTCTATGGTGACAGAACAACACAGGGAAAGTGGTTATGCCACTAGCCTTGCTCAAAACAGCACTGGCACAATTGCACTATCCAGCACACACAGGAAAGGAAGTCATTGCTCCACGCATAGGAGAATCATGGTTTTGCCCACATTTGAATGAACATGTGGCCAATTTCATTAGAAATTGCTTGTCTTGTCAGCAGTTGACAGTAGGACATACTCCGAAAGTTGTGAGAGGAGCCATACCGCGACCTGGAGGGCCATTCCTGCACCTCCACATGGATTATGTAGACATGATCCAAGTTTGTCAAGGGTACCGCTGCATGATAGCAGTTGTCTGCCCATCCTTAAGGTGGATAGAGGCCTCATTGGACTCCTAAAGGAGTGCATTGCCAAAACTCATTAGAGCACCAAGAAAAACTGGCTTCATTGTTTGCCATTGGCACTCTTTGAATTGTGCAACAAACCAGGGTCTGACCACCATTTAACGCCACATGAGGTGGGGACAGGATAGTGCATGCATCTTCCCTTGGCTCCTCCCACTAGGTCATAGAATGATTGTGAAAACAGTGCGGATGTGTTAGGGCAACAGATGTTTGAATATATAAATTCCTTGGTTTCTAGTGCTTCTTTTATCTTTTGCCAGGTACAAAGGACCCAGGGAAGGCCTGAAGACAAAAAGCAGCCAGAATCAGATGACACAGAGCAAGGACCTGAACACAAACATTTAGTGCATTTAGGAGACTTAGTTCTCCTAAAAAACTTTACCCGTCGCTGGAATGCATAGGTTCACGAGACCTCATGTCGTGAAGGCCGTGACAGACAGAGCTGTTAGGCTTGAGGGGAAGACTGTTTGGAACCACATCCAGGACGTCAAGCCCTACAAAGCGGTGGCCTCTCCTGGTAACAGAGCAACGGTAATTGACATGGCCAACTTTGAGGATCTTGATCAAGTGTGTGCAGATCTCATCGAGTTAGGGAAACCTGGCCATTCTATGGTCCAACAACCTCAAGCAGCTGAAGTAGCGACTGGAATTCTTGTGTGCATTGATAGCTGAAACACAGTCTGTTGTTTTCTCTTATTTCGCTGCACATGCAGGTTGTGAAGCTGCAACTGGAATACTTTTTCACATGACAGCTAAAATACTGTTTTGTTCTCTTTTCTCGCACATGCAGGTTGTTGCGAATGTTGTTAGAATTGCATAGGGAATTCTCCTAATGTTACCTCCCATTGATCACCCTGAAGCTTTGTCCAACCAATGTGTGCACTATATAAGGAGACCCAGACGATTCAGAGCTTGACCCCCAGAAATATAGTGTAGATTAGGAGCCAAGTACCTCCACTGGAAGTTCTGCCCCTATTCTGCCTATATGTTAGCAACTGGAAATTGCAACATGCGCACAGCCAATAATGGTACCTATAACGCGGAAAATCCTTGAAACAAGGTATTCATTGAGGAAACCCTATTTGTATCTTCATTTAATCGTATTAAATACAACGAACAGCTCAAACACGTGGTCTCCAGTCACATGGTCAGATGAAAATAGACTTTGATGAAAATAGACTTTGGGACGAGCTACACCGAGACCAGAAAATAAGGCCATGCCACACTCCCTTTTATTCTCAGGCACAGTGAGCCTCTGCAAGGACAAGCTCAAAGAAGTCATTGCATGCATATCGCAAGAGTGATGTTAGATTTTGGGCTAATTGTGTGTGGATGCATGACCAGGCCAAAGCCCCAGCACTTGTGGTACCAGCATGCGTGCTGCTAGCAAGTGGAATATTTGAGCAAGGGTACAAGTGTGCCAACCAATTATAGTGGGCCACGTATTAAGAAGCCCTATAGTTTGAGAAGCCAATAGTATGTTCTGTATTAGTCTGATACAGAAGATGACTTGCATTTGGGGTCAGCTTAATTGTCCACCTGATCTTAGAGACCCAATCACGTCCCTGTATTACATAGAAAGTATATGTAGATGTTCCTCGTAAACCAACCACAACCCCTAGTAGGTTTTCTTATTTTGCCACGTAGCATGATGTTACTTATGACGAATTCTGAAGTATAAAAGAATGTTTTTTATGATATGTTTTCGACAACTCATTGAGTGAGCTGTGCAGTGTCCGTTGATGTCCATTGTACTCACTGTTTTAAAGACTTGTTATTAAAACAGCTTTGATTTTTGCCGACTTCCTGAGCTGGTCTGATTATTGATGTATGAGTAAGATCTGCATCCCCATCCATCTCAGATACTGCTACCTCATCTTAAAGGACCTGTTACTCAGGTTCAATACTTCCTTGTATTCATAGAATATCTGGCCCAAGCATATCCACAACTTGAACAAAGTGCTTATCCCAGTCTGCCCACACTCAGAGATTCCTCAGTAAAGAAGGTTTGGGAGGAGGTCTTTGCTTTTGCTATTAGCGATTACCTAGTTCGCAGAGCTTGAGGGTACTGACAAGTATTAACATAATAACGCCTTTCTTGCACTTTACAGGCAGGCAACTTTACCATCTCATCAGCTGCAAGGATCAAGCAGCGTAAGTGGTCATTTCAGAAACAATAACATTTGTTTTAACTCTGGTGTGTTTACTGATTCCCACTGGAGTGCTGGGCATTATAGTCTGGCAGCCATATTTCGCTATGAGTGCTACTGCTGTATCCACTACTAACATTTCCCCAACCCAGGCAGGAGGAACTGCCATGTCAGGTGGAAGGGAAGACACTGCTGATAAGGTAAGAAGAGGTAAGAACCGTGTTGACAGAGACATGGATGGAGTTCACATGTATCTCACACACACAGCACGAGTAACAAACAACATGTGGTATAAACACATGTCCAAAGTTGGTAGGGACACCACCAGGGAGAGCTGCTATGTCTGCTCTTTAATCCGCTACACCATGAGTGCTTCTAGAATGTTCATTGCAACTGTAATATCTGCAGCAAAAGCACAGTGCTTGATGTACCTCACAATAGTCCATACACGAGGCCGATTCCAAGGGAAGATAGCAAGGTTAAGATGGATGTCAAAGGCGAAGTTCCCATATGAAGATAGTTACATCAAAACACTCGATTTAATTATTGGCAGCTGCATGAAGGGTCACAGTACCACACTGATGGACCTGAGAAAGGCAAGACGAAGAATATCACACTGAAGGAGTTACCATGTCCTTAGACAAAAGTAAAGGAGATAGGAGGAGAGCCCGGATGCTGGGAAAGACCACACATATTGGTTTATGGACATGTATATACCAACGATGGCTGGGAAGATGGAGTGGTGGGAAGCAAGGCGCTGACCTTAGCCAAGTCACCAGTGAGTAAGGTACAAGAAGAGAATGACAAATGCCTGAAGGAATGGGACAGGAGGGCAAAGTTTCTGACATGGGTGGAGAAGGAAGCTGGACCAATGCCAATAATTCCTCTGAAGACACCAGCTCTGTGTTACCAGCACAATGGTGATGAGGAAGTTGGGGAGAACGTGGGATGCAAGGTGGTTTAGATTATCCCAGCAATGGGAGCGGGAACTGCAGCACTGATGGATAACTATTGGACATGCAGATCTAAAGCACATGAAAAACTGCCACCGAATTGGGAAGAGCTATGCTCCCTGATACACATCAACATGCCTTTGTTGGTGGTACCCAAGAAAGACGTGAAGCTCGATGACTTCCCAAAGATGGAGAATAACAAACGAAAGAAGAGGTCAGTTGAGATTGCACCAATTGCCGAAACAAGGGAGACAGATGAGCAGGCTGGACTAAGAAGGGAGAAAAGAGGGGGAAATTACTTCTCAGGCAAATCAGAAGCAGCATTGGACGAAGTACCGGCAGAACACAGACTATTCAGTAGAACACAGATGTTCTTTGCATCACTGATACCAGGAATACAGACATACACCAATGCCAAATGGTTACAAATCACTGGCTCAGAGCTGATGGTAACGATGAACTCAACAGTGAATGGGTTCAACGCTATAAAAGAAGAGCTCAGAGCAATAAGGTTGGTGGCGCTCCAGAATAGTTATGTTCTGGATCTCCTCACAGCAATGAAAGGCAGAGTTTGCGCAAAAATAAGGAGTTCATTTTGCACATTCACACCGGCTAACGATGAGGATAACGGAAGTCTCTCAGACGCAGTTGCACAATTGGCACATATGCATGCGACGATGGCAGATGAAGCATGTGGGACAAGGAAAGACAAGAGTTGGCTGGCATACCTAGGTCATGGATGCCATCATGGCTGTCAGATGGGCTAAAGGTGATAACTTGGGCCCTCGGGTTGGGAGCAGCATCCCAGTGTGGGATTAAGATATGAATTGGAAGGTGCAAGAAAACAACAGAAGAGGCCATCAGAATGCAAATCCTGATGGATGTGAATTTAGGAGGAATGACAGATGAAATTGTGAGAGAGAGAGACAGTCTAAGGGAGTAAATTGTGCACTGTGACTTATTTCCGGCAGGGACAAAGGTGGACATCCCCCAAGATCCGAGAGCCTATTAAGGGAAATAGGTCTGGGGTAACCCCGAAGGAGCATGCTGCTACATGTACTGGTCCTTTGATGATCATGCAAACTACTATGGACACCTCAGAGGAGTAATAAAGATATGGAGACCCAGAGAGAAGAATTGGACATTTCGAGATGTGGTCGACAAGTCGACCAGAGGGGGGACTGAAGAGGGGTGGTTGAATTTTAACTCTGCACCCCCTACCATAAGAAACATGGGTCAGAATAAGAACTGAAGACACCATGATCATTCGTACCAGTTTGGATTGATTCCTAGTTCTCCCATGACAGACAAGTACATTGAAAGGTACCTACTCAGTCAACCCTACAGCCCAGAAGCAGTGCAAACATTGCCCAAAGTGAATGAGGAGCCTCAGGACACGACCAGGGACACCTCCATTGACAGTCTTGACTAAAAGGGCCGAGATGCCATGTCTGACGTCTTTAGAAACATAATGACATAGCAGCATTAGACAGGAAGCACATGTGCCATCTGCACATCGGGACACAATCACGCACCCGAATGCATAGGATAGTGGACAGAGACATATACATACAGTCTTCAGGTTTATTGTTTTGTCGTTAGCATAACTGCAGCAACACAGAAACTGCAAGATGCAAGAGATCTGCAGCAAGCTTGCAGATGCTTACATGCAACTAACCCTATGGAACTGCAGGAGCACCTACAGGACCTGACAGAACCATGTAAAAACAACATATGGAGAGTATAGAATAACAAAATGCAGAAGCCGTGTTCTGGCTTAGGAAAATTACAACAGGCCACAAACCCTCGGCTGCAGCTGAGCTGAATGAATTAAGGCTGTTCAAAGGAGCGAGAGTGTGAGACAGGGCCTGCTTCCAAGGCCGCCAAGATACAAGTGATATTCCATTCCCTGAACAGCAGTAACACCGGCACAGTAAATACAAATAAATCTGAGCAATTCAGAGCTCCAGGAGCCCCAAACAGAATCTCTGAGCATGTTACCCGGCCGAGCTAATGATGAACCGAAACTAGCAGCTGGGAAAGGAGAGTGATCTCACGCAGCCAGACAGGATTTGCAACAAAGTCATTACAGGAGAAGCTGAATGTTGCATGATGAGAACAAGCACTCTCATTTGCATTGGTGGTGCACACATGTTACAATGCAGACACATAGTTGTTCTTATTACCTTCAAAAGGTACACTTCGTGCTGAGAACTGATTCGGGTCTGAGGCCTGGGGTGACAGCTCTAGCCAATCACAGTTTAGGACCCTAGGGGTGGGTAGCAACAGGCAAGAACCAATGATCAGACAGTCACACTGCAACATTGTAGAAGTAGCATTTTTCAGGGAAGGGCCAGGCCCGTCATCTGACATGGGAGAGCCAGTAAACAAACACATTTATGGTCCCCTATAGGTGGACTACTCCTCAACACCCAATCCACTCACTCGATAGGTTTTCTGGAGAGGGGCCCAGGTTGTGACGTTCTTATGATGCAAGAGTCTATCAAAACTGGCCTGCGAGCCAGAGCCCATTGAGAAGTTCTTGTATTTCTTCTATCTATGTACTGATCCCTGTTGGTTTTGGCTGTAATAAACCGCAGTTTGAACTTACTGTCTGTCTGGGCCTGCATTCCTTTTTGGAGTGTGAAGGAGTTGTGCCTTCCATGAGCTCGGGTCCACAAACTTGTAGTAGCCCGCCTGCCTACCTGGGAGCTTTAATCCTCAACACATGTCCCTTGTCTGTTGGGTAATGATATTCCTGATCCCGAGATAGTTGCAGTGGCTACAAGATTGAGGGCCCAATAGGGCACCAGATTGAAGATTCTAAGAGCCTTAGGGCCTGGAGTGTTTCCAGAGGGCTTGTTGGAGAGCCGGGATTGCCGGTAGCCCATAGTCCAGTTCTACAGACTGCTGAGTTGCCTATTCCTTTGGGAGAGGGGCCATTAGCCACTGAGGACCCTACTTTGGTAGCAGGGCACTCAGGGACTTTGGAGTTCGCTGTCGCAGTGCAGCAACCTGATGTGGAGGACCAGGTGAGCTCAGATCTTAAGGGCCTGCCCAAGCTGAATGACTTTGCATCAGCTGGGGGCCCAGATTAGACTGACTTCTTTAATGCCCAGAAAGAGTGTCCCACAAGTAGGTGGAGGAGCAGGCTGGGGCGAGGCCCCTGGCCTGTTCAAAGTGTACTGAGAGGATGGAGTCCTTTGTAGTCATCCAAAAGACTCTGGGGGCGAGAGCACCAGAAGGTTGTTCATTCCACAGAAAGGTCCTTTTGGATTTGGCTCACCAAATTCCTTTAGTGGGTCACTTAGGAGTGACTAAGACATCGGACCATTTGTCTGCACACTTTGACTGGCCACAGTTCAGCCTAAATGTTAAGGAATTTCTCTAATTCTGCCTGACTTTTGAAGCTTCTGGATAAGTCAGGTGGTGCCACAAAGGCCCTCTTAATTCCACTACTCGTGGTTGGGTGGCCTTTTGAGAGAATAGTCATGAATCAGTGTGTCCTTTGGATCCTCAAACCAGCTCAGGGAACAGATACATCTTGATGGTGCTAGACCATGACAGAAAGTACCCTAAAGCTGTCCCTGTGAGGAGCATCAAAGTCCTGTGGGTGCGACGGTGCTGAATGGGATATTCTCCCATGTTGGATTCCCCAAGGAAGTTGTTTCTGACAGGGGATCAAACTTCATTTCAGTGCATATGAAGCCTATGTGGGAAGAGAATGGAGTCACCTATAGGTTCTCTACAGTTTTCCATCCACAAACAAACAGGCTTGTTGAGCGGTTCACCAAGGTCCTGAAATGCATGCTAGGTGGCTTGGAAGAGCACCTGAGGAGAAAACGGGATACTCTCCTGCCATGCCTTCTGTTCACCTATAGGGAGGTGCCAGAGAATGGAGTAGGGTTTAGCCCCTTTGAGCTTCTGTTTTGACAGGGTACCCACAGTCCTCTCAGTGTAGTGAAAGAGGGAGGGTAGGGCAACCCCTCATCCCCTACACAAGATGTGGTGGACTATGTACTTGGCCTTTGGTCTAGAATGGCAAAGTAAATGGAACAGTCGACGAAAAAACCTAAAGGCCCGTCAAGAGCCAACAAAGCACTGGCATGACCAGAAGACCACATTGACAGTCTATTTTCGTGGCCAGTGGGTGTGGATTATGGAGCCTGTCTAACCCAGCGCCGTTCAGGACAAGTGGACTGGGCCTTACTGTGTGCTCGAAAAAGTCAGCGAGGTGAATTATCTCATTAACGTGAAAGGACGTACACAGATCTGCAAGATCTTTCACGTCAAATGGCTAAAACTCAATTATAGCCGGGATGACTTGGTCATGGCATTAGAGACTAATGGAGAGATTGAGGAGGAGACCAATCCCCTCACAGACCTCCTGCACACTGAAGCTACAGATGGATCAGTTGAATGTGTCAACCACCTTGCAACAGATCTGTCAGAACAGCAACTGACAGACTTTCGCTATTTACTGGGACAGTTTGCGCATCTGTTTTCACCGAATACAGGCCGCGCATATTGGTGCACCCATAATGTGGACACTAGAGATAGTAAGCCGGTGAAGAGTAGGAATCACCGGATGTCCGATAAGGTCAGGGACACCATCAAGGAGGGCGTTTCCAAGATGCTGTCCCTAGGAGTGATAGAGCCATAGGGAAACATTGATTTTAAAAAATCCTGACAATAAGGTTTACTTTCTGTTCATGGAAGAGTTTATCAATTGTCTGTTGGAGCATGAGAAAGATTGTCCATATATTATTTTCTCACTTTGGTCGCACTCCTGAGATACGACAAAAGTGCCCGAGCAACTCAAGACGAATAAGCCAGGAGGAGATAATATAGTGCCAGACGGCATTGTACAAACTGCTGTTGTCTTAGGACAGGATGAATTGTACGTTTCCTAATAAGTAAATATGCAGGGCAAAAAAAAAATGGAACACATTTTCCATAACATGGACAACTAGTGCCAGCAGAAAAACCTTGCCATTTTGTGGTGTTAGCTTTGAACAAAAGACCGTTGAAACAGGCTCTTGTGATCAACCATCTATCAGATTTCTTGTGACTCAAAGTATGATTTAACTGTGGAGAGTCAATACCGCTAACAATCACATGTTTCCTGTTGCCGTTTATTAAACATTCTCCAGAGTCACGCTGCCCCATATCAATTGAAGTAAAAATCTCTTTATAAAAATATTTTTAGACATTTTAAGAATGGGTGGTGTTGAGAAAAGTGCAGGTGTCATTAATATGTGACAGGCTCGATCTAAAGTAATGCAATCAAGGAACTTTCATCAAGCTTCTCTTTTTAAAAGCTCTTTAATCATACTGTTTAAGAGCCACCTTTGGGTTAGACCAGATATGCAACCAATGAAATAAAGGGGCCATATGCAATTCAACCTCGAGAAATCCAACACCCAGTTCCATGTGCACTGCAAAGTTGGGAGAGGATCTCGGGAGACACAAGAGCTTTTTACAAAAATGATTTTCCAGTATTTTTAGCTCCAACATATTCGCATACCACCATAACGAGGCACCACAGTTGATCAGCGCCTCCGTCTGGGTACCATAAACCTTCAAAATCATGTTAGATGGTTCACCTTGGCACAGTGCCATGAAGTGCGTGACCCCTCCTAAGGAATGGCTCATCTGCATTTTCTGTTTATCAATATGAGCTTTGCTTGACAAATCCAGGGAGAACCGCATGCCCAAATAATCAAAACTTTAAACCCTCGGTGTAACTGCCCCAATGCTCATCATTTTGTTCATTTTTATTATTTTTTTCACCCTACCACAGGCCATAACAGTGGATTTTGCCGAATTTACCTTCAGGTTCATATCATTCATAAATTGAGCATATACATTAATTACATTTTGAAGTGCTATTAAGACAGAATCATCTGCGTAGGATAAAATAGGGAGAGGCCTGTTTCACAGTTTATGACAGTCCACGTTAGAGTGCAGTAAGTCTTTGTATAGAACATTAATATAAAGGGTGTACAGAACAGGGGCCAGCACGCATCCTTGTCACACTCCCAAATGGACATCAAAGTACTGTGCCCATCGCCCCTGCTCACCATAATGTACACATGCCTGATTATTCCTGTGAACTGCCTGGAGCACAATGAACAGCTCAGTGGGACAGCCCATGGACCTGAGCATCTTCCCCAATTCCCCTCTATCAACGCTCTCGGAGGCTGTGCTCAGGTCCATGAACTCAAGAAATATAGGCTCATTTGTAACATACACTGAATGAGAACAAACAGAGAATATGTGCTTGATCCCCTGTGCCCAAACCTGGTCTAAAATCAAACTGGTTATCAGAAAGAATGGAATTATTTCATCTCCAATCTTCCAAACGTCCTTGTTGAGCCCTCCTAAAAATCTTGAAAGCCGTATCCAACAGCGATGTCAGTCTTTAGGCCAATGGGCTCGCACAATCTCCCTTTTTAAAAATAGGGAAAATAATGGCCAGTTTCCATGATGAAGGAATCATACTCGACTCCAAAATTGCGTTAAAACTGACTGTTATTAGTGGGGCCCACAGTTCCAGCAGATCTTGAAAAAGGTCAGCAAGAACTGCATCGGGTCCTGGTGTTGAATAATTGCCTGGTTGGAGATTGCTAAGTAGAAAACAAATGGGGAGATCCCAAATATCCACTCTCAAAGTGAGGTGGACTCCTACCTTATTTTTGGGAAGAGAAGACTTTTAAATATAGAGAAAGGTAGAAGAGTGGAGCAATGTCAACAGCTACTCCCTTATCAAAGAGCTACATTTACATAAATGTTACATTTGTGGATCTATTAGAGTGTCTGAAAATGTATTTTATATGTATAGTGTCTCCTTATTTGTATGAGATTTATAACCTTGAAATCTTTAATAAAATGTATATTTCTGCCTAAATTGATATAGCTCCTTGATAAGGGAGTAGCTGTTGACATTGCTCCACTCTCCTACCTTTCTCTATATTTAAAAGTCATGGAGATTGCTAAGGCCACCTCATTCAAAGAAAATTTCAATACCGAGTCTGGGGTAATATGTTTGAGGACTCAGCTGGTCCATTAAATACATTAGCAAAATGGTCTAACCACGCCCCTGCATCAACAGTTGTCTCACTTCCCTTCAACATACGTTTATGGGGGGACCCTGAGCTACAAACTCCCAACATTTTTTGAATCGTTAGTGGATGCAGGCTCAGCCAAATTCTCCCATGCCAGCTCAACCAGCTCCATTTTATGTCTTTCCAAGGCTGCCTTATGAACAGCCCCTGCCTTAAAAATGTCCAATTTATACATACCAACAGATCTTAAGGTAGAAAGAAGTGTCCCCTTAGACAATTTGCACTCTAGATCAAGCCACCCTCTGCATTGAGGTTTTTCACTAACTGCTCCCTCTGGAAAATGTCAGATGTTTTCCCCTATTATTTCAACATACATTTAGCAATAGCTAAAGCAACATTTGCTTCATCATGGATAGACATAAACAGGGGGGAAATTGGAGTTAATATTTCTTGATCGATTCCGGAAGTGTCTATCTTGTCCCATGTTATTCTCCTTTTGCAATACAGGTTAATATCCATGTGTTCAAGATGTGCAATTGTATTAGAGACCCTTAAAGTTGGCTGCCAATTAATAGTAAGACTGGATAATGGTCAATACAGTGCTCACTTATCACTTTAAATTATTGGCTCAAATGCCAATGTCTAATGGAAATATTTAGTAATCAGTAGTTGAGGAACCCTGGTGATTTCTAAAAGTAGGCAAGCCTGCTACATCCATTCAGTTCCATTTGATATTAACAAATGAAAAAATAACTAAACATTTTTTAATGAAACGTTCCCAACTAAAATATATGTATATGTATATATATATATATATATATATTTTAATTTTGAGGGTTCTCCCCAAACTCCCTTTTCCCCTTCTTTATAATGCCACCCCAAACCCCTCCCCACACATTTTAACACCTTACCCTTCCCCCATATATACATTTGTATTATGTTGTTAAAAACGTTTCATTATAAATGTTTTTCGTTATTTTGGATTTGGCAACTTCACTGCATACGAAGGCCCTATTCAACAAGCCACATGCAAGTTAGTAAACCATTAACACATGTGTGTGTGTGTCTTGCATTTGAAGCTCCAGGATCTTCCAATCCATCATTCAACCCCTCTGGCGGCTGTTACCAATTTTAACATTAAAATCTCCTCCTAACAACAAAGGGGGAATAGGATCCATCTGATTTAACACCGTTTCCTCCACCAACTATTTAACTAAAGACAATCTATTATATTCAGATTAATGGGGGCTAATTTTTTTTATCTTTATTGAATATAGCTGAAAAAATTAAACTTTTTCAATATTAAACAAAAATTCATTTACACATTAATGCATCGATTTACATCAAATGAAATGAAGGAGACAATACTTTCGGAACACTGTAATAAAACACAGTTAGACAGATTTGTCCTAGCATGTAACCTGAATAAAGATACATCTATAAAGAAATAAAATGTCACTCATGATCTTCAAATCATTTCAACTTGTTAAAAATGGTAGTATAAATATCTTAATTTAGAGCTGCACAGTGCATCAAACATTGTCTCTTCCCAAAAATGTACATGTTTAAAACACAAAACCTCCTAATAAAGTCAATTCATCCGCAATCAGAAAACTGTTCCACACTAACTTGGAACCCTTACATTCCTAATCCACTATTGAGTTTGGGCTCATTTCCAAATTCATGGCAGATAGTAAATTATAAGTTGCAATGCGAATACTTATAGATTTGGTGGACAGTATTAACGATCAACGGGTTTCAGGGTGTAAGGCACTGAAGTATGGCATATGCTTCTCACAATATTTGTTTCTTAAGTTAATTAGAGCAGGACATTCAGTTATAACATGTTTGAGGGTATCTCTATGTACAATGACCTCACAGAACCTGCAATAATTCTCCTTTGCATCCATCAACCTTCTTCTGATCAGTATATCACAGGTTGGAAATAGATTGAATCGCAGACGTAGGATGGTCGTTCTCAATTGAGGAGTTGGAGATTGATTTAGGTACGTTGCAAGTTCTTTAAGTCTTTTATGCTCAAAAGCTAATACTTGGAAGTCTTTGTACCCGAGGCATTCAATTCTCGTATCAATCCAATCCATCCTGAATAATTTAACCTTTGCTCGAGTTGGATTCACAAGGAAGGTATCCAAACTTATGTCTGCTCTGGCCAAAATTCTGTAAATATATGAAACCCACGTTTTAACAAAAGCATGTTCCGACGACAACATATAAGCTGATAGTGTTGCTAATATGTTGTCAGTTCTTGTGTAGGACAAGCACTTGCGAAACAAGGCACAGAGCCTCAAATGATATTCAGCATTCAAGGACTTCAGACCCAGTTCATGCCGCAGCCAAGGACCAGGTACACATTGAGGGAGGTGTAATACACCTCTCCAAAGTTTAGCCTCTAATTTATGCAAATCTGTAGGGCATTCAATGCTTTTAGTCTCTAGGCCCTACAGTATGGTAGGTAGTACTTTTTGTCGCCAATAAATAATGGCGGGCCTGATAGTACATTTACCAAATTTGTGCAATATTATCCGTGTCTGGTAAATGGCAGTCATGATCTTATTCTCTAAGTTCCTGGAATGCGAATTGTTTGAAGGCATACAATCAAATAAAATGCCTAAATAAAGGTACATGGGCACCACTTCCACTAACCCTTCATTGATTCTCCATTCAAATTGTGTTCTCCTGGAGGGCCTAGGTGCGTAGATGACTACTTGTGTTTTGGTGAGATTATCAACTCATTGTCATGCAAATAAGCACTTAAGGCATTCAATCATTTTTGCAAACCTACCGGGGTTTTGGAGACTAACACCAGGTCGTCTGCATACCACAAAGCTTTAATGATTGTACCATTCATCCTTGGCGAGTAAGAGTCAACTTGATGAAAGGCCTGTAATACATTGTGGATAAAGAAATTAAAGAGGGCTGAAGCTAGGATACATCCCTGCTTCAGCCGCCTAAAAGTTGATATCACTGACGATAATAGGCCGAGTATGGACAGTCGTACCATTATTGTGGTTGTCGAATGTAAGGTGTGGATGATATCACACAGAGTCTCTGGACACTTCGCCGCCTGTAACTTTTACATCAGTTTGATTCGAGAAACTGAATCAAAAGCTGAGTGTATGTCAACAAAGGCGAAGAACAAAGTTTGTTTTGTTGATTGGACCTGGGCTTTTAGAGCATTAAGAGTCAATAAATTGACTGTTGTTCCTAAACCTGCAACAAACCCAGTCTGATAGGGATCTCATTGATTACACCCCTGTGTCCACCATGAGAAATCTCTCAGGACCAGTCACGCAAAGATTTTACCCGGAGCATTGAGTAATGCTATTGGGCGATAATTTGCCGGTGACCCCCTGTCACCTTTCTTAAAAATCGGTACCAGTAAGGAGGACATCCATGATGTGGGGATAGTTTTTGAGCGAATAATTTGTTGAAATACATTATTGGCCCCTCTGGATGGATTCTGTTTAAACATATAATTGTTTAATCCATCCGGCCCCGCAGCCCGCGAAGAGGATGATTTCTTTATGAAATCTTCAATGATTTATGACGAGCATTCCAAACTCCAATGAGTTTTGGTCGATTAAGAACAGGAAAACTCATCATATTTAGGATCCGCATATAATTGCGAAAAAAGTGTTCAAGCCATTGTGTTTCAGTCACACCGCACAATTGGAGGCTAGCTTTAGGTTGATTGGATACTTTATTAAGCAAAGTCCACAATTGAGTAGAGTTTTTATTATTAGCGGAACGCAAAAAGGCTTCACTGTCCTGCTGATATAGTTTTGCCCTTCTAGTCCGGGACCAGTTTCGATATTGACATCTGATCTTCTGGCGACTATGCTCTCGTTCACTAAGAGGCAGTTTGAGCGCAGCTCTTAATTCTTTCCTATATATTCTTTTTGCCTATTGGACAATCTGATAACTTTGGTGCTTGTGAATTGGAATATAGGGAAATTTTCCTACATATGAGGATTCAAAAAGAGGGTAGAATGTCTGCATAAAAGTTATACTTCGAGTGATCTAATTCTTGAGTGGCAAGATTCAGGGCATCAAGAGATGCATTAGACCATTTGAAGCGTGTTTTCGCAGTGTTCACATTTAACACCTGGTTAGACCAGTGTTGTTTTGACAAATTGTGATCAGGATCTGCTTGCCAGGCAAAGGTCAGCATATGATGGTCACTGGCTGATTGTGTCAGGATTTCTACCATTGTTGTGGTAATAGACTGGTCACAAGATACCTTTTCTAAGAGCATAGATAAATCTTTATAAAAAATGACATCTGCTAAACCAACAGGGTTACAACACAAGTTAATTAAGGCTAGCATTTGGGCAGCACACGTTATTCTCACTAACTGAATGAAATTGTTAGGAGAAGCCCACTTACAGATTGTTAGTCCTTTACTGGTCTTTACTACCACCAGTAGGCCAGATGTAGGTCTCCCTCTAGCTGCCGTTAAGGCTGGTAACAAAATAACATCATGGTCGTTCCATAGGGGGGGCTTCATGAGCCACGTCTCTTGAAGAGCCACTATGTCATAATCATTGATGTCATGGGGTGACGACCATTGAAGGTGAGAGTGACCTCTGGTGTTCCAGCAGACTAAAGAATAATTAACTTGTGGGCAATCTTTTAATGGTTATGCTTGTATTGAATTGGTTCTGGCCTGGGGTAGAATCACAATGGGGCCACGATAGGCACAAACACACACAGGGGCACATTGAGCGACTGACTTAGGAGTTTGGGACTGTTCACAATTTTGTGCTTCTGCCATAAGGCGTTCGGGATCCTGGGCAATCAAGAAACCCATTTTAAACAATTCCATATTTTCTTTCCATATTGAGTTCAATACTAACCCAGACTTGATCCACAAACGCACAATTGCTAAATTCTGGTCACACACAAATTCAACCTGATCAATATCACTCGAGGCAATGTCTTGCAAATTGTTCACATCCCCAAAAATGTTTAAACTGCTTGTCCTGCACAAATCATATTTTTCAATTGGAGCATCTCTACATTTAAGAAAAAGAGAATGGCAATTGGTAAAGGTATTTCTGGACACGTGTTTGCCTGTTCGTGAGGTCTCCTTCTTACTTGTGGGCTTCGGTGGTTGATTAACATCCTTCATTTCCGGACCATGGCAGGATTTCTTCCATTGATTATGAGTCTCAGTAGAGGAATTAGACTTGAACCCCCATTATGTTAATATTTGAGTTGGCTAAGAACTTATTAGTGACATGATCATTACTGTACACACTTGGAGGATTAGTGGGTAGAGCAGAGGTCACACGCTCATTAAGGTAGGCATCTACTGCCGCCTTTATTGAAGCCATTCGATCTCGTACACCAAGTTCACTTGCTGAAGAATCAACATTAATGGAAGCAGGTTTAGCTTGAGAAGGTCTAACACCACTCAAACCGGTCACAGGGGCTTGAACAACCGGCATTTTAGATGGGGCCACTGAAGCTGAAGTTTAAATTAAGTCAACAATCTCCGTGAGTGGAGCATAATCAACTGAGATGCATGTGGGAGTAATATTCGAGGCCACCACCTGCCTACCAGTTGACGCACGGGACACAATCTGAGGATTCCCTGAAGGCAGAGTTAATGGCGCTAGCACAGGAAGAAGGGAGGCTATAGGAGGTGCTATGAGTTGTTGGGTCACCTGCACTTGTCGCGCGAGGTAAGGTCTCTTCCTTGTCACTTGTCTGGCTTTGGGCGCATTTGGTTTAGAACCAAGAGCCTTTGTCACGCTTTGTGAGTCAATGATAGTGCATCTTGCTTTCCCAATAGGACGAGTCTTTTTGGGGCTCCTATCTAGACTAATCCATGAATCATTTATATTTATAGAATGTGTTACAGGGGAAGTGTCTGGACAGATGATGTTAGCAAAGGATGGTAATACTGGTTTTATGCTGCTCGCACCCCTTGCGCATTTTTCCCCTCCTGAAGATCTGCTAAATCCACCCACAACAGCTATAGCATTTGTGGTTTTCGTGGTCACATCAGCTGCTGATAGTGTGGCTATCCAGTCAAAGATTTGCTGGATCTGTCCGGCTTGGTTTGAGATTTTTAAATCAAGAGATTCAAACAATTTGAATAAGCTGGCTACTGTGGTGTTTATGGCAGCCAACGTGATTTCAATCAGAGCAAGATTTTCCAATGGATTGGCTGAATTATTGATTGGCAAGCAACGCTGTGGCGTGGGCAAAAGAAAAGAGTCATGAATGGAGTGAATGGTTGAGTCCATCAAACTTTCTATAATATCTTCACACGGGAGGTCCTCATGCGATCTTCTCAGATTCCCTTCACTTGCATGAATAGAGATATTAGACACATCAGCCACATCGAGGTCATGAAAGGAAATCTCATTTACAGTCGCTAAGTGTTTTATTATGGGTAAATGGTTTCTTGTATCCGGGAAAATGGGTTCTAACTGAGCATTGGCCAATATAGTTTTGTCAGAAACAAGAGGTATGCCAATAGAATTATCCGCATTTGTTGGCACATAGGGAGCCACAACAGGAGGTGATTCATCCACCATGCACTCTTTGCATTTTGCACAAAAAGAGCGAATATCTTTATTGGCCAAAGGGTTTCTCAAGATTGGGGTGAGGGTAATAGATTTCTTTGAAATGCGAAAGAGTTTCTTTTGTTTGGGCGTTACTATTGACATACTAAGCGTTGCACTCATCGTGTCTGGCATGTTTGTTTTCAGCGTGTAAGGACAGTAACTCATATGAAGCTATTACCTTGATGCCTTACAGGGCAAAACAACAATAAACTTTTGTTGATCTAAACCTATACACACCCTTATTTCACACTGCCACTGTAGAAATCACTCAAAGTGTTACCAGCATTAAGGAGAAATCTACCACACACACTGAAGGACTCAGCTCTCTCATCCTCCGATCTCGTCACCGCGGCGAACTATGGCACTTTCTCCTGTATGCGCGCGCGCTGCACGCGTGTTCACAATTACATTGTCACGCCCACTGGCGTGAGATACACAGCCTAAATAAAGGAAAAGGAGGTTATAAATGTTCACGTTAAAGTTTAGTAATAGGTTATAGTCTCCTTGTTGTAAATCTTCACCTTGTGGGTATCAAAGTCCAAAGTACACAGTTGTGAAACAGTATAATCTACAGGAAGCGTTCAGCATTCAGCAAGCAAAGCGGGACTTTACCGGGACTTTCTCCGGTGCGCGGGGGGGCTATTATAAAAGTCCTAATCGCCAGGCTAACGCCCTTCTTCAGGATAAATCTGATTATTGAACATAGTTTATCTTAGTTTCAGTAACCTTATTCCTGCAATCCAGGAATTTTCAGGAAGGTCATAATATCTTGATCCAAGAACTTTGAGTTAGCCCTCGCTATATTCCAAGAGAAGGGGGTAAGTGTGTCTGCATACCAGAACACATTTCTAACACAGCACACCCAACCCCAACAGAAAGGGGTTCTGGCAAAGCAGGTATAGATACAGGGGTGGGGAGGTAAACAATCTATCTCCTCAATGGTAGATAACACTTCAAATTGATTCGACACAGCAACAACCCCTGTCCCCCTCAGGTAATTTGGTTTGCGTTCTTGGGTGGTTATTGTGACCCTAGATTTAAGAACAGGCCCTGTGAGCATTTTGGATGAACGAGAACCACTTTTCTCTGGGTTAACAGAAGACTTGTGGGGTAGCACTTGAGGGTGCCCTCTTATGCAATGATTACTTAGATAAGGGTGAGTGGGTGGATACAAATATGCAAGAGGGGCATAGCTACTGATATGAATATGGCCTCTTGGTAGGGAACATTTGGTCAGGTTAGAATTAGTCAGGCAGGTTCTAATAGCAGGAATTACAAAAGTAACCACTATGCAATTCCCCCTTTGCTGCTTTTGGGGTTTGGCCCAGCCAGTCAACCCTTCTTGCCATAAGTATCCCTCAAGGGTCTATTGGAGGGTTAATCAATTTCGTATTCACCCAATGACTCACTTTATTTATCAGAGAGACAGTTCAATCACTCGTCCCTCTTGGGAGTTAAGGGATATCAATTATTATCCCAACTAGTAGCGCTGCCACTTGTGGAAGTTTAAGTGTCTCCCTTTCATTCACAATAAAAGAAGTTTTACCACTATCCACAGTATCTGTTCTCTCCAAATGGAGTATTGACTTGACTTCGGGGACAGATATCTACTTTAACACATAGTGGTTTCTTTCCTGCAGTTGGCTTCTCATCCATTCTACCATTTGTGGATGGGCTGGGTATGTGGGTACTCATAGATGAGGGGCCTTTGGAGGACCCTGATAATTGTGTATTTACCTCCAGAAGCCATTTCTTAATGTCCCAAATTGAGTCATCCATTATTGCTGAACAGCTCAATATAGAATGTTTAAGGGAAACTACAGACTGTTCTCTGGGTCATAGTTTCCTATCTAGTACTTCTTCTAAAAATGTAATATCACTTACTGAGGAAACATCTCTATCCAAAGACAAGCTTTCTTGTGTCTGGGACTCTTGCTGCTCAATCAGAGCAGAAGATTTAGTGGTGTGGGACTTATCCAGAGAAATGACTGAGGCTGGTGGCAGAGATAAAGCATCAAAATTAGATACGCCCTTTAGCACATCTGAGGGGCCCAACCTGGGACAAACCCCAGATTGACAAGTGAAAATTGAACTTATAATAGGCATAGGGACATCACCCTGTTGCCCTCCCTGAACCAGTACTGCTTCGGCCAATGACCCCACCCCAGATTGTGTTTCGGTCCTGCTAGTTCTTGGTCATACATCATCAGTATTCAAAATACTGAGTGTCGCTTAACTTTGGGTAACTGCTTCTATAGCCATCTCTGTAACCAGTATATGCTCCTCAATTTGACCAGCCATTTCTTGTAAGTAGGAATCAAGCAAAGATTGAGAGTTACTTTTCTTTTTCCCAGGGGCGTTCTTAGATTTATTTGCTTCTCTCGAACCAAGTTGATCTTCCTTAGCCTTACGTTTCACCATTTCTTGTATATTCTAGAAATCTAAGAGACATCAATTTAGGACAAGTGAATCAGAAACCTACAATATTAAAAATATAATGGTAATACAGACTAGAAAAATACGCATTCATAAAACATTTAAAACCAAGGCTTTGGGACCTTAAAACAGTAACCAATATTTGTGGTGGTCGTTTGAGCCAGTTTGCCTCCGGCTGAAAAAAAAATAGAACATTCACAACCCCTGCCCTACCAAAGCGCACTTTAAACTTCCTAGCAAACAAGTCACATAAAGATCCCAGGGAATTACTCTATATAGAGTCCATAGAGCTCTAGTGGAACACCTGATTGGCTTAAGGGGCTGCCAGACTCTGACTATCCCCCCCTCAACAACGCCTCCCCAGTAGATACAAGAGGTATGGTGGTCCTATGTGGCCCATTTTCAGGCCTTTTCCAAAAACAGGGGTCAGGGGGATCCAAAATCCCATTGGGCTGAGCAGGGAATTAGTACATCTCCAGATACAAGCAAGAGAACTGTGGGAACCTCACCAGTGGACGGCTGCACTCTATTATTAAATACTACTGTATATACATTAAATTATAACAATGTGACAAAAAGTGTTACAACACAATACTATGAATAAAAGGGACTATTATTCTTTATTCTGCAATGCTTCATATGTGCTTCTGAGACAGAGAGTGTGTCCAATGCATTTCAGACTGTGTCTCCATCCTCACTGCGACTCTTCATAGCACGGAAGCAATTCAATATGCAACACAACCTTGTCTTCCAACGACAAGTGCCAATGATGAATGTGTGTGTGTGTTAGGATGTCGTTTTCTCTGTGTCTCGTTTGGGAAAAATCAGCCACTCACTGTATACGCGTGAAAAGCATACGCTCATAAAATCAACCGAACCTCATTGTGAGCACCAAAAATTGTGATACCGTTGGTCTTCCTGGCGGATTACATAGATTCTTGTGAGTCTTTGCGTGACAATATAATACTGGATTTAGTGAATTTCACTGATATATCTGTGTTTAACACTGACTTCAAGCACTAATGTTTTTTAGCAAAATTATTTAACTGGTAGGATCCTGGTATAATGTTTAGTAGCTTTTTATTGTGTCAGGAGTTTATTCAAATAGGTGTTTGCCCATGCATACCAGAGATCCTCCTTTATCTGCCCTCTTGATTACCATTGCAAGATCATTTTAAGGCAGGAAGTGATTGGCGTTCAGACTCGTTGATATTTTAGTGAATTTTCATAGACAAAACATTGATGCTTTCAATTTAATATGGTTCTGTGTTAATAAAGGTCTTGTATGCCTTATTAGTAACTTGTGGTAGGCATTTAATTTTGCCTTTTAAATAACGATACTCAGGTTTAACAACCATTGTATGTTTTTTGTTTGAAAAAAATGTTTGTTACATTTTGCTAAAAAAAATCCTTAATCTCATGGTAAAGCATGGGTTTAAGTAAACCCTGTAGTTTTCTGAAATGTTATTTCTGCAATATTCTGCTAGGGTAATGGCAGACATCATGTACTTAAGTATTGTCCCATAATCACAATATTTTCCAAAGTCAAGAATTAGGCATTTCTCACGCCCTCATCCTCGGGGGCTGGGCCAACCACCAAATATTACAAATTGAGAGTGACTAGACCCATTTCTCATTTAACAGCATCCCAGGCAGGTTGGCACATTGAAGCATGGTTTGTGCCAGACCCTGGACGATTTTACCAGCAGCCTGATGATATTGGTAGCACTCTGAGTATTGTAACTAGGGGTGTACTGAAATATCGCTTCAAGTAAGTATTCTTCTGAATTCTGGCTCAAAATGAGACATTGCCGAATGGTATCCCTACAAAATACATTAAATACTGCTTTGTCTGCATGCCTGGAATCATTCAGGCATGTCATCTTGATCTTTAAAGGGACCATTAAACAAATGCTGCTATCTTTATTTTGGCTTAAGTACAGACAGAGCAGAGGTGTGAAAGTGCCAACACAGTCCATGCCCTTTATGCTGGAGAACTTTCATCTCGTGGTTTGCTGACAAGGGATGAGCTGAAGAAAAACTCTCAATATTTTGACTGTATCTCTGGTCTCCCCTGCATTTTGCAGTTCAAAACCATTGAGGTGGAACAATTGTTTATGAAGTCGCTTTTGGAAAATGATATTTTCGTTAGGCGCTTATTGATTTGCTGATGGCCTTTGTGAGATATCTGAAAGTTACAGGTTCCAATCCCACCAATTCCCAATCATAACAATATAATGAAGTGGATTTGTATAGCTGTTGCAGAAATCCAAGTATGTTCCAAACCCTGAGTACAATAGCTCAGGGGGTAGTGTGCCTGCAGCAAAGAACTATATTCAGCCTGCAGGCCAAGGTTATAAAGCAAGTAAGATGGCTCAGTGGGAAGTGTGCCTGTGGCATAGATATGCTTGTAATATCAACACATAGGTTACAACTCCTGCCCTCCAACATGTTTATGTTGCAACAAAAGGAGTCCCTTTGAATTGAGAGAGAAATGTTACTGAAGAACATGGATATATTTTATTTACTCAAAATTCCCCAGTCTGTGGCAGCAGAAATATTCTTCCCAAACTTAAAGAGTTAACAAAGAGGGATATTTGTGTAGTATAGACAAAAAGATACAAGTTTACCATTTATTTTTTTATTTTATTTTTTATTTTATTAATGATTTAGTTTATTTCACAAAACCTTTTCATTATACATTATATCTCCTCATCCATGGAATGTCATACTTCAACAAACAAGAAAAAAAAATACAATCATGAAATCAACATCAGCTCATTGGCCTGTAAAAGACAGATGTTCCCCTTTGGTTATAAATAACAGTTTTTGTGAAACCTAGTCCCTCGTGGGCCATGTAGGGGAGTCTTTCTAAGTCGGTCAGTCTTTTCCAGCTAAATTTGTCCAAAATTGAACAACTCTAAATGTCAATTCCTTGTTAGTGTCTTTTGGGCCCAGGTACCTGCTCAGGTACCTGCTCATCCTGCCACCCTCCCGCACTGCCTCTGGGCCACCCCTTGCACTGGGGTCTGTATCTGTACCCATACAGCCCCCACCTTTTTCTTCCTGCACTTATCAGACCTACCCTGTCTGCTGCCTTAAACCTAGCACTTGCAAATTGCTGGCTGCATTACCACTGTTTGTTGCCTTTATTATTTATTTATTGTTATTTATCTGTTTCTCCTCTGCTTCGCACTTTCCTCCTCTCCCCCCTTCCCTGCACTTATCCCCTCCCCTCTCCCATGCACTTGCGCGTTCTCAATGTCACTGGGCCTAGTAAGATCGCTGTTTTGTTCTCCCCTGTTCCCCTCCCTTGCCTTGTCACGCTCTGAAACACTTTTGTACGAGCGCGATAGAAATAAAATATCACTCAATCAATCAATTAGTGCCCAGCATCAATGTTGTCCATCTGTCTTCAGGTGATAGTACGAGTGCCTCCGGAGGTAACATGGCGGCAAATCGTCATCTCTCATCGGCCAGTACAGTACAATCCATAATAATATGGTATAATGATTCAATCTGGTCATTTGTTTGACAAAAGCAGCAAGTGGTGGAATTTACTCCAATTTGTTTTCTTGTCGACAGCAACATGTCGACAGCAACTCTCTTGTCAGCACTATATTAAGCCCATTCTAAGAAAGAGGCCTCTTGTATGTTTGCAGGAAAAGAGAGCAAGGTACGAGGGAAGTGGATTTAACGCTCTGTTTTCAGTCACTACTCATATTGCAAGTTGATACAAGGCTTTCTTCTCTATTGTCTCGATCCCATCAGCTCTTTGAATTTTTCTTTTTACTTCCAGAGGGCGCTGCATCAGAGTTTCCACTGTGCAGTCTAAGCCACCCATCATCTGACCACATGCTTCTTTCCACAATCTAAGCATTGTATTGTTTGATGTTTTGTCTCTGAATCTTAGGATGTCAATTGGTGCAATAATGTCGTCTGTAAAGACAAGGAGATACAAATTTACAATTTAGAAATATTGGACCAAATGGATGTGCAAGTGAAACATATAAGTCCGATAAACATACGCATACCAGTCAAAGATCTGAAAATCGTCACTGTCTTTTCCCTATGGGGACATCAGAGAGCCATGGTGGACTCAGCATTCCCTATGTATTTTTGTCTGGTTTCCTTTATCATGCCGCAATACCCCACAAACATACCCTACCTGAAATAATGTTTATATATTAATGAAAAGAAATTGTCAAGAGCATCATCCCCACTGAGTACCACAGGGAGAAAGTGTGGCTTTATCATCCCAAAGGTTTATGTTAAGTAACCCTTCTGCAGTCAGCAGGGTGCTAGCAAGCTCAAAAGGAATATTTGAAAGCACAAGAAGGCACATCTCAGTTTCCCCTCACAGTGATTCATACATGCATACTATACTTTGGGCTAGTCTTATTTACTTGGGCCTGACCAACAAAGGACACCTGTGAATGCACAAAAGTATAAACTGTGCTGTTATTGAACAGTTTAATTTCTGATAATGTATATCTCTCATAGTTTACAGAACATCTTCAGTAGACAACAAAGAAATGTAATGCAATAAAGAATGGATATATATATTAAAGTGTGTTTTTAATTGACAAAGTTTTTTTCTTGAGCACATTACTTTATTTATTAAAAAGACAACTATTCGGCTCTGTATTCGGCTCCAGGCGAATACGTGGCCAACTATTTGTTATTTGCCTGAATACCTAAATCTACTATTTGGTACACCCCTAATTGTAAGACTCACATAGGATGCATTTTAACAAATGATGGTCGTATGCTGACATGGATTAATAGGCATTCAGATGCTATAGCCTTTTAAGACACCAGCTGAATTACAGGCTAACAGTTGGCTCAGAAACTATCATAGACAGCATACCTCAAGTCACTGCATCTGTCAAAACAGATGTTATTTATCCCCGGGATATGGTGTATTAAGGTGCATGCTTTCCAGTGGGGCACTCTGTATCAGATAAGGACTGGTTCCCCATGATACCAATATTTGTCATCTCTGCATCCGCTGTTGCAGCCGGTCACAACATTTTCTGATGGGCACATAACTGGTTCGCTCTTGTGGAAGAGGATTGTTCCTGCATATGGTGGTTGGTGGTTGACCATGAACTACTGGCATTTTTTGAAAGTTTTCTTTCACAAAGGCCTGAAAACCTGATGACTTTAAAACCAATTTCATTGGAGAAATATGCTATAAAATGCACAACAAGCACGATTTGTTGAACATCTTGGGAAGTACAAAAAATGATATCCAAAGATTAATTTCGGTTCACAAATGAGCAACGCGCATTCAATAGTGTCTGTACAGTTGGTGAAAAAGAGGTTTATGAATTAGTAATTTAAAGACCTTTCTGGAACAGCTATCTGCTGAAAGAGGAGTGGGATGCTTTAAAAACACAAACAACATAACACTATTCTGATTGACAATGCAGACCAATGTGCTACTACAGTGATGTTGAATAGGAAGAAGTAAGGCACATATATTTTGTGACAACTTATCGATAGAGACACTTATGAACAATTACCTCTGCACCCGCATCATCTGAACTCAAAGCTGTAGTGACATATATCACAGCACAGTATCCTAATATACGTACTGTCTGACCAAATTCCAGAGAAATCTCAGGAACCCTGTGGTGCAACCAATTATTTCATAGAAAAACACTCTTTCTGAACTGCTCTCAGTTTTCATTTTCTTTTGACAATTGGTGATTGTGGATAAAACCTCCATTAAAGATACCTCTAGTTTTATGTGGACATTGGAACAACCTTTAACAGATGACACAGTAGTTATAGTGACATTAGACATCACCAGCCTAAATACCAATCTTCCACAATGCACAGGATCGAAGCAGTGAAGATGGCACCTGATCAGTCACACATCATAGATGTACACCATGAATTCCAACTCCTATTAATAGACATTGTTCTGAAACATTTCTCTCCAATTTATGTAAAAATATTTATACAGAAGATGAGAAGAGAAAAGACCTTTCCAAGTTACATAATGGGCCCCCTAACTCCCATCTGGAATAACCCTGAATTCACCCCAGGCCTTTTAACACACAGCTTCCAACCCTGGGTAGAGGGAGGTCTATGGACAACCTGCGACTTTCTAGAGGCAGGTACGCCCATCACATTTGAAAGGTGCAAAGTAAAATTCGGGGTGGGGGAACGGGAAAGATTCCACTATGCCCAAATCCGCCATTGGCTTTCCCACAGAGCAATCAGGGAAAAGTGCTCCAGAGAATTAACAGCTCTGGAGCTCTCTTTAACAACTCCTATAAGTAAAGGCAGGATCTCGACTCTTTATCTACTTCTCGACAGAGCTGACCCCTCAAAAAAAGAAAGGTACATGCTTAAGTGGGAAAAAGATATGGGAAAGGAAATTGCAGTCGAGGAATGGGGTAAAATCTGGGCTAGACTACATAAAAGCTCGCAATGCATTAGAGACAGAGAAGGGGGCTATAAAATTTGCTACAGGTACTACGCAACTCCGGCGCAAAATAACAAGGCCAATCCATCCATACCCGGAAATTGCTGGCGAGGATGCCCAATCCCCGGATCATTATTCTGCATGTTATGGTCATGCCCGAAAGCTGAACTGTACTGGAGAGAGGTAATCAATCATATCATGGAAATATCGGGCCTCTCTATCCCATGGGATCCCAGAATCATTCTCCTGGGCGACACAGGTGGGGGCGCACTCCCAATCTCAGGCCACATCACCAAGCTATGTACGCATCTACTTCTAGCAGCAAAAATAGCAATGGCCCGGGTATGGAAAAACAAAGAAGGCCCTTCAGTGGCTCTCTGGTGGGCGAAATGTTGGGACACAGCGGTGGCCGAAAAAATCACGGCGATCCGTACAGGCTTCCTAAACAGAACCCTGAACATATGGGACCCGTTTATGGACTATGCTGCCGAATTCCCGGCCCTCACCAGGAGGCCCCCGCTGACCAGATGGCTCCAAGGTAGCCTGCTCTACTGAACCACAACCCTACCCCACAGCGTCCCATCACGCCGCAATCTGTGTATCCCACTTGGCATCCGAGGACGAGATGGACCACGGACAATAATACTTCTTCCAGCACTAAGAGTCCCATCACACCGGTTTCTCCGATAGACACTGCTGCCCTAACATATTATCGAATGCTGCACCATTACTGCTGTTATGTTCAATGTAACTCTCTTTGAAAATGCCAATAAAATGTTGTTATGAAAAAAAAACAGTAATACTTAATTGGGTGCTCCGCTAACAATGACATTTTTATAACATGAAATACCATAAATAATGACATGTAGACTTTCATTGACTGCCTAGACTTTATGTAATAAACTTTACTGAATAGTTGGTGTAAACATGGTGAATTATTGAGACACTGCTGTTTTGCATCATGTTAGAGAATCACAGACCATGACTCGATAGTACGTGCATAATATTTTAATCAGGAAGTCCTTCAATATTCATTGCTATACTCACAATTATTATGAATTTGGTTCATTACAACCATGAAGGAAAACATTGATGAAGCTCAATTGGTCTTACTAGAGACATTTAATAAAATAGTTTATTCTGAAAACATTACAAAAAACGGAAAACAGATTTTGTTTGGGAAACATTATGTCAAACTATGTAATAAAAATTTTTTAAAAGCCTATCATTAACACTAAAATTATCTGAGTACAATCATATAGCCTAATCACAAGACAATTCAAACAGGTTATTCTCCAATGTATGCCTTTATTACTAAATAACTATGAATTCAGAGGCTTCACTATGAATCTTCCATTTTTGTCTGCTATTTGTCTGATATTCTGGTACATGCAGATATGTTAATAGGTGCAGATTCACAGTAGTTCTGGCCACAATCAAAGCAAGTATACTTCTCTGTATGAATTTTTCAATTTGTAACCAAATGAACAAAAGCATCTATTTTCATTGCTCCCAATTAGAGAAAAAGCTTAAACTCACACATGTCACAACATGATTCATGAAGTAGGTCATACACATATTCGAATGCCTATGTGATATGTCATATAGTAAAGAAACTGAATAAAATGTATGTGAGACTATATTGGTAAATGTATCAGAAATAAAGAATCTGAATATTAAATACAATTTAGCTTGACATTTCAAAACAGTTTGCTACAGAGTAGTTTAATGATGTTTTCAGGTGATGGAAGTAATCCCAGCGGTTCAGAGACATTTAGGCTATGAATCTAAGTCAAGGCACCAAGAATCGAGTGCAATTGTTTTTTTTAAATATCTTTATATCAACAATGACTGACAAAATGTATTTATTGCTGTCTTTGCAAGTAAACATAATGTTTAATTATAGGAGTATATTACAATAGGCCATACCCACCCAACTGATATATCTCACATGAAGATGCATCATCAACAATTTTAAATCAAAACAAAACATTGAAACATGCCATGAAAGAATTTTGATTTCTCAAACATTTTGTGGCAAGTAAAAGTACGACAATGAAGGTATTTCATTAGGATACATTATTTTAGATGAGCACATTAATGCAACTGCACATAATAAATACATCAACATTTTATGAATGTATATACAGTCTGCTGTATGAATGGAGTATGATGTTATCATTTGTTTTAATAGATTGTTTTGTTTTGAAAATTGTTGATTGTTAGTAAAAATTTAAATTTTGGAAATTGGACATGGGCAAATAGATGAGTATATAAACATGGGGAGGGATGCACAACTTGTTTTCCTTATATTCACTCTCTTGGTTAATATTAACATGAATGTCTGGTGCACCATGCAAATATCCCTGGCTAAGGGAATTTGAGAAACACTCGATAAAAAGAATGTCACTGGAAATGAATCAAGGAAATGCCCGGGCACTATTGTGGGAAAAATCCCAAATGCCAAGTTACTTCAAGTTATCAGTTATCAGTTATAATAATAATGTTAATAGAATGACACTTCAAAAGAATTGTACAAATATCATACAAAAATCAAATAATAACATCATATCCCTGACTACGGTTTATGAGAAAATATTTGAAAAAAGCATGTCACTGGAAATTAATCAAGGGAATGCTCAGGCACTCTTGGGGGACAAATTCCAAATGCTAAGTTGCTTCAAGTTATTAGTTTTAATAAACATTTTAATAGAATAGAGTAGTTTTTATATGTAAATAGATAACTTGTAATACAAAATCATAAACAGGTACTGGTCAAAGAAATAGAGAGAGTTAAGCTGACCCTGCATATTGTTTAATTCGCAATCATGTGAAATTCTACATCAATTTAAAATTGTTTTTTAAGAATACCAACACATTTTTCAAAATTGGTGACTTTAACATGCTTATGAGATTTATGGTTAGTTTTCTGCTGGATATACATGGCCATTCTGCATTGCATTTTTGCATGGTTTTGTTTAACCGGATAACAAACATGAGTTAAATTGACTTTGATTTGGTTTTAATAGAAATGTCTACTCTGTGACTATCTCAAGTGAGAGAGTTTACTATTAACACCCACAGGCCTTTGATTGGCCACAGATACTCTCTGCACCAATATTAACAAGGCAAGTGAGGAGTTTGCCAGTGGAATCTTCACTGTACCATTACTTGTTAGAGAACTCCTCATACCCTCTTGGAGAGGGTAATGCTTGTTCACTACACTTACTAACTTTCTGAATCAAATTGCACAGTACAAGACTCATGTTTACACCCAGCCAGCTTCAATGTGTATCACTTTCCATAACTTCCAAGGCCACACAGTTTCTCAGACTCCAGATAAAAGAAACAAAATCCATGTAGTACGCCAATTTTACCACCCCTACCAAGATGAAAACAGTTACATTCTTGGAAAGGGAAGCATGTCATGACAATTAATTGACCAAAATCTATTAACAGACCCAAAGTAGCAAACTCGAGTGTTTGATAACCATGAGGCCAATTATCATCTGTGAAACAGTAAATAGCAAAGTAGTCAAGGGCAGTCCCCATGTCTGGAGTTATGAAAATGGAGATGAGTGGATCAACTTTCTGTTTTTGTTAACTGTGTGCATCCTGAACAAGAGATGGAATGTGTGAACTTTTGAGCGAAAAGCCAAGTGGAAACCAGATTTTGAGAAACAGTGTGGCAGAAATACCTCATGAGAGACTTGCTCACAATTATCCCCATAACAATCTGTTCTTAAACTTCTCTTTTCAATCCTGTCACTCTTTCATTTATTTATCCATCAAAACCCACCCATCCACCTATCAATCCATCCATCCATCCATCCATCCATCCATCCATCCATCCATCCATCCATCCATCCATCCATCCATCATCTTTAGCTGAAGAAATGTTGAGGGTACAATGCAAAACCTTAGATGCATCATAAGGGATTTAAGCAACCATTCAGTTATGATAGTTAACCAGTATGAACTACCACTCAATACACTGGTGGTGACTTATCAGAACAAGACACACAACAGTTATTGTGGGAATCACTGTACCGTTTCCCACCAAAAATATATTTTTGCAATGGCTCAAGTTCTTGAACATTGTGAAGCCACATTGCTTTTTTATATATCACACTTCAACTTTATGCCAGAGTCCAGCCACTAAGGGTGGGAGCGGGGATCGAACATGCAAAGTAGTCCAGAGGATCATGGGTTTCCACCACAAATCACAGTTTAGCAGAATACCCAAGGCCCATCGAACCCTCACCTGAAAATGACAGAGGACTCAGCCATGAGGCAAAGCAGAACGGTCTTTTATTTTCCAAACTGAGCATATGGCCCTTTGGATATCGTGCATACAATGGAGGGGGATGCCGAATAACTCTGACACCACATGATCGAACCAACTCAGGAAGATGGAAAAGGTACTGTTTTATTAACAATTATCTAAAACAGGAAGTTACAACAGACATCAACGGACGTTCCCTCGAGATCTCAGTGCATTTCTCATAAAAACATCCTTATATACAGAAAATACATCAGTCGTGATGTCATACTACGTGGCAATTAAGAAAAACCTACGAGGGATTGTTATATGTTCAAGGGGAACATCTAAGTATACTTTCTATAAGGGCTGGGATAGTGATTGCCTTTCTACTGTTAGGTGGACAACTTATGCCTACCTCTAAAACATGTCATCTTTAATACTATTAAGTACACAATATATCAGTGGTCTTCAAACTATAAGGCCCTTCATTATACGACCCTCCAGGGGAGTTGCTAGGTCTGGAAAAGACCCGGGGCTAAGCTGATGTCGGAACTGTTGGGACTGGGGGCTAGCTAGTCTTTTGGCTGTAGCTCCAGAGATTCTATCCGGGGCTACAACCAAAAGATCAGGGGCTATAGCCCCCTCAGCCCCCCCTAGCAACGCCCCTGCGACCCTCTATAATTGGTTGGCACGCTCGTGCAATGTTTGGAACATTCGTTTCACTTAGTAGCATATAAGCTCAGACCCAGGTGCCAGGAGGTGGACTTGACTTTACCTCCCCAACCAATTAGCACAACATCTCTCATCACCCATGCGTTCTGCCATGAAGATTGTCTGAACTTGTCCTTGCAAAGTATTCTTGTCTCTGGGAATATATGGAGCACAGGCTTTCACTTGGCACGCTTGGTGTTCTTTCGTTGCACCTGAACAAGGGATGATTCAGCTTCACACGTTTCACTGCCTTCAAGAATAGATAACCGACCATGGCTGCTTCAGCTTTGGTACCAGGCCAAACAGCCTCACCATTTGTTTCCATGATCTCAGCTTATTCTTGCTGCAACACAGTTCTCGCCTTTTCTCTCCATGGGTCCTGGCTTACTAAATCATGACACTGATGTCCAGATTCTATACAATGATGGCTTTACCTTCAGTCTATTCACTACTTATAGCCAGCTTCTAAGATTACTTAATCTACTAGTGTTACAGCATCTGTACAGTCATTGAACGGCTTGCATTTTCTGCAGTGCTTCGCACACATGCAATCTTCTTTTCGTATATGAAAGTTTACTTGATTCTTAACTTTGTCATCAGTTTCTGTAAGATCCATGCATTCTCTTCAGCCAGTATTCTCAGGGCATCACAATCGTCTTTCGTGACGTCACCAGCTCCTCTTTTTACTCCTTTTCATATTCCTTCAGGGTGTTTCTCCCTCAGATTTTTGTCTCTTCGGGGATACATTTAATAAGGTTTTCTGAGTGGATAACTTCTTTCGAAATACTCGCTGGGGTATGGTCAGAACCGCTGGTGTTAAACATGGCACAATCTCAGGCTTCCAACATATCGGAGGTAAGGGGCGGGATTTTCTGCAGAGGCATATAACTGCTCCTCTAACTGCTCCTCATAAAAACAGATGGGATCATTCAGGAAACGACAAAATCTCCAGCAATCACAGGTCCTGAGCCCTTGTCATGAGCTTTTATCCCGTTGCAACATCACAACTCCTAACCCTTCCCCAAAAACTGTAAGAGCCCAATCCTATTGGGTAGCTCAGGTACTGTTACCTATAGGTATCCCTTATATAAGTGGTCTAAATGGTCCTTTCATGTCAGGTGGGTTTGGCTGAGACTTCCACAAAAACAATCTATTACATTATTGCATGGTTGCAGAATGACCATTGGTCCTTATCCCATTGCACCCCACCCCAGGATGTGTGCTCCCTGATTGGGTGGAGCGGGTTCCCCCATGCCTGGGACCCTGCTCTGTTCACAGCGCTCAGTGTACCTTTTCAAGGTAATGGAAAAGACTGTGTGCCGCTATTGTTGCCACTGGTATAGTCACCTAGCCTGGGAGAGTGCCTGCAGGTTGCAATGTTTGTTAGGTAACACATGTAACAAATCTGTGTGTCTTCACTGGGAACCGCTTCTCTTCCCACAATGGGTAAATGGCTATTGTTTGGCTTGGCTGAGTAACGTGGGTGAGGACAGCATAACTGAGCTTTTGGGTCTGCAATTAGTGAGGATTTATTCTGTTATTTTGCAGGTGGCTCCTTGCCCAGGAGCCAGGAATGTTCCACCCGCCCATGTCCTTGGCTTCTAGCACTGGCCCGTTGCTTCGTGCTGCAGAGTCTGCATCTCTTTGTTCCTTATTCTGAGGCCTGTGGCTTCATGTGAATTAACTAAAGTAATTCTATGGTTTTCCTATATATAATATATATATATATATATATATATATATATATATATATATATATATATATATATATATGTATATATATATATATATATACATATATATATATATATATATATATATGTTATATATCAGTATTCTCCTTAGGGGTTAGTAGTATTCGGCTCTTCCAGGTTCCTTATACATCCCTGAAGTTCCATATGGTTAGTTGCAGTGAATCGGTTGCAAGTGTGCTCTGTGTGACTTTTTACTTTCTTGCATTTCTGCATTTGTCTACTGAAAAGAAAAAGGCTTCTGACAGCATGTACATGTATCTGTCCTCTATCTACAGAACTGTGTATGCATGTTCTTTGTGTGTGCACATGTGTGTCTGTGTAACTCCGTGCAGGGATGTGAGTTTACTTCGTGACTAACGTTACTATGCCGTGGTGTCACTAATGATGTCAGCATGGCTGGATATTTATAATTAGTCAACCTGGTCCAGTGATGTGGCACCTGTATCCATGAAGACATCAGCTGGATAGGGTTTGAATGGTTGCCTAAGAGAATATCTGGTCACTTACATGGAATGCATCTGTCCACCTGGGGGTTGGCCAAACAGTGACTGGCATCTGTCATTTCTTGTCCTTTAGTGAGTCATGTAAATAGGGGACACAAGGGCCATTCCAGGGATCCTCTCTTCAGTCCCCCCTCTGGTTGACCTGTCGAACACTTCTCCAAACCTATTCATCGTTGCTCTTGGTAGCCACATCTTGGTTACTCCTCCCAGGTGTCCATAGAACCTTGCATGATCATCTAAACTCCATGTCACATAAGAGCAATCTCCTTCCGGGTTGCACCACACCCATTTACCCCAATATTCCTTGTATTTGTTAGGATCTTCAAACACTACTCCAGTTGGGAACAGTGGACATTCTGTTATTTGCGTCCGTAGCGTATTTCGTGCTTTGGAAATTGTTTCTACTAACACTTTCATCCCTATAGTCTTCTCTGTCATCTTTCAGCACTGTGTGATGCATATCCTGATTCCAACCATTGTCAGTAGTACTAGTATTACTGCTGCTAGCACAGTTTATTCTCCATCCATGTAGGTATCCATGAGAATATATATGACAGCCAACCTTCATCTTTTCCTGCACCTTATGCTTCTTCCTCCAGTTTGGCATGCATTCATGACAATCTAGTAACGGCCTCAGTTAGTGTCCCATTTGCTTCGTCATTGGCTGGATAAAACATGGTGCAAGATGACCTGATCTTGGCGCAAACTACCCCTTCCATTGCTGTGAGGAGGTCCAGGACATACCTGTTCTGGAGGGTCATCAACCTTACTGCTCGGAGCTCTTCTTTGATGGCGTTGAAGCCATTAACTGTTGAGTTTATTGTTTGCATCAGCTGCCTCTTTATAATATGGAGCTATTTTGCGTTTGTGTATGTCTGGACAGTTGGAACTACTGATGTGAAGAACATCTCTGTCCTGCTGAACAACCGGTGCTCATGTGGTATGTCGTCCGGAGAATCTTCTGATGCTGAGGATATGTAGTACCCCCTTTTCATCCAAGTCAGTTCTACTGATCTCTTCTTTTTTTGGTATCGTCCATTTTAGGGAAGTCTTCTGTTTTTATGTCTTACTGTGGGAATAGTAATGCCGATGTGTTGATGTGTGCCAGTGAACATAATCCTCCCCAGTTCAGTGACAACTTCTCGTATGCCTTGGATCAACAGGCCTGGTAATGATCCATTAATACTGCTGTCCCTACTTTCATGCCTGTAACCTTTACTGTCTGCTTGCATTCTATGTTTTCTCCAACTTATACCGCACCATCATTCTGGAAACATAATGCTGCTTTCTTCAGTGGTATTATGGGAATTGGTCCAGCTTCATTCTCCAACTAGATCTGCAACGTCGCACTTGTTTCCCATTCCTTTAGTCATTCATCATTTTTTTTCTTGATCTGTATGAACAGAAACTGTTAGGATTGTATATGCCTAGCTCCCCACTTCTCCTTCTTTCCACCCTTCTGCTGTGTATAGTTGGCCATAAACAAGCATCTGTGGTCTTTCCCAGCATCCTGGTTCTCCTCCTATCTTTATCCAACCTTTCTTCGGAAATGGTAATTCTTTCAATGCTATTGTTTTCATCTCTCCTGTCTGCGGGCTGTCAGTGATATATTGTATAGCTTGGTCTTTTTTCTAGCAACTACTCATCATGTCTAGTGATTTTATATGCATAAATATAATGTATGTCTAGCTGTCTTCATAGGGAAATGTTGCTTTTGACACCCATCTTAAGGTTGTTGTTCTTCCTTGTTATCTTCCTCAGGGGGTAGACATTGTTAAGTTTTTAATTTTTTTAATTTGTATCTGGTTACACAAACCTTTTACAAAAAAGAAATTAAGAACAAACAATGTATATATTTATATATATATATTCCAAAAGAAGGGAACATAATTTCTTCTTTTCTCCAGAAGGGATGGCACTTCAAACAATGAAATACTTGCCAGAGAAATGCTTCGTCCATTATTGAAGACAAAAAGCAATTGAATTGTCCTTTAAAAAATATCCAGTTTTATTACGGTATTAGCCAAGGTTGAAACCACACCGTACAACGCGTTTCATAGCTTCCTCGCTGCTTGATCACGTGCAAGTGAGTGCTCGGTGACATTGTGTAAATATACCCCCATTACCCAATTCTATGGTTCTGCTACCAGTGGTGGTCCCTTTTTAGTTTTCATTACTACCAACACTCAGCCTATTTTTGCTATTGAACATAGTTGCCGTTTTGTAATGGCTATTGCAACGGCTCTCGCATATACTTGGTTATTAATACTCTTTTGTTGAGGCATACATAACTGCAGAAATATACTTAAATTTCAAGCATTTTACACACATTCTTATATGTGTTCAGTAATGTGTTGTTAATTTGGGCATTTTTGCCAAGTTATATCACTCATATTTAATTGTTACCTGAAGTAAAGATAACGTGAGTGAACAATGCTGCCACTTAAATTGCAGATGTCATTTTAGGCGAATAGTATATGAACCTTTGTGAACAGACATAAGTCTGAGCCTTTACAATAAAGTGCATAATGCTAGTTAACTGTAAACAAGTCATAAAGTGCATAAATCAAGCCTTACATATTAATTAATATATGTCGAATTCTATTCAGTAAAGTGCATAGTGCTTAGCTTTGCGTAACCATTCCTGAAGTGCGAATTTACATGAAGTTCTCACTTGAAATAGATTCATAAAGTGCACAGTGCAGATGAAATTTCACTTGAGGTAGATTCATAAAGTGCATAGTGCAAATATAATCTATGAGTAAAATTAACATCTATATAAACATGAATCCAAGCTAGGCCTTCTGTATATAAATATTGGTAGCAAAACAACTATTATTACTAGAGACCATTCTCATTGTCTTTGTAAGGGAACCAACACAGAGTAGAAATACAAAATAAATAAAAACACATATAAACACCATTGATTAAACAATCATATAACCACAACCAGGCACTAATCAACATGTGTTAAAATCTTAAGTACTATTTTTATACTATCAGTATAAAAATCCGTATTGATCTAAAATTAATATACACTGATGACCCAGATTATTTCCACAAGGCAATAAGGACAATTAAAACCAATCATTAATTCTTGATTAACCATTTTCTCAGGTTCCTAGGTATGTGTATAACTCTTCATCAAGGTTATGGCCTTTGGGTTTTTTTTTATTCATAGTCCAAAATAAATCTAGTCTCCATTTGGCGTAGTGCTAGTTCTCTGTTGCCCCCACGGGGGTTAGCTCGAACATGATGTGATCCAAAGAATCTAAGGCTGTCCAACTTGCTCTCATGTATATCTTTGAAGTGGACTGCCATTGGGTAAGAAGGGTCACAGTTTTTTTATCGCTCTCATATGCTGTAGGATTCTAAGTTTCTATTTGCCGATGGTAATGCCAATGTACCAGCGGTCACAAGAGCATAGGAGGGCATATACCACAAACTCAGTGTTACATATAATGTGACTACCCAATTCTACAAGATGCTTTGTTATTGGATGTGTATAGTTTGTTTTATTTTGAGCAAATTTACATGCCTTACATTTCGAGCATTTAAAAAAGCCATTGGTGTTTTTGTGTAACCACGTGGTGGTATTTTGACTTTCATTTATGGGCAACAGAAAACTGCTAACCAGTGGGCTTCATTACGACCCTGGCGGAATGGGTTAAACGGCGCCGTAAAAGGCTGCGGCGCTGTTCAACCCGTTCCGCCACATTACGAGGTCCCCTTGCGGGACACGTTAAGCACGCCTGGGAAAACCAGGCGTGCATACCGGGTCCCGCGAGGGGAAGAGGGAACAAACAACGGGCCATCTCGTAATGGCCCGTTGTTTACTCCCTCTCCCATTCCCATTCAGCCCTATGGGGGCTGAAATGGGAATGGGGATGACCGTGTCCGTGTCTTCGAGTGAGGAATTACCGGGCCATCCGAACTCGGAATGGTCCGGTAAATCCTCATTCCGAGGACACGGACACGGATGCGGTTTTGCCGGCAGCCATGCCGCCAATAGTGGCAAGGCTACCGGCATACCTCGTAATGAGGCCCAGTGAGTCTTTAATGGATGTGGATTTTCTAAAAGTTATATTAACTTTTTCCTTTAGAGTCAGTGCTAGGGCTTCATCAGACTGCAGAACATGCCAGTGTCGATGTAGTATATTTCTCATGACGTTGGCATATGTTCCAAATGTAAGAATAGGTCTTATTGCATCATCTTGTTCTTTGTCTTCTATTGATTTGTTAGTCGAGAGTAAAGTCCTTCGATTTAAGTTACGGGTTTTGGTGTATGCTCTCTCTAAAACAGCTTTCGGGTATCTTTGTTTTAAAAATTTCACCCTGCTGTGAATTTGCATTGTTCATCAAAGCTTTCAATTGTACTGCAATTACGTCTTATTCTTACAAATTTGCCATTTGGAATACTCCACTTTAGAGATGTCGGGTGGTTACTTGTGGCAAACAGTGGCATATTCGAGCTCGTTGGCTTTCGATATAGTTCAGTCATAATTTCTTGTTGGTTGGTTTTCACCAAGACATCCAGAAACATTATTTATTGCCGACTATGAGCGTCAGTAAATTGTAGGTTTAAATTGTTCACAGTCAACATACTTACAAATTCAAGCCAATCTTTTTCTTTACCTTTCCAAATGATAAAAAGGTCATCAATGGGGAGCCACCAGGGGGCTCTGAGATGTGCTGAAGTCTCTCAGCAATCTCCTCCCCAGGGAGCTGTATTTTAATTTCGGGTCCCCTCAGCCCTGTTTGAGCCATGCCCTGACCCCCCCTGGTGCTGGCCGACGTCATGGGGAGCTGGAGGAGCGAAAGCCCGGTGTTCTGTAGTGCCGGGAACACGTAGATTGCTGCGCTCGGAGGAGGAGGCGCTGGGTGCCTGGCGAGGGAACCACGCAGTTCGGGGCTGCTGGGTGGTGGGGGAGGGGCTGAGGAGTGTTTGGCGGGCCCTCAGCTGGAGCTGATCCCCCCCTTGCCCGGCGGGCTGAGCGTTTGCAAGCGGCTGCATCGCTCTTTTGTGTGCAGCTGCCTGGACCTGACTTTGGAGGACCTGGAGCGGGTGGACCCATGGCGGACGTCGGCCCGCGGTGGTGCTGGTGGGCGGGCGTACGGCCGACAGGAAGAGAGTGTGGGGGACGTGCACTCGGAGCTGGTGCGCCTTTTTTCCAGCACCTGTGGAGGTACGGTGTGGGGATGCCGCAGTGCGTGGCTTTTGGAAGGCTGCTGTCCCATGGGGACTTGGCGGTGGATCTTCCTGGAGGCCCCTGGTGTCTGTGAGGTCCACTCAGGCATCCTTAACAGTATCAGCCTTTTTCCCCCATAACACTGGTGTCAGTTACATGTGAGGCCTCCTATGGCGTTCTAGTCTGGGGACATTGTTTGGCGCTTGGACGTTAGAGTGGGCCTCTGTCGCTCCTCCTGCTGTGTATGTGTATCCCTGAGTCTTTGTCCTACAGAGGAGTGTTCTCTCCAGCCTGGCCCTCCTTCCTGCGGTTTCCCCCTGTTGGAGTGCCACTACCCAGAGGTCCCTGAGCTGATTTGTCTAGTTGGATGTTCGCTCTTCCGGGTGTTTTTTTACATTTTTTTTATCATAGCTTTGTGGGATACATTGATGCCCTCGGGGGATGTCATTTTGCATCCTGGTTTCGAGAGGAAAAGGTCTGGATCCGTCCTTTTGTCCCCTAAACGGCCTCCTAGGAGCACACCTCCCCGGCTCTCATCTATCCTGTGACGTCCTGGTGGATGGCTGTTTTTTAAGACCTACCTAGTTCTCTGGCTCCCTGCTTTTGCTGCAGAGCCTGGCTTTGGATGCACGGGGTGCGGGCCCTGCAGCGATTTCGGCAGTCGCCTCAGCATTTGGGGGCAGACATAATCATGCACGACTCAAGCCAACTCGAAGTGGCAGAAGCCCAGGATATGAGCCATAGTATGGCAGCTTTGCTTGAGGAAATCAGAGGTTATCGAGCGGACATAGGGAAGAGGCTAGATTCCCTGGATAAGAAGGTGGATGTTGTGGAGGACCGCGTCCAAGTCCTTGAGGCTAACCAATCTTCTGCTGATCTCTTTGAGACTCAATTTGACCTGTGCCTGGCTGAGCTAGAGAGAAGGGAGGAAAAGCTTGCGCTCAAACTGGACGATTTGGAAATTGGGAGCGACGCTCTAATTTGAGATTCCTTGGCATTCCGGAGCAAGAGGGGGTGACACAGACGGACATTGTGAGGAAGGTCAAGGAAATTATAAGTCTTTTGTTTGGAGGAGAAAATACCGATGTTCCCACCATCGACAGAGCCCACAGAGCGGTAGGCCGTGTGGGGGGTCCTCGATCTGTCCTGGTGAAGTTTCATTATTTTGTGGAGAAGACCAAGATCCTGGAGTTGGCTTGTAAAAGGGGTCTGATTGACTGGAACGGTGCCAAGACGTCCATTTACCAGGACCTCTCAGCGTTTACGCTTGCACGCCGGAGACTCTGTGGGCCGCTAACAAAATGGCTTCATTCTAAAGGAGTGCGCTACAGGTGGGGGCATCCATTCTCGCTCTCTTTTGAGTACAATGGAGACAAGTATGTTCTTATATCAGAATCTGATATTAGGAGAGCGATGGATGAGCTGTTGAGTGACCTCCCCCAGGAACACGTCAAGATGGGCGAAGGTCCTGGCAGATCTCAACATAAATATTCCTCGGAGTCCATGGGGCAGTGGCGTGTTCGGGCTCATAAGAAGTACAGGAAGATAGTGCCCCCGTCTCCAGGACAGCCGACGACTTGAATGGGGAGTGGAGCTCTCACGGTCCTTCTTGTGGATTTGCTCCTGGAATGAGCCTGTGGCTGGAAGTTTGGACTCAGTTTTTGATTAAATGTTTGATTGCTGGGAAAATGTGTTCTTCTATCTTCTCTTGTTCATGTAGCAGGGGGAGGGGGGGCCCGGAATATGTTGTGGTTTGGAGAAGGGGTTCCCCCTGGTGGAGGCGATCCATGGTGGTCTGAAGGCTCGGCAGTCAGATGTCGCAGTCCTTTCAGGTGCTCGTAAATTGGGATGGGGAGGGGGGTTGGAGTTGGGTGGGGAGGTTGGGGGGGTTTGGAGCTACCATGAGTGCTGGGTTCAACATGTTTTTTATTGGCTTTTTTGTGTGAACCATGGACTTGGGACAAGGCTTGTATGAAGGCCTTCAGCAGAATACCAGTGCATCTCGCAGCTGTTTTAATGAGTGAGTTTGTCCATTCCTTATCGGTAGGGTGCCTGAACGGTCGAGGCTTGAATTCTCTGACAAAGAGGTCATTGGTGCTCAGGGAATTTGTCAGGCTAAAACGTAACTTTCTCTTTGTGCTGGAGTCCCACTGGATTAAGGGGAGGGAGCCCGCTTTTAGATCCAGAGCTGTTCAGCAAATATTTCGGTCATCATATGTGGCCAAGAGGTGGGGGGTTGTGCTCTTGGTCTCCCCGGATGCGCATTTTTCTCTAAGGGCCCATAGAGCGGATCCAGAGGGGCGTTTTGTGATGGTTAAGGGAGAGGTGAAGGGGCGGTTGTTCACCTTTGTGGGAGTGTATGCCCCAAATGAAGGTCAAGATGTGTTCTGGCAGGGAATGGGAGGGAAAATCAGGGACTTTGCAGAGGGAGCGATAATAGTGGGAGGGGATTTCAATAGGGTCTTGTACCCAGACAGAGACAGGAAATCTCCCAATCCGTGCCCTGACCTTAGACCTCAAATGAAAATGGCGGATTCTTTCCGTATGGTCAATGAGGAATTGGGCCTTGTTGATGCCCATCCTGCTGTTGGTAATCGGGATCTTTTTATACTTATTTTTCCTCAGTGCATCAATCCTTTTCCAGGATCAACTATGTGCTGGTGGATTCCTCGATACGTGAATACATCTCTGAGTTTAATGTAGAGTCGATCCCATGGGTCTGACCACGACTTGGTTCGAATCACCCTGGGGATTCCCCCGATGGCCCAGAGCAAGTCACGATGGATATGTAACGACTCCCTCCTAATGGATAGGGAACTACGGCAGTCTCTTCTAGACTCTATCACTGAATTTTTTTACTTAAATGACAATGGGGAGGTGGAGATTAGAGGGGTGTGGGATGCGTTCAAGGCCACAGTCAGAGGTGTTTTAATGGAAGTGGGAGCTAGGAGGAAGAAGGACAGGTCTAGGGAAGAGCGGAAGTTGAGGGAGCAGATTCTAGCTATCCAAACGGGGGGTAAGTTGAGGTTGCAGCTAGATCCGAATAAGTGCGTACAACTCCAAACTCTTAGGGCAAAATTGTCCGCCCTCCTTGTTGGTCAAACAGAGAAAAAACTTGCGTTCCTGAAGCAGCGTTATATGGAGAAAGGGGAAAGGGCGGACAAGATTCTGGCCTGGAGGCTCAGGCTACTTCGTAACAGTAGGCGAGTTAATTTTATCTCTGGCCAGGGAGCGAAAAGCTGCTTGGGGATAATCAAATTGCAGAACAATTTAAATTATATTACGAAAAACTTTACACTTCTGAGTCTGCCGGGGATGGATACAAAGTGGATCGGTTTTTTGAGTCGCTCTCGGTCACCTGTCTTCCACGAGAGAGTTCAGCCTCCTTGGAGCTTCCCATCTCCCCCCAGGAGGTGCTTGATGCTATTTGGTCTCTGAAGAATGGTACTGCTCCGGGGGATGAGGGATTCACTGTCCGCTTTTTCAAGTCATTTCGCTCCGCCTTGGCTCCGTTCCTGGCTTGGGTGTATAATGCTGCTTTGGATACTGGCTGTCTTCCCCCTTCCATGATGTCCGCTCTCATTGTGGTCATTCTGAAGGAAGAGAAGGACCCGTCGTTATGTCAGTCCTATAGGCCCATCTCACTCTTAAATATTGATGTGAAAATATTGGACAAGCTCCTGGCGGCCAGGCTGTCTAAATTCATCCCCTCTTTAGTTCATGGGGACCAAGTGGGCTTTGTCCCCGGACATCAGGGATCTGACAATATTAGGAAAAAAGTGGACCTGATGTCTGAGGTGTCCAAGAGGGAGTCTGAGGCTTACTTCCTCTCGCTGGACTCTGAAAAAGCTTTTGACCGCGTGGAGTGGTTATATATGGGAAAGATGCTCCGTAAAATGGGTATTGGTGATACATTTTGTGGATGGGTTTCGGCCATGTACAATTCTCCCTCTGCGCAGGTCCTAGTGAATGGTTTTACCTCTCAGGGCTTCTCGCTTTCCAGAGGAACTCATCAGGGGTGCCCTCTTTCTCCCCTTTTGTATGCTCTGGCTATGGAACCTTTTGCCATTGAGGTTAGAAAAGATGAGGAGATCTCTGGGGTGCGTTGTGGGGACTATGACTTTAAATTGTCTCTCTTCGCAGACAACATTCTAGTGTATTTGTCTGGGATTAATGTCTCCCTTCCTCGGTTGCTAGAGCTGATCCGTGGAACGTTCTCTGGGCTCAAAATCAACATCTCCAAATCTTGTATTATGCCCATGGGTGGGTTGGATAATGATATTAAAGGCAAATCGGAGGTGTTCGGGATGCGGACAGAGTGGGTTAGTACTAAGTGAATGGGCACCAACATTCCTAGGGACCTGAGCAGGATTTTTGAGTTGAATTCCCCCCCCCCCTGCTGGCAAAGATTGGTGGCGATCTGATTAGGTGGTCTTCTCTCACGCTTTCATGGTTTGGGTGCATGGTTTCTGTGAAGATGAATGTACTCCACAGACTTATTTATCTCTTCTCCTCTCTTCCCTGTATCATTCCAGACTCTTTTTTTGCATCTCTTCATGGGTGTCTTCTTTGCTTTGTATGGGGTGGCAAGAGAGCCAGAGTGAAGTTTGATACCTTATCCCTTCCTAAGGCGTTTGGAGGGTTTGGCCTTCCAGCCTTCAAGCAATATTATAAGGCGGCTCAGCTGCGGGTGATGCTAGAGCATCTGAGGGATGATTTTAGGACATATTGGACGTACGTTGAAGATGGACAGGTCCACCCTTATAACGTTAGGGATTTGCTCTGGGCCCCTCCCCATTCTTTACCTGCAGCTGCTAAATCCCATCCAATCCTATCAGTTCTTTGGACACTGTGGAGATCAAGCCGGGACAACAAGCAGCTCTCGTCATGGCCCTCCCCCCTGTCATCTTTGTGGGGTCACCCGCTTGATTTGGGGTCCAGGGGTTTTCGTGGGACGCAGTCGTGGTCGGACCAGGGCATGGAGAGGCTGCACAACAGTTTAACCAGGGAGGTTTCATTGAATTTACCAGTTTAATCAGAAGTGCTATCGGAGAGGCCTCTATGTATCTTTGATTATTTGCGGCTTAAGGCTATTCTTACTCAAGCAGAGTGGGTTGCTTCCCTCTCCCGTCCTTTGACTTCCTTTGAAAAAATCTTTGTGGAAGCCAAGTCTACGAAGGGTTCTCTCTCTAAAATCTACAATGTGCTGATCATGGCGGATTTAGAGGGTAAGCAGGCATTTAAGGGTGTATGGGAGGAGAGCATGGGCACGTCCCTTGATGATCATGCATGGGACTCTGTTTTAGATCAACTTTCGGGGGGAAGCTCTACACTGCAGCCATGGAGCACAACTTTAAGATTCTCCACTCTTGGCACCGGCTGGCCATCACATTGTCCAAAATGTTCCCCATTGTTTCTCCTAAGTGTCCTAGGGCCTGTACTGGCAGAGGAACCTGGTTCCACATGTGGTGGGAGTGTCCAGTTATTCAGGTCTACTGGGCGGAGTTGTTGAGTTGGATCAAAGACATCCTGGAGCTTGTCCTTCCCTCCACCCTATGGAGATTCTTTTGGGTACCCCTAGACCTCAGTGCGAGGAACTACCCCTTTCTGGGGTGGTGGGTGCGATGTTGCGGGCTAGAAGAATGACCCTGGCCCAGAAGTGGAAAAGTTCTCAGGCCCCAATGAGAACGGAATGTTTTAACAAACTTTTGGCAATTTTCACATATGAGAAGCTCACAGCTATTGTCAATGAAAACATGTCTTCTTTTTTGCAGGATTGGACTATTGTGCTTTTGAGTACGGACTGTGAAGCCTTGAGGCTCTGAGAACTTGGGCGTTGAAGGGGGCTGGAGGAGGGGGCGGTGGAGTAGGTGTCTGTCTTCAGTTTGAATGTACCATCTGCGGTTTTGTGGTTTACAGGGACTTTGCCGATAGAGATAGGTTGTTGAACAGCATTCCTGGTGTACCCGTTGTTTCTTTTCAGTTGGATCCTGTGTAGCTCATTGTTTGGGGGTGAGGGGGTATTCGGAGGTGGGGGGGGAGGGGCGGAAGGGGTATTTTTCATTGCCTAGGTTGAGAACTTTATTTGATCCTCGTACGATGTATATGAGTGTTAATCTTGTTATTCTTGTTGTTGAAAAATTTAATAAATACAAAATGGAAGAAAGAAAAAAGGTCATCGATGAACCTAAGCCATAAAACCACTTGATCAGTATACCGATGGTTACCTTCTGTCTATACATAAAACTTCTCCTACCACCCCATTGTCAAGTTGGCATAATACGGGGCAAAGCTTGTGCCCATAACATTCCCTCTAAATTTATTATAAAATATGTTGTCGAATAGAAAGACATTGTTGGTAAGACACATTTCTATCCATATATATATATTTTTTTCCCTAACAATATTCACAAACTGATTTCTGTTAAGAGAAAAAGAAAACAAGTAAAAAAATAATTAATAGAAAAAACAAACACATAAACTATAACATTCACAATAAAACCAAGTATAACTCACAACATGTTAAGAGAAGAAAAGGAGGAATAAAAAAGTATGGGGGAAAAGGTATCTACCTGAATGGAAAAATAAGAGCAGATCATGAGGCATGCAATACCATGAATCTACATCACTATGCACATCTACCTGAAATGAGGGAGATGAGAGAGGATGGAATCACTCAAGTGTAACAATATGCCCCTTCCTCCAAGGTAAATAATCCCAATCTCCCATGGATAGCGACCACTGGAGTCAGTCTATGATGTTACATTTTTCCAAGAACTGCATCACTGCTGTTGTTAATCTAACTTCATGTCCAGAAATCAATCTCTCCCAGAACACTTTGGTTAATAACCCCTCCTCACTGTCCACAAGTCTCAGAAATATAGCGACTCTACAAACCCAAGTGCCATCACAATCTAACAGCAAATGTTTTAAAGATTGCTTTCTCGGCTCTTTACATGAGTCGCATAACATGACAGATGCCTATCCTTGGCCCCTTTTAGCCAATACCTCTCCAATTGGTAATACCTTTAATCTAGTTCTTAGGAATTTCTTTCTTATTTTCCAATCTGGAAACCTTACCAAGTATCTTGGGAGGGTGCCCAATTTCTTTTCTACTTTCTGGGAGAAGTTTGTTGTGCCTGAGGATCACACATTTTCAATTGTTAGGATCCAATCTGTCTCTTCCAAAGATTTCTTGACTTTCAGGGAATTACATATCAATGTTTCCACTTTAGTGACTGCTTTACTAAGCAATTCCCCAACTAATGATTCCAGATTGGTCAACATCCTTGATTTTGAATGGTATAACTGAGCCTTGATATCCGCATACAATGTATGTTCTTGCGCTGTTGTTATTAGGTGAAAAAGAGGAACCAAACGCCATTCTGACAATACCCTTAAGGATCTAAGGCCCAAATCAAATCTTATGCAAGACATAGACGGGCTCATTAGAAGTACGAGTACCCTTTTCCAAATTGAGACTTCCAATCTTTGGGAGTTAGTACTCCATAAGAGGGGTTTGGCCTCCAGCCCATATAAACTGGCACTATTTTTGCCTTGTAGAATTTAATGAAGGGGATGAGGGAACATTTACAGTATCTAAACAAAACCTTAATTTGGAGGACCAGCTGTGTAATTTTCCCCTGGACATCCAACTCTACCTTACCAACTGAGGGTGATGCGTAGACATTGTTAAGTACATAAGGGATTGTGCTCTTGCCACTGGTATTTCAGTTGCTACAAACATTCTGGAGGCACTAATGGCATAGGGGATAAGAGAGCAGCGATAGCAGCTGTCCCCAGTGGTTTGTTTACCTACTTTAGTCATGTGCTTGTACCACATGTTATTGGATACTCTTGCACTGTTAGTGAGATAGAGATCAACCCCTCCTGCATCTACATCAGTACTGCGCTTACCCCTCCTCACTACCCTCCTCATGATTTTGCAGTGCTCACTTCCCAACCGGACATGGCAGCCATACCTGCCAGAATTGGTGTTGTGTTAGTATGGGCCACAGCATTATTTTCTACAACAAAGGATGTTTTCCAAAAAATAAGGGCAAAGATACCAAACGAAATGAAGACACAAAGCACAATTATCACACTTTTAATAATGGCATTCATGACTTACTCCACTTTGGAACCTTGTGTAGCTTTGACGATGTCTATTGACCACCTGCAATGCACTGAAAGATGCGTTATTTTGTTAGTACTTTATTATTTCAAGCTCTGTGAACGCGATGTTGTGTCATTGCAAGAAGGATTAATTGTTCTCACATAGCTCGTATTCTAGGATCACAAAGTACTGCAAGTACAGAGGGGTTTCCTCTATTCAGTTATGGGTATGTTTGGGACAAGTAGGCCAGGAAAACACAAATAAATACTATAGGAGAATGCCTTTGTATACTGTTAGATATCCTAACAAAGTGGACAAATTGGCCTGGGAAGGTCGCTGGGTGAGGATCTTGGCGAAGCATGGGATAACGTAACAATAACAGCTGCACATTTTACGATGAATGCTGTCAGTATGTGAAAAAAAAAATGATAAATGAACAGTGTATCCTCACTCACTCTGGATGTGTAGGAAGTCCTTTCCCTATCTCTCTTGCTCTGGAGCGAGTGAGTATGGGATGGCCTCTGCTGGGCGATGGTGCCCCTTGGTGATCTTTTTGCTCTTCTTCTTGTGGAACGTTGGCCCTTTAGCTGTCGTTGCTAGAGAGGCCGCTGCTCGTCAGGGCTTGACATCACTGATGTAGTTGCATGCTTTTTTGTCTCTCAATTTCACTGCTCAATCTGGAACTTGTTCTACAATATGTGCTCCCCAAAACCGGGGCTTAAACCATTTTCTAGTGAATTCACGCAAAAGGACAGTCTCTTCAGGATAAAGTTGTGGAGCTCTTAGGTGTTCCTTTTTTCTTTCCAAATTGCTGCTTTTTTCTTTACCTTTGGGCATCTCCCATTGTCCCTGCAGTTGGTGAGAAATAAAAGGCAATAGCCATCAAGAAAGCAGTGTACTCATAAAGATTTTGTCCCAATACATCAGACATTTTTTCTGCATCCTGCCATGCCTTAGTGGGAGTAGCCAGGGGAAGTTGCATGCGCCACCCGATACCACCTCGTGCAGGGTTAAATGGTGATCGGAACCTTTTTTTTTGCACATGGTGAATGAAGCCAACGGTAGACAGTGTAGCAAGCTCTTATTTAACGTTTTCTTTATCTTGGCAATATTGTCTTTGAGCAGCCTGTTGAGGCACTCACACAACCCATTTGCTTGCGGGTGTTATGCACAAGAGAATTTGTGTGGTATCCCTAGCAAGGATGTGATGTGATGAAACAGTTTGTTGGCGAAGTGAGGGCCGTTGTCAGAGTGCACAACCTCACACACGCCCCACCATGGGGACATTTCCCAAACCAGGAATTTTGCTGCCCTAATGACATCAGGATGTGAACAGAGACCAGCTTCAATCCATCAGGAAAATGGGCACGCAACTACTAAATTTAGCGGTAGCGGTAGCCCTGGCATACTTGGAGCATGTCCACCTAATCGACATGAAGGTGTTGGAATGGACCCATTAGGCAAGGTTTGGCTCCTCTCACTACCTTTAGTGTATGGTCTGCTGTAAATTGCTTGCACACGAGACAATTCATCATACATTCCAATACATGAGTGTCCCCACTCACAGAGGCATTGATGGCCACAACACCGACCATCGTATCCAGCACAGCCAGTGGTCAGAAACCCACTGCAAAGATGGCTATGCATTGTGTGCCCTGCTGTATCTCCCGTTGCAACACCAATATCACGAGATCCATCCTAGTGATTGGACGACACCGACAGCAAATGGCCAGGCTCGGCTGAGCCAGAAGGCAAAGCTGTGCCTGGCACCAAGGCCCGAACATAAGACCCCTGTCTCTACCATTCTTGAGACATGTGTACTTGAAGCAGATGTGTCTCCACTCATGGAGGCATTGATGGCCACAACACCCGTCTACCCTGTGATGCTGCAGGATTCATGGTGTCCACGCTCCAAGAAAAAACACTGACTGAGTCAATCTAGAAGCTCCTAACTCCAACACTTGACCAGCCTCCTCCCTGCCTTAAAGGTAAGCCAATAAACAGCCCCTCGTCAGCTCATCTCCTCTACAAGCCCAACCACTTCCCGGAAGCTCAAACACATGAATCAGCCAGGAATGACCAAAACCACTGAACTCGGCATCCACCCGCTGGCCGCCTACCCGATCTCATGCCTTTCCTGCCGCCACTACTTCCACACTCTCCCCACCCTGCCCTTTATGGTCTGACACTCCCACTCACATATCGCTGGGGCATAATGTGCCATCCACCACCCTGCAGCCACCCCAACTCCCAAAGATACAGCAACACCCACCCTGCTTACTCTATCCTGGGTTCCTATCCCTGAACTACAGGCATATGTCTTGATGACTGCCCTACCGCCTGCGAATTGCTCTGCGGCCACCGATTCACTTCCCGCATACTATAGCAGCACCAACTGGCTGCCAGTGCTCATTGCTCTTCCCTAATTCTAACATTCAAACCCTCACCACCACCAAAAAACCTTTGCATAGCTGCATTGCCTTCTGCCCGGTTCCTTCCTTTGAGTCCAGGAGTCCGCATCATCCCACTGGACGAAATGATCACCCCACCTTCTACATGCACAGCCAGCACCGCCAACATCATGCACCTTGCCAACACAAGATCCAAGTACTCTGCATATGACTCTCACCATGCGCCCAATGACTCCAGCGCTATTCCCTTGCAGAATGGCTCTGCGCATGTTGTTCCTTTGCTAATTTACTCTGTCAATGTTGTTCCCTCGCTGTATGGTTCTGTGCATGTTGTTCCATTGCCAATTGACTCTGGAAATGTTGTTCCTTCGCAGTATGGTTATGCCAATGGTTTTCCCTTGCAGAATGGCTCTGCACATGTTCCATATGCCAATGTTGCTCCCTTGCAAAATTATAATGCAGACCTGCTATCCAATGCCATTGCCCATTCGACATACAATACCACGACCATGCAGGTTCCCACCCACATTGCCCCCATGTGAACCAGCTCGCCCCAACATATCCAAGCCACGCACAACTCCTCAGAATGAATCTCACCTCCTGCACCCCTGCTATAAGCCAAATCACCTTCACCAGCTCCCCACAACATCCCAGCCCATTGTTATCACCCCAACCCCTCCACCTGTCCGATGGATACCGGCCCTATCCTGGATCAGTTCCCCCATCAAATACAGAAAAGACACAGACATCCCTCAAGTAGGACCACAGATCCCTATCAACAGATCACCCAAAACACTCCCCACAGCACCCTCCAAACCACCTGACGACACCTCCAATCCACCCACACCCCATTAATACCAGCCCACCACCATTCCCAGCCACGTACCAACAACACCTATGCCACCCCTCACCAACTCCACACAAGACCCTGTCTGGGAGCAGAACGTCTACTTAGAATTCACTCAAGACTAGTCCTGCACGAGACCAAACACCACCGCCCTGAGAACTCTCAGGAGAAACCCCACTCATCCGCTACCCACAGCTCAACTACCACAAATCCTCATCCTATACACACACCAATCTCGCCACCGTCAAAACCACTGCTGGCCCGCCCACCATTTCCCCTACCTTCTTACCACCTACTGCCATTCCCCTTACATGTGCAGTTATGAAAGCACAATCCATTGGTGCCCACGCCCCGGACATCCACGTCATCATAGTAGCCAACACTCTGGACATACTGGCTATCACAGAAACCTGGCTTCATGATGCAGCAGGCCCCTCCTATCACTTGCCCTACCCAACAGCTATTCCATCTTACGAACCAACAGCCAAAGCAGCCTGGGAGGCGTAGTAGGCATTATCTCCAAATCTAGCACCCCCATTCAAGACTCTCCCATCCAAACACTCCCAGGCTAAGAACCACTTCTTGCCAAACTTGAATCCTTGCCCCAAACCACTATCAACATCCTACTACTCTACCACCAACCCTCACACAGTAGCTTGCCCAAAACTGATATCCCCCTACTCATCGCACCTCTCCTGAAACCCAAGAAGAAAATCATACTTCTAGGTGACTTTAACTTAGGCTTTAGAGACCCCACCGACCTGAATGTCACTGCTCTCAGCACAACCCTTGAGGAAATGAAGTTCTCTCAAATGGTTCTCTCCCATACCCACGAAAAAGGAAGGATCCTGAACTGGATGCTCTCCTCCAACACTGCCCTTCAAGTCACCGCCATCGAGCCCCTTCCCTGGTCAGACCACTGTCTAATCTGTTTCAACCTATCCACCACCCACAACCACATATGTATCTCAGGAAACAACCTGCTCCCGATGACAGCCAGACACACAAGTAAGCTCACCATTGAACAACTTAATCCCACGCTCCTGGCCTCCCTTCAGGCAGTGCCAGCCAGCACCACCCCGAAGACATACTCACAGCCTACAACTCAGCACTACTCAACGCTTTAGATGAACATGCCCCCCTAAAAGCCTCCACCCGCAAGGAATTAAACCGTCTAAACTGGTTTACAGACGAGCTAGCCACCCTCTGCAAACAAAAATGCTCCACCTATGGTGAAAGAATCCCACCCCGCCAACAAATCAGCCTATCACTCCTCTGCGAATGATTACAAAACAGCCATCTATGCTACTAAAGCTAACATTTACAATGTTAGAATCACTGAAGCAAGATCTAACACCATTGCTAACTTCATCAACGCTTCCTTCAAAATGAACTAAATTCCAAGCTCCATCAAAAAAGCTTGGGTCACACCACTCCTGAAGAAACCCACCTTCGACCCCACCCTCCCCACAGACTACCGCTCTATTACGAGAGTACCTTACCTCCTCTAAATCCTCGACCGCACAGCCTACGCTGAACTCCAAACTCATCTTGAAACCCATAATATTCTGGGTACCCATCAATCAGGCTTCAGATCAAGACACAGCACTGAATCTGCCCTCCTTGATCTCAAGATCCAACTAGACCACATCAGAGATTCTGGAGAGATTGCCATCAGCCTCCTATTAGATCTCTCTGCGGCCTTTGATCTCATTGATCACTCGATCCTGTGCCATCATCTCACCACCACCTTCAACCTCTCTCCGTAAACTACGGGCTGGATCGAATCCTTAGTTTCAGGACACTCCTCCAGAGTTTTCCTGGGCCTGGAAACAGCGGTTCTCATCCCCATCCTCCATGCTGTTCCTCAAGGATCATGCCTATTCCCCACGCTATACAATATGTATACCAAACTCCTATTTGACCACCTTGACAGCCTTAATATACCCAATACCAATTTTTCTGATGACACTCAAGTCCTTCTCAAAATCACTGGCAACCACAAACTAGACTAGCAGCATCAACCACTTTTACAGCATCATCCACGCCTGGATGGCAACCCACCATCTTTGCCTCAACGATGATAAGACAGAGCTTATCATTGGTGGATCGCCTCACCACCTTATACGCCTATATCCTGCCTACACCACCTTCTGTACCAATGGAAACATCACCCAGGTATCCCCATGTCAAAACACTCAGAGTCTACCTGGACGCAGGAATAAACATGCAAAAACATGTTAAAGCCATCGCCTCTTCAGCTGCATAGTGCACTAAACTTATAAAACTCTCCAGAAAATTCCTCACTACCAGAAACTGCCTCACCCTAGCCAAGGCTATCATCGGCAGAAAATTGGACTACTGCAACGCCTTCCTAGCAGGTACGACAGCCAGTGACTTAAACAACCTCCAACTGGTCCTAAAAACACACTAAGAGCAGACTGGGGCCTAAAATGCTCTGATCATATTTCCCAAATAAGACGCCAGGCGCACAGGCTCCTTGTCAAAGCGTGTATCGTACCCACTGCTGCCTACACAACACTACCCCACCTTACCAACCGCATCACCAAAAAACCCACCACCCACAAACTACATGCCTCCTCCACATCTGCCCTCTGCAGCCCCAGATTCTCAAAAAAAAGAGTGCAGCAGGCTCCAGTTTCACCACCATCACCTCCGCCCTGTGGAATGCCTTGCCACTTCACACCCAAGAAGAATTGTCCTACTCACTTTTCAGAAAAAATTTAAAAACTTCTCTCTTCAACAAATATTTGTAACTGACGTGATGTAAAGCTTAATTTGTGCCTCAACTGCATCATCTACCTGTATGAACTGTACCTTTCTCCTAGCACTGGATACCTCCGGGTCTGGGCGTTACTTACAAATTCAATAAATACATAAATAAATAAACAAATAAATAAAGGCTCCGCAAGGTTGGGACAAAACCAGTCTTCTCCAATATGAGCAGCAAGTACATCCTTCCCCATATGGGTAGGATGGTGTAACTGTGTCAGTGTAGTGTGCAATAATGACAACGGCATCACTACTTTCCCTGTATTGTTTTGCTGCCATAGGGCGTCTGTCGGTGACATGGAACATCCCCTTATCACCCATAATTCCTTTTCTTTTCTAGGTGCAGCTTCCTGCAATTCCATAATCTGTGTCACTGGTAGTGTGTTATATCCGTCCTTCAACACCATTGTTCGTATATATGGTTAGACACCTCGGGTGGAGTGCCCATTTCTAGGATATCGTTACAATATGCAGCGCGTTTTGCTTACGCATCTGCTGCCTTGTTGCCCCTGGAGATGGGATCCTCCCGCCTTGTGTGGGCCTGACACTTCGCAATCGATATGCCCAGTGGGAGTTGGAGTGCTTCTATCGTTATGCCCAATGGGAGGGCATACTGTACCTGTGATTCATCAGCGCATCTGAAGCCCCTCACCACCCTCCACTGCGAAGGTGGCAGCAGCTAGTTCCTGTTCACATGAATAGTGTCATCTCATCACTAGGTCTAATTTCCCACTGTAATATCCCAAAGGTTTTTGGACCATGGCTGTTTTCTGCATCAGTACTGCAGTCATTACTACTTTGTTTGAGTGTGAGAATAAGTAAAATTCCCATTGATATTCTGGGATCCCTAACACTGGAGCGGTGCATATTGCTATTTTCAGCTCTTCGAATGCCTCAGTCATTTCTTCTGTCCATTGCAATGTGCCATCCCCTCTTTGTGCTTCTTTCAGTGCACTCAAAAAGGGTGTTGTACATGTGCTGTAGTCGAACACCCATGCCCTGCAGTAATTGCAAAGGCCTTGCAATTGCTGCGTTTCTCTTATGGTCATGGGTTTTGGGGTCTTACAAACTGGCTCTGCCCTTTGTGGGATCACTTTTCATCCTTCTTGTAAGATCAGTTGCCCAATGTATAATACTTCTTCTTGGCAGTATTGTTTTTTGGCATTATCTACCTTGTAGCCCTTTTCTGCTAATACTGTCAACATGTGCACTGAGTCATTTCTACATTGTGCTTCTGTTTTGCTGCAAATCAAGATGTCATCTATGTATTGTATAACAACACTCTCTACCTGTACGTTGCCTAAATCCATCTGGAGGACTCTGTTGAATATAGACAGGGATTCGCAGTACCCTTGGGAAAGTCGAGTGTGCTTTCATATCTTATTTCTGTATAGGAATGAAGTCAAATCTTGTGAGTCTAGATGGAGTGGTATAGGGAAGAAGGCATTCTTTAAATCTAAACTGTGAAGTGGGTAGCTTTTGTACGAATGCTACAGAACATTGTCTCTGGGTTCGGAATTAAAGGAAACTGCCTCGACAATATGGTTCAAAGGACGTAAATCATGTATAAAACACCATGACCCTGCTGTGGCCTTTTTCACAGGGTACCCTGCCATGTCACACAATGATTCTGATGGTAGTAAGATGCCTTGCTTAACTAGGGCTACAATGGTTTCGTGAATGCCCTCTTCTGCCTGTCTCGATAAATGGTATTGCCTTGCTCTTGGTAAGTTGCCTACTGGCTTGAGTTTTATCTTTATTCACCCTGTCCCTTTTAAAAGCCCAATGTCATAGGGACTTGGGGTCACTAAGACACTGGGGACCTTGGCCAAGTCCTCTTCAAGAAATTACAGCGGTGCTTGTAGCATCATCGCCATTCTCTGCGGTACCTCTCTGAAATGAATCTTCAACCTATATGTAATACTGATGTTGAACACTACCTCGTGCTCTGTGCAGTTGTCTTTGAATAGTTCTTCGTCAACGACTGTAGGGAACCTGTGCCCTTCTGCCACTGCAATCACTGTCCTCCATGTTTGTCCCGTGTCATCTGTCTCGTGTAATGTTATTCTGTATTCCCCCACTATTACTGCCTCTAGCTCTAGTGATCTCACTGTCCCCTCTTTCTCGTCTAATGGTAGTTCCATTCTGAATATGCATTGGTTTGGAATGTGCCATAGCTTTGCCTGGATCCCTGGGAGCCATGCTATTATTACTTCAGCTCCATATCTGCTGGTACCCCCCTCTGTACCATGCGTCCGCAGTAAGCTTTAATAATTTCTCTCACATTTAGGAGGTGAATTCCCAGTGTGGAACACACTATCCCTTGGTCAGTGAATGAAATGGTCATGTTGAGTTTGCTCATAATGTCTCTCCCCCTAATGAGTACTGGTGTCTGTCAGGAATACAACAAGGGTAAAGCTAAGTCATGCTCCCCTATAGAAAGTGTAAGATCGTCTGTAAAAGGAACCAAATCCATCATCCCAGAAAATCCCAGCACATTCATGGCATCGCCTGACATTGGATAACTTCCCTCCCTGATATAGGACCTAGTTGCGCCTGTGTCTACGAGAAAGGAAAAAGTCTTGTCACCTATCATCACCCCTATGCGTGGTTCCTCTGCCGGATTAGGTGTAATCGATAGGATGGACACATCAGGTCTGTCTGTGGGCTGTCCTATTGTGGTTATAATGACATTCTTTTCCCTGTGAATGGGTTGCCCCCACCACAGTTGCCCCTCCTAATTTTCTAATGGGAGTCATTCCCATAGAGTCTGTTCATGGCGTTGTTCCATCGTGCTGGTGTACTGTGTACTGTGACTGCAGGTTATTCTGCAGCTGCGATGTAGGTGAGGTCAGTGAGTACTGCTGTGTGGGTGCGGCATCCGGAGTGTCTGTGCCATGGGTTGGTATGCCTGTGGGTATGTGTTTGAGGTCTGCACATGTCATTGTGTTTGGTCCTGAGCATAGTACTCAGTCTGTTCTCCCTGATATGTGGGCTGATATTGCATCCCCCATTCTGTTGCATCCCTCCTCTGCTTCTACACACTCTGGAAATGTGTCCTATCTGTCCACACACCCAACACTGGGGTGGTTCCCTCAATTGCTTCCGATACCGTCCTGAAAAACCCTCTGGGCCTTGCTGTATTAAGTGCCCATACCCTCGACCTCCCAGTGGCTTCCTCTTCCTCTGAACCCATCATGCGCATCGCCCCGTGCTGCATTATGAAACCTCCCCCCATGGGGGGTGGTCCGTACTGCGCATGTAGCATCCTCTGTTCTTCTGTGCTTCTTAGCAACGCCCTTTTCCATGGCATAATTGGACAATTTCTTCTGCACTAACTTTGCCTCTTCTTGCTTCCTTTCCTTTTTTTCTTTTTCATCGCCTTTTCTTGCTTTACCCTACAATAGTGCAGTATAGTAAGTTGAAACTCTGACCATGGTTTTGCCTCCATCCCCACTAACTTCTTGAGCTGCTTTTGCACCTGCTCCGGCAACCCTTAACGTAGTATATTTTAAAAGAAATGCCACTGTCTAGCCCCATAGTCCTAGCGTTTCAAGTCTCCATCTCTCTTGAATGGCTTGAATATACTGCCAGGGGTCTTCATCTTCCCTCATTTTGCATGCCATGATCGCGCTAATGTCCAAAGTATTTGGATACTGCACCCATAGAGCACTCCATAAGGCTGCTCAGCAGTTGTTAAATGGCAAACCCTCACGCGCAGTGTTCTGGGCTGTCATTCCTGGATAGCTGGCCCTTTTCCATATGTCATCGGCAACCTCTCCGAGAATTGCTGACAGTAAACTTTTCATGTACCCTAATACTAATGTCTGACTTGCTGTTAGTCTTTCCACTCGTATATCTATTTCCTTGCTCCCGCGGTCAATGAGGGTAGTTTACACCTCAAGTTGTCCTTGTCTATCTGTTGCTATGGTATCCATTGAGGTCACCTTCCTCCCTTCTCCAATAAGGGGATCTTTGCCAGTCCGATCTCATTATCCAGTCTCCCGGGGTCTTTGGTGGTGGTGAACACCCTCACCAATTCTCCCATCTGTGCTGGAAGGTCTCTGAGCCTCCGCGTATATGGGGTAATGCTATCTATGCTGCGTGATAAAGCCCTAGAACGATGTGCCCTCTCATCTTTGTTGCCCCATAATCCAACTGTATCCTTGCCGGCTCCCCATATCGGTTCTCGGTCTGTGCTCTTCCCTATAAACCCTCGGGCAGGTCACCCCATTCCCTCCCCTTCACTCACTCCAAAGTCATCGTCTGACTCGATATCCCTGCCATCACTGTTGAGATTGTCTTGGAAGCTTAGTCTTCCAAACACTGCACCTTCCCCCTGCCCTTCTCCTAGATCTATCATGCTCCTGCAGTCCCCCTCACGGAGGACCTGGTGTTGTCTTGGTCTGACAGCGTGTCTGCTCTACATCTCTCCTACCTCGGTCTCGCTCTCCTTGCTCTTCGTTAAGACAAAAACATGCTGAACCCAAATGTATTCATACTTCCCTCACAGTGCACTCTTCCTCTTTGCTGTGCAATTGCTCCCTTACGAGCCACTCTATTTCTAACTTCCTCTTCTCCTTCTTTATCTGTACTTGCATTTCCCTTTCTTCTTCTGCCCTTTTCCTTGCCATATCCTCGATCTCTGTCTGCCTCTGCATCTCCCGCTGTTCACACTCTCGCTCTTCTGCCTTCTTTTTCTCCCTTTGCACTCTCTCTCATGATCTTCCTATTCCTCCTTTTCTCTTCTCGCAACCTCTTCCATTATCTCTGCCCATTCTCTTGCTTCAGTCATGTCCTTAAAACCCATTGCTTCCTAATTCGGTCCTCCCGTTTCTCCCGCTGTCTTCTAATCTAATTTAAGCAATATTTGTCCCCCTACCCACTTGTTCGATATGATATTCTCCAGTCCTTCCTGTCGCCCCTCTGTTTCTGGGTCGCTCTCCTTTATGCACGTTTGGATCTTGCTGCACTCTATTTTTTGTCTGGTGCACTTCCTGCTCCCTCTGTTTCCTGTTTGCTCTCGCTCTGACCCTCCCTTCTGTTGTGTGCTGGAGATGCAAATATTGGATTTGTGCACACTGCCACTGCTCGCATTTCCCTTGCTGGGTATAACCCCTGGACTCCTGCTGTCGCACCTTTGCTCTCATGTTCAGGAGGAGGAGGGGTGGGGCAGAGGGTTTCTCGCCTGCAGCCTCTTGTTGGTTCAGCATTCAGTGATGCCGCGCCACATCCTCTCCATCATCGTGGAACATTTTCCACAATTCGAATGTAGCCATTTGATTATTCAATTTCTTCCACATGTAAACCTTGTGTTTATGCACATGTAATTGGCTGCACACATTTGGAGAAGCTACAACCTTTTGGCCATGATTTAGGCAGTTTACCCTCTGTTCTTTGTGTCCATTCCGTGCTATATTTACTAATGTTGTCCTTATATCTCGGGCGGGACTTGCACATATGTTGTAGGGGCATGTACCCGGCATTGCTTCCACCATACATTGCTTTAATACTTACCTGACCGCAAGTTGGGGCTTTTGACGCCTCTGCTGTTATTATACAAATTCACTTTACATTATTTCATCAAACTCCAATTTCCAAATAACAGCTCAATCCACAACATCACAAGCCTCTCCGGCTCTCAATCAGTGTTCTGGGAGTGCTCCGTGCACCGCCCTTGTGCGATTCTCTGCCCTCTTAGGCACACCCACCAATCTCACGCATGGGCCTTCTAAGCACCGCCTAGAAAAAACGCCACAACTTTTTCAACCCTTGATCGTCAAAGTGCTCTGCACCTCCTCATGCTCTCCTAGTCCTATAAACAAAAACCTCCCTTGTGACGTCACCTATATAATGTGTAAGTGAAGAACACAAAAATCACCAATACCTGCCCACTCACATTACTTCCCAAAATATTTTCCCAATGACACCGGTACCTCGACAAATACAAAACAAAACATATATCCACGGTCGCATTTCTGTCTAACAGGGGATACCAATATTTCACGTGCTCAATCTGTACTTACAGCATCGCCTTGTAGATAAGACACCTCCTTAAGACTTAAACAGAGGAACAGCATCCCCAATTCAAGCTAGCTTGAGTTGCTCAGCCAAATACACGGGGATACCATCATCTCTGACCTGAGCTACAATGCCCAACTCACAGGAAATTCAATATATACATAACTTCTGTCATTCATACTCCGAACTCAATCATCTAGGCAAACTGCCCCAACTAATCATCTCAAGATTGAATGCTCCCTAACCACAGATAACTAACATCCACGTCCACTCCAATTCTTGAACAATACTCATCACCACCCCACAAGCAACAGTTATTCCCCACTTCCCTTACTTGCCAAATGGCTGAGTCAATACTTACACTCCGGTATCCGCTGATGCCACTTGGCCATGGCTCTCCCCAAATCTGCCACTCTGCCCTTCTGGTCTGCTGTGCGTCCCACGGACAGCAGGAAGGATTTTCTCCAAGGCGGCTCCAGACAGCCTCTTCACGGGGTGCACTCTCAGCGTGGTCCTCCTTTTCCATGGGCCACCTCACAGTCCTCCAGGCGTTGCAACGGAAAAGACGGCTTCGTACCAATCAACCGTAGCGACCCTCCTCTGCCACCAATTTGTAAAGTAGTCCAGAGGATCGGGGGCTCGCACCACAGATCACAGTTTAGCAGAGTACCCAAGGCCCATCAAACCCTCCCATGAAAATGACAGAGGATTCAGCCATGGGGCAAAGCAGAACTGTCTTTTTTTTCCAAACAGACAGGGATCATACAGGAAACGACAGAATCTCGAGCAATCACAGCTCTTGAGCACTTGTCACAAGCTTTCATCCCGTTGTTACATCACAACTCCTAACCCCTCCCAAAAACCTAAGAGCCCATCCCAGTGGGTCGCCTGGGTACTTTTACCTATAAGTATCCCCCATATTAGTGCTCTAACTGGTCCTTCCATGTCATGTGGGTTTGCCTGAAACTTCCCCAAAATCTATCTATTAAATTGTTGCATGGTTGCAAGATGGCCATTGGTCCTTGCCCCATTTCACACCACCCCAGTATGTGTGCTCTCTGATTGGCTGGAGTGGGTCCACCCAGGCCTGGGACCCTGCTCTTTTCACAGTGCTCAACATACCTATTCAAGGTAATGGGAAAGATTCTGTGTCCCTATTGTTGCCACTGGTATGGCCATCTAGCCTGGGAGAGTGCCTGCAGGTTGCAATGTTTGTTAGGCAACACATGTAACAATGCTGTCTGTCTTCTCTGGCAACCACTTCTCTTCCCACCATGGGTAAATGGCTATTGTTTGGCTGAGTCACGTGGGTGAGGGCCGCAAAACTGAGCTTTTGGGTCTGCAATTAGTGAGGATTTATTCTGTTATTTTGCAGGTGGCTTCTTGCCCCAGGAGCCAGGAATGTTCCACCCGCCCTTGTCCTTGGCTGCAATCGCTGGCCCTGTGCTTCATGATGCAGAGTCTACATCTCTTAGTTCCTTATTCTGAGGCGTGTGACTTCATCTGAATTAACTACAGTCATTCTATGGGTTCCTACATATATATTGTAGTTTTCTACTTAGGGGTTAGTAGTATTCGGCTCTTCCAGGTTCCTTATCTGTCCCTGAAGTTCCATATGGTTAGTTGCAGTGAATCGGTTGCAGGCGTGCTCGGTGAGGCTTTTTGCTTTCTTACGTTTCTGGGTTTGAGTATTGAAAAGAAAAAGACTTCTGACAGTATGTACATGTATCTGTCCTTTATCTACAGCACTGTGTATGCATGTTCTTCGTGTGTGCACATGCTTGTCTGTGTATCATTTTGCTGGGATCCTAGTTTACTTTGTGTCTAGCGTTACTATGTTTTGGTGTCACTAATGAAATCAGCATGGCTGGATATTTATCATTAGTCAATCTGGTTTAGTGATGTGGCAACTGTATCCGTGCAGAAATCAACTGGATAGGGTTTGAACAGTTGCCTAAGAGAATATCTGCTCATATACGTGGAATGCATCTGTCCACTTGTGGGTTGGCCAAACAGTGACTGGCATCTGTCATTTCTCGTTCTTTTGGCATTCATGCAAATAGGGGACACAGGGGACATTCCAGGGACCCTTTCTTTAGACCCATGCTGCTCTGCATTGTCTTGTTTTTAAGACACGTGCATTAACCCTGTGCTATCCTCCCGGCTCACATTTACATACCATATTCCGATCATGAATAGTGCATTGTTGTTGGAGGCACTCCTACACATATTTTTACTAAGCTCAAGCAGCTGCTTCAACACAGTCTGGTACATTAATGGCAGAGAGGGCATCTTATTATGATGCCCATTGAATTGTGAGCAATCCTCAGCTCAGATTCATTTACGAAAGATCAGATCTTGAGGTATGGAAACAAAATACCTTAACAGCGCACTTAGGTGCTCTGCAGTCATTATTGTGAAAACCACAATGTGGATTTTTTAACTGATTCCTGCCCGCTTTGGACAGCTAGGGCAAAGTGCCATGTACTGGTGCATTTCCTGATATCTGACCACTTCTTAAAAGAGAGGTCTACCATTGGACACTTGACAAAATGCATGCAATATCTGATTACGTCAGTAAGGTTTGCATAGGCAAAAATCATCTATCCAACTTAGAAACGACTATGACTATTTAGGATTACAAATAACTCTAAATGCTTTAGTACATCCATACATTCTTTGGTAAACAAGTTTACTAATACACTACGAGCATTCAATTAATCTATTCACAGGCGAAGACAGGAGGTTTGCACAGGCCTAAAGATTCACATCTATAAGAATAAAGCACATATTTCAATAATGAAAATCATTTGGTGAACAATGCAATGGCGAACCAAAAAAATTTAAAGTGATGGATGAATTGGTTCAAAAGTCAATAGGTCATGAGACCTCCAACCAATTTCCACTGGTTGAAAGTCTCATGAGTAAAGTGAAATTCAAGATTCCAAAGATTTGATTTAGACCCACCCAGAGTTGATCAGACCTTTCTATGATCCTTATTCATCCGTACTTGCACTGAAGCACAAGTGAACACGTCTACAAAAACCTGGACAGGCAAACACAAAAGTGGAGTGAGTCATCTAAAGCCCACCTTGAAGCTCTGCCGGATTCTGAAAGGGTTTATAAAGAGCAACAGTTTTCATGCACCACAAAGACTGGTGCATGACGTCAACAAAGCCTGACAACATTGTGAGAGGATCAAGGCCGTAAACTGGACTTTTTAATGCTCAAACTAAAGATGCAGTAGAAACAAGAGCAGATGTTTTTCTGTTCTGTTGGACACCGGAAAGACTGCATAACCACGGTCTATTGGACAGTGGTGTGTGTTGGGATTGTAAAAACAGATCAGAGCAATAGCACACATTTTCTGGGAATGCAAAACATTTGAGAATTTTGGTAGAAATTAAGGGACACAGTGCGACAGGGCTTGATGGCCACATGTTTTTGAATCAACAAATGACGGTGAGAGGGGATAGCTCAGGGGCAACGCGCTTGTCTTGGAAGCAAAGGCAACGCACCACAACACAGGTTTGAATCCCGATCCCGCGCTTAGAAGCCCATCTCTGATATTAATTATACTCCTTTGATTAATGCAATTGATGTTAAAGCTGATTAGATGTCAGCAGCTTGAGCTCCTGTAAACAGGGATAGGTGCAAAAAGGGTAATAGTGCATCACTGAAATCATCTACGAAGGCCGAAAAAACAAACTGGAAATTTGGCTAATTGACAGGATAGCTTTGGGTACTTCTCAGAACGTGTTTTTCCCACTTTGTGTAGTTATTTGACTGGATTTTGTGAAAAGTGATCACAATTGACACCTCCATAAGCATGATGAAATGAAAAGCAAAACTTGGGCCTATTTGGAATTCCATTTGCAGAAGCCCTCACAATTCTTTTCCTAGACTATCCTCATTTGCATTTCCAATGTCCCACATTTCACACAAATCAAACAATAACACAGGTTTATACAAATATTTATATCTTGTTAAGCTTGAATATTAGGCTCATCCCTCATCAGGTTTAGTCACTTTCTTTTTCTACTAATAGTTTGGTCAAATAATACATTGTTTACCCAGCTGATCTGATAAGATATATAATACCTGTTGGATCTAAAAATATTCAATCTATATAATGTTTTTTTGAATGTATCAATGTAAACTGTTAATTAAAAAAAAGAAAGCAATGGGATTGCATTTGGAAGAGTTCCTTCCTGACCACTGCCCAGGAGAAGTCAATGCAGTTGGCAAATAAGGTAGTCATTTGACAACAGAGCATCTTAATTTCTCAATAGGGCAGCACTTCTATGATTTAGGCATTTCCTAAAAAAACATTGGAAACGCTGCAGGTAGTTTTGATGCTTCCTACCTCCTGTGACCCTTTTGCCACCATTTCCCTTATTCACAGCACTTGCTGCTCTATGATTGCTCCTCTACTTTTCTAAATGAAGTTTTATAGTTCCTATACTTTTATTTTAAAAAGCAACCGTTCCGGAATGGTTTCATTTTTATAATAAACATATAGGAAGAAGTTGAAACTTGCACTTTCAGTGCACTACACTGAACGTTCCCTTAAACAGCAGGTGAATGTGTTTGGGGGTTTTTATTGTGTGTGTGGGGGAGGGCGTGGTGATGGGGTTTGTGGGGAATGGGTGCTGGCCAGCAGGGAACATAGCTCCACTACTTCTCTTCATACCCTTCGACCACTGTATGATTGGCTAGGCAGATTTTCTAAGTGATACACGTCTCACATTCCTGAAATTGACTTGTCTTTTGTCGCCGAGCGGTACTCGGCCTGTGGTGCAGATTTCCCACTCTAGCTCCTTGTAGCTAATGGGAAGATTGCGCATTTAATTAGATTGATCCCCGGAGGTACTCCTTACACACACACACACACTCAAGAGACACAAGTATTGCATCTCCTGCAAGTCCTTGAAATCAATGATCTGCACTCACAGGAGGGAGGGAGGTTAAGGTACTTAAACGTGCCCTAAGAAATGTTACCAATCGATGCACGGCTATGTATATTCAAACATATCTTGTATATACATTCAAGATATCATGAATAATTCTTGTGCATATCTTATTTTTAAAGTCTGATGCTTTGCACCGACATGGTTGGAGAATGCAAATATCGGTGTCACGTAAAGCTCTTGACACATTTGTAAAGTTTGTGTCTCAATTGTGTGGCTGCTAAATGCAGATTGATTGGAACTGTGCATAAGCAGAAAAGAACAGGGTACACGGCAAAATAGCCTTCGACTATCTAACACCTCATGGCACGGCTACAGTCTCAGCTGTCCCACAAGACACAAACGTTTTGGGTCGAGGAAGTCTTACACTTCAAATAGAAAGTAGCGGGCTCCAGTCAGATACCACTTATGGAGATGATTACACATTCCCTCTTAAGAAATGTTTTTGCCATCTTCACCCACACTGTGCTCCCTAGCCTATGCTGTACAATCTCACACCACCTTCATGGCTTTCTATGCCCCAATGTCCTCTCATCACTTACTCTGTCCTTACTATTCCCCCCTCCCCAATCACTGTGTGCCTATTTCACAAATTCAGTTATTTCTTTGCACACTATGTGCCCTCCTCTCCTTCGCCTGCACTCCATCACCAAATACTTGTCCTCGCTATTCAACCTATATTCCTTCACACAACATGTACACCCCTCACTCACTCTGTACTAACTTCATTTACTTACTACCACCCTCGCCCACTTTGTACCATGGCCCACTTTATGCCTCATTGCCAGAGGCGTTGCTAGGGGGGGGGGCTAAGCGGGCTATAGCCCTGGATCTTTTGGTTGTAGCCCCAGATAAATGCTCAGGGGCTACAACCAAAAGGCTAGCTAGCCCCCAGTCCTGACGTCCTCACATTAGTGTAGCCCCGGATTTTCTCCCAACCTAGTAACACCCCTGCTCATTGCATGCCTCTCCTTTTAAGCCCCTAACAAATATAATTGAGCTCTTCCTAAATTCCCAGCACCCCTGTCCTCTGCTATGCCAAAAGACACCTAAAATGCTCAGTGTATGTGCTAAACAACGCTGACCTCTTTTCCTTCTCCTTGCAGTCGAGCAAATGTTTCCACGTCATTTTCACTTCACCGGAACTAAACAGGCCTGGGGACTTATACATTGGAAAACAGAGCTGCTATCACTTGCAAATGCTTTGCATTTTCTTTGAGCAAATAAACTGGTCTGGTTAAGGCAAACTTAAGCTTGTGTCTTTTGGAGCATCCCAGGGGTGGGCTGCAGCTCTTTTGAGCCCTGTGGGTGTTGCGCATAAGGCCAGTCCTACACAGTCATATTCTTTTAAAGTACTTTGGGGGCAAAGTCATCACTAGTCAAACAGAAGGTACTAAATCAAACAGGCAGTTCGGTTTAAAATTAGCTACCAAGGAAGGAATTTGGGAATTTCCTGCTGTGACAAATCAACTTCCGGCCGAGGCCCCAGTGGTCCAGGGATGAATATCGGTTTCTAAATCAAGAATCAGCCCCACAACTCTAGTACACCAGAAGTGATCCAAACAGATTGGAAACACAAGAAAATTATAAACCTACTCGTCCAATGTTGGTAACATGAACGGAACGCCAGGCTTATCTACGAAAGGTTGTGGATCGTTGGTTAGTTGCAACACAGCAAAAACACAATTATTACCCAATGATTATTTATTTATTTATTTATATATGAGTTTATAAAGTGCTGAAAGCCTGCAGGCATCGGGGAGCGTAACATAAAACAGCTATACATCTTACAAGACTTTAGACAATCTGATCTAACCTAACTCTTCCTACTAGGGTCCTTTATTTGAAGATGTGGGTTTTTAGGCTCTTTCTGATGACCAAATGATAAAAGGGACTGTCCAGTCATGGTTGTATAAAAATATGTACTTTATTTATTAAACACTATAAAATACAACCCACCCTGTAAAGGAATGTAGAGGACAGACAGTTTCAAAGAAGGAAAAGGGATGCATTCTGGACACTGACAAGAGGGTAGTCGATAAAGTAATTAATCACAATAGTTCAATGATACTTGGTTTCAACACAAAGGGAGCAATAGGTTGTATAATGTCACGAGGGGCATTCGCAGAAGGACTAAGGGGGCAGAACTGCAATGTACCTTGCGCTGAGACGTTGTTGGTGCTCAACAGGGCGAGTTGGTTTCAGGGCACCTTGCAGCTTCTGCAACAGAGTTGAAGATGGGAGACAGCTACGGGTAACAGGCAGCAGGCAGTTTAGCAAGCGAGGCTGGATGGACGGCTGCAGGCCGGTCTAAACGGCGGCTTTGTGTCAGTAATTGTTAACTTAGTGCTGATCAGTCGAGGCGCATCGGACAGCGTTAGTGACTGCGCTGTAACAGTCAGCAGTGCAGTTGTTTGCAGCTCGAGGGGCTCAACTGGCTCAAAATTGTCCCTTAAGACAGACTTCGTTAGATGCTTGTCGATGCACTCCTCCTAGCTTCTTCACTGGGCTTGTGTCGTTCTGCAACGCAGACGTCCCAAAGCCGAGGAGAGTGTTGCAGCCAGCTGCCTTATCGTCCTTGGTTTGGTTCAGAGACTCGCTGGCACTTCCCACCTATGAAGCTTGCTGAAGAGCCTATCAGGGCACACTATGTGCTGGCTTGGTACCAGTTCTGGAGCTGCTGGAGGGTCATCTGGATTTAGTATCTCCCTCTGTTCACAAGGATATGTTTAGGGGAGGGATCTTGCTTCCCTCTTGGAAGTCCTGGCCTTCCTTCAGTGGCGCAAGATGTAAGGCACACTGTACCTTCAGCCAGGGTCAAATGCTGAGTTCTTCTTGCTACTTCTTGCAAAGTCTTCAGATGATCTGCCCAAAAGAGGGGCTCAGTCCTCTTTTAAAGCCAAATGGGCCACAGTGATGGGTGTAGGCTAAGCCTACTTTAATGTACCAATCCTGGGTCCCCACCAGCAATCTCCTGTGTGCATGATGCCATAAGCAGAGTGCTTTGCAACAGAAAAGGGAAAGGGGTGAAAACATGTACTACTAAGTGCCACTTATCTTCCTGTGTGTTTTAGAGCAAAGGGTCTCAAGTTAATCGAGCAGTCTGTGGTTCCTGATTAAAGTGGCAGATCTCCCTTGAAGCTGCAGCAGGACCAGACTTTCGGTCTCTGTCAAATCACATACTTCTACCTTCTGATTGGGGTCTCCCTGCGGGGATGACTACTGTAATCTAAGCATTCCCAAACATGACATTTCACTGTCCATTGATACTAAAGATGGGAGCTGGCTTCAGGTTCACACAGTGCATATAAAAGGTAGTCAGGGTTTCCTGTCTCCTTTGTGAGCCTCTGCAGCCAGGCCCCATGTGGGCCTGTTTGAATTAAACTCTGATTAGTATGCAAAGTGGTTAGTTACTGACACCGTTCTGCAGGGCTCAATAAATGGACAGGGCAGATCCATGGAGCCTTTGTTAGTTAATTATGCTGGCCAATGCGGGAATGTTCTGCCCTCCCCCTTCTGAGAGGACATGGTGTAATCCTGGCTGTCATATCCCAACTAAATATGACAGGGGGACGTCACCTGTAAGCTGTGTCCATCCAGCGTACATGGGTCTATGTGTGTGTCATACAGTGCGCATAGGAAAATGTGTGCAAATGATCCCTACACATTTTCCTGAGGTTCATCTCCCATTATTCAATTTCTTTTAACATTTCAAAAAACCTAGGTGAGCGCACACCCACTGTGCGGATGCTCGAATTCCTCACAGCTACTAAAGTGCTTCAGGGTCTGGCCTTCCCCCAAATCAAGAACCTCTGGCAATCCTCTCTGGGACAGAGGAACAACCCCAGTTAGCCCTAGGTTCTCGCTGGTTCGTAGATCAAATTTAGATATAGACGGGGCATTAATACAATAAGAGGCTGCCATAATAGCAGAATTTGTGCTACACAAGAGCACTTTGCACTGCAATATGTAAGTCATTTAGAAGATTGTGTAAGGTAGGGATGCTATAGTGATAAAAAGCCAGGATTTCCCAGTTGGGAAAAATGCTTATTTATGTCCGGCCATGACCTTTTGTTTATTTACAGAGCAGTATTTTGAGACTGAACCTCAGAAATAGCATTTCTTTGCTGCTCTGAATATTAACAGCTGCCAAAAAGAAACTTTTTCAAAATCAACATGTTAAGAAAAATCAGGTTCAGTACAGCATCCTCCTTACAAGAATTTACGTATTCAAGCCTGCATCTCCCTTTTGCACCAGTGTAAAATAGTTTGCCATCAGACCTGTGCTCAAAGACAAGCACTTAGTCCGCAAACAACTCGACGTAGGAACCTTCTGCTATTAGACTCAAAAAAATATTTCAATGTCTGTAGATCCGAAGACCAGCATTCCTATGGGAAAGGAATGGTACATCAGCAGTTGCGTCCAACATGTTGTTTCATCTCCACTTCTGGAGTGCTGGAGATACATTCCAGAAAATTGACTTCCCTTTGCAGCCACCTATGGTTGCTAACACACTCTTCTGGCCACCATAGTAGTTGAATGCAGTGGAATTCAATGCAAACTGTGCCCAGTGCCTCCTAGCTCCATCAAGGTCCTGTGCCAGAACATTCCTCAGGTGCTAAGGAATGCAGGGAGGATGGTGGAGTAGTATGGGCTCCTTCTCCAGGTGCAGTGTTGCACTTCAACTCCTGCTGATTCTGACTTACAGGACACTGGAGTTTGACATTGGAGGTGGCCAAAAATAATACTTTTTACATAGCCTTTTCTGGAATTCCTATTGCAATTCAGTGTTCCTAAAGTATTCAACTATAATTAGAATAATAAGAATCACATTTCTTTAAAATTGGCACTTTGAATACCTTTCATGGTATTGAACATATAAGAGATTAAGAGGAATGGTCTATGGGTTTCAGAAACGAACATTTCCCAATAACTTTGAAAAATCTCTGCAAAAGATTTTGGAGGCATCCACCTCTATTTGGAAAATTTCAGAATTTCTTCATAGACGGCTTCATATTGGTTTTAATAACTTTTTACATGGAGTTTTCCTACTGGATAAAAAAAACCTCAAAATCGCCCACTTTGATTTTCAGCATGCACCTAAATCTTATCAGTATCTGGTGTCCTAAATTAATATTTCAACAATTGAGCTGGCCAATTTTGTTATATTTGTTATATTTAGATTGTAAGATGTATCTATATATCTCTATGCCAGAACGAATGTAAATAGTCTATACTAACTGTACATGAGGATATTAGGTACTGTACATAAGGAATTTTCATGTACGTGTATTTCATACATGTACAAAACCATAAGTATGAATACTCACATCAAAATTAAAACTGAACTTGATTTGAGATTTCATATGAATATGAGACATAGAGGAGATGCAAATTGCATACATGTACAAAATGTAAAACTCATACATGCCTCCTATACCGTTCGATATATTCTGCCCTAGATGAAGGAGGAGCATTTGGCTATGTTGAGGCCTAAAAAGGGCAGAACCTGAAAAACATACTGTGAGCTGATAGACAAAAGGGCAGAATTTTATTTTCAACTTCCACATCAAAATGCTGTTTTCAAAGAAAGAGAAATACACTTACTAAGTGGGCCTTGCACAACATTTTTAAAGCTCAAAAACCAGATGCCTACTTTTCATTAAAGGCGACAGATGCCCAAAATGAGCATTGCATGCACAGAAACTGCAATAATGGAAGTGTGTGCATTTGGCAGCCTTAAATAATTCACACATGGAGTCAAAGTTTCCCTTGCCAGAATAATATGAACATATCATGATGGAAAAAGGAACATAATTATGGTGAAAGTCTTTTTTTAGTTAAAATGCGAAAAAAGGAGAGCTGCCTAAAAATTATCTGGGTGCAACTATTGAAAGATTGATGCAGATTTAACATTACTTGGGGTGGAGCTGTGATGTGAGTGCTGAAGGAAACCAGGGAAACAGAGACAGATGCTGGGACCTTTGCAAGGAGAGCCAAATAGAGGGATGAATGATGGTGGCTATCCATGACTGAAGTGCCTAACCAGATCCCTGTTTTCCCCAAGAGTGGGTCCAGAAAAGCTGATGTCTTTCCTGAGCACCAGCCCCAGAGACATTCCATGTAAGTAATGTGTCCAACTGAACCAAGTGTGGGGATTTGTTTGATTTAATACCTTCCGCTTAATTATTAGGTTGGGTTATGGAAGTAGACCCTTAGCATTTTACAAAATAATAATTCAATTATTTCCTGAAACAGAGTGGATAGAATGTCTTCCTGCCCCCGAAGTGTAAGCTGGAGACAGCTGCTGCACTCATGATCAACCACATCTTCTCTCATTTCAGCCTCCCCCAAAGGACTGAGGAAGTCATTTTACCAGTGAAGTGATGACCAAGATGTGGGAGATTCTGGGGGTAAAGAGAAAACACCACATTGCCTACCGCCTGGCATTGGGTTTGGGAGGCGGGTGGGGTGAAGAGATACAAAAACATAATTGTAAACATACTGAAGAAGTTGGTGGCTGACTCTGGACTAAGTTGGGATATTCAATTGCTGCTTGTTCTGATGGCTCATAGGTCTACACCATCTTCTGCAACTAACATATCTCCATTTGAGCTTATGACCATACGAAATATGGTGTTACCTCATCATCTGCCCTATAGAACTCAGGAGCGGACACTGATTAAGTGTCCACCACTGTCACGATCCTTGCCCCTGATCCCCTCAGGTATAACAGCCCCCTGGTAGCAGTGGGGCTAAAGCCCTTCACACTGGCCCCAAGTTGCTTAAATCTCAATCAGAAACATACATGGAGTCAGACCTGGCGCCTTTGGCACCAGGCTCATTATCAGGAATAAAGCAATACCAGTTTTGGACCTTAATCCAACATGGAGCCCTATTACACAGCTCAGTTCTTTAGAACCAAGCTACGCGGTCTAGTGTTTTGGGTGTGGCTGGGCCTGGAACTTCTTGGCCTGGAATTACTTTACCTGGGCTATTTAAACCACACCCAAACAGCAGAACACACTTCACGTTATTCTGCACTCCTGCAGCGTAACGCTCGCCGTGTCCAGCTCCTGCTCATCTGCTTCTCCGGTGGCCCGATCCTGAAGCACTAGATCTGGATTCCATTAATAACCTGGAAGAACAAGAACAGCATTAGCGAGCAAGAACACTTACCTGCGAAGTAACCGGTCTTGAATCCATCCTGCGCTTCGCTACCTCACCCATCTATGGAGTTCACTGCAACCTGCAAGGGAGAAGGAACAAGGTCAGCATTAACAAACCACTTACCTGGGCAAGCAACGCTTCGATCGCTCATCACTCCGGAACATCACCTCAACCTGTACAAAGAAGGGAAGAGAACACAGGTCAGCAATTTATACCAATAAACAGCGCAACGCTCTGCGCATCAATAACTCACCGTGGTCTTCGCCATTGGCACGGCAACTCCGAGATCGCAACCATCCCTGTGAAAACAAAAAGAGACATTGTTGAGGAACAACGTAGTGGAGCAAGACGCCGAGAAGACAGAGAAAACAGAGGGAAAGAAAGAGACAGAATAAAGACGGAAAAGACATTATAACTCACCTTGAAGACAGCAAGCAGAGTCAGAGTCACAGCTGGTCTGGACCCGATATAAGGGCAAACGGACCAGTGAAGCAACTAGGTCCATGGAACGCCTGCACCAACCACGCGCCCCTGCACAGAGACGCAGGACGGAGAGTTCAGCGCACAAAAACCTAAGGTGAGCAATAACCCCAAGGGAAGGGATTTGGACCAGAGGGAGGTGGGAGTCCACCCATCACCGAACCAGTATCTTATGCCTCCATTCTCCTGTTATAAGCGCTACCCAATGTCTGGCACATAACCAAGCAGAGAGGGGTCCGGGATAGCGTTTAGACCTCCATCCAGTATCATGTGGTGCCCCCGTGGATACCAGGTGAGCGTAACAGAACACAAAGCCTCAATTAAAAACATCCACCTGGGCGTCCTGGAAACATCAGAGACTGACCAACTAGCCCAGTTACTGGGAGAATTACGGGCTGTGGTGCCCTGCCCCCGGCAAGAAACCAAAGCCCTTTAGAGGGACTTGATTGTCACCAAGGACCGTACTGATGAATTAGCCAGACAATTGCTCCAAACACAGGCTGGGCAGGCTCTGTTACAAGGAGGTATTCCGTTGGTTCCAGCCACATCCGTCAATCCAGTGCAGGTCCTCCCTGGGGCAGTTCCTTTGGCCCCAGCGGAACGTTTCACGGGTGACCCAAGAAAATATGCAGTATTCATGAACCAGTGCCGCCTCCATTTTCTTTGTAGACCCGGAGCCTTTCCTAACGATCAGTCGCGGGTTGCCTTCATTCTGTCATATCTGAGTGGCAGTGCCGCGTATTGGTCCATGCCATTAGTAAGCCAGGATGACCCACTCCTGCGGGATTTCAGGGGGTTTCAACAAGAGATGGAGAAGCTGTTCCCCGATATACCCAGGGCCATGCTCTGGATAGCGAACTTCTGTCCCTCCGCCAAGGCAGCCAAGATTTGTTAACATATATCGCCACTTTTAACAGACTTGTCGTTGAAACTGGGTGGCCTGAGGAGAAACAAACCACGTTATTCCATCGAGGATTACGGGGGGAATTGAAAGACATCCTAGCTGAGGTGGTAAACCCGCCAAAAGTCTGTGCAGAGTTCATCAACCTAGTGGTGCAGCTAGACCACAGGCTGTAAGATCAAAGGACAGATCAAGCCAGTACGGAGAATCGGACTGTGTATGTACGCTCAAAGGAGAACATTCCGCATTCATCAGAAAACACTTCAGAACCCATGCAAATTGGGGGGATACAGAGCCTATTAACCAAGGCGAAAGAGACAAAAGGAGACAACAGCAATTATGCCTGTACTGCGGGAAATCAGGCCACTTCCTCAGAGAATGTCCCGTAAAACCCCTTATGAGAACAGTTGGAGCTACAGAGAAAGAAGGAGTAGAACAAGAGTCAGAAAACTTCCAGGCCCGGCAAGTGTAGAGGTCCATTTGTCGAGCGAAGGAAAAGAGCCACATACCTCACACCTTGCCCTGCCTGTGATTTTGATCAGTCACCAACAACTGTCTCGGATGCATGCTGTGGAGGCATACATAGACAGCGGAGCCGTTGGTAACTACATAGACAAAGGCCTGGCAACAAGGATGGGGCTTCCTCTCTGTCAGAAAATGACAACTGAGAAGGTCACCACTGTCGACAGCATGGAGATAGCTTCTGGTCCTGTAAATCAACGCACAGCAGAATTGACCCTTCTGTGCCAAGACGGACACCGGGAAGCCATTGCCTTCAACCTTATTAAGGCCCCTCAGTTCCGGGTGATTCTAGGGATGCCGTGGTTGGTGGCTCACAATCCTAACATCGACTGGCGAGCCAAAAAATTAGCCTTTTCCAATGAGTGTGCTCATGCGTGCTACCAAGTGGAAATGCCATCGTCTGACCCAGACACACCTGTCCAAGATAAAGAGGCGTTGGTACTAGGTGTAACAAGTACACTACCAAGCAAGTAACACAATTTCCAAGATGTTTTCCAAAAGGAGCAGGCTAATACCTTACCCCCTCACAGGCCATATGACTGTCAGATCGACCTCATACCTGGTGCACAAATCCTGTGTAGTCGAATTTATGCACTCACAGAACCTGAAAATCTCCACTTGAAATCGTATCTGGACCAATACCTGGCAAACGGTTTTATCCGCCCGTCCAAATCCCTGGCAGCCTCGCCCCTATTCTTCGTACGCAAGAAGGAGGGGGACTTGAGAACGTACATCACCTACCGCACACTAAACCACGTAACAGTTAAAAACTGTTATCCACTACCCCTTATCCCAGAACTGCTGGACCAAGTCAAGGATGCAGAAATGTACACCAAATTGGACCTCAAGGGCGCATACCATCTTGTGTGTGTAAGGGAATGAGACGAATGGAAGACCGCCTTTCATACTAAGTATGGGCTGTATGAATATCAGGTGATGCCCTTTGGGCTTTGCAATGCTCCCGCCGCGTTCCAGTACTTCATGAACGATGTACTATGGGAATTGATTGACGTATGTGCCCTAGTTTACATCAACGACATCTTGGTGTTCTCCTCTTCTAAACAGGACCATGTCAGGCACGCTCGCTACGTCCTTGCAAAACTCTGACAGCACCAGCTATACGCCAAACTTGAAAAATGTTCCTTTCATGTCACCGAAGTTGAGTTCCTTGGTTTTGTCCTCACTCCCAGAGGCGTCCGGATGGATATGCACAAAATAGACACCATCCTTAGCTGGCCATCACCCTCTTCAATCAAAGGTGTCCAAAGTATGCTCGGCTTTGCTGATTCATCCCAGATTGTGCACCGGATCACTTCTTTATTACGAAAAAACAACAAACTGTTGCAATGGACAGAAGAGGCGGAAAAGGCCTTCCAGGAACTCAAGAAAAGATTTACCTCAGCCCCAGTGCTACGATACCCCCGCCCAGATCTCCCATATGTAGTGGAAACAGATGCCTCCAGCATGGCAATGGGGGCTGTTCTTTCCCAAAGGGATCCCAAAACAGGCCAGTTACATCCCGTGGTCTTTTGGTCGTGAAAATTGACTACACCTGAACTTAACTATGCAATAACAGACAAGGAACTCCTAGCGATCAAGGCAGCCTTTAAGGCTTGGTGACATTACCTTCTAGGCACCAGACATACCATCACAGTAATCACCGACCATCGCAACCTACAATACCTCAAGACGGCAAAGGCTCAATCATCCCGTCAACTCCGATGGGCTTTATTCTTCGCAGAATATGATTACATAATCACGTACCGACCTGGAGTCCAGAACGGAAAAGCTGACACCCTATCCCACATGGGTATTGATGAGAACGCATATTCAACCCCAGACACAGTGACCATTATTCCAGGTGACAAACTACTAGGACTTACAACAACGTTATCTGTGGACGAACTCCAAAAGGAAATTCCGCTCCTAATGAACACTGAGGCTCTACAAGACTGGACCACTCAAGGTGAACATTCCCCAACAAAGAACCAACTCCCGTATTTCAGAGGGTGTTTATATCTACCGAATAAAGCACTACAAGAACAAGTCATTTCTGGTTACCACTGCCCCCTGATAGAAGGACATCCAGGAATTACCAAGACCCTAGCCAAGGTGAAAAGAAATTATTGGTGGCCGACCTGGTGAAAGGACATTATGCAGTTTATCCTCTCATGTGGCATTTGTGCACACAATAAATCCCAGAAACAAAGACTTGCGGGCCTTCTTCAACCCCTGGAAATTCCAACTGCACCTTGGCATACACTCTCCCTCGATTTCATCACAGATCTGCCTCCCTGTCAAGGGTTCAACACTATCCTAGTGGTTGTTGACCTATTCTCTAAAATGGCCAATTTCATTACGCTTAAGGGTCTACCAAACGCATCCAGTCTGTCAAAGGTGTTTTTAGAGCAAATCGTACGATTACATGGTTTCCCCTCCATCCTGATTTCTGACCGAGGGAGTCAGTTTGTGTCTAACTTCTGGAGGAAGAGTTGTGCAATTGCCCAAATCGATATTCGTCTGTCCACTAGTCACCATTCCCAAACTGATGGCCAAACGGAGCAGACGAATCAGACACTAGAGCAATACCTACGGTGCATGTTACATCAATTGGAAGAAAGCTGGAAGGATGTGCTGTGGATAGCCGAATATGCCTACAACAACTCGCTACACTCCAGTACTGGACAGAGTCCATTCTATACTGTACATGGAAGGCACCCAAGTACTTCCGAATTGGATAACCCCATGGCCTTGGAAATGCCTGTGGTGAAGACTTTACATACAACCATCACTCAAGCCTTCAAAAAAGCAGCAGAACACCTGATCCAAGCCAAAGAAAGACCGAAAAGATTCTCTGATCAACACCGAAGAAAAGCCCCAGACTACCAAGTCAGAGATGAAGTCTGGTTGGCGCCTCGGCACGTGCCCATAAGAGGAACTCGAACATTTTGTCCCAGATATCTAGGGCCCTATACCACCAAGGCTATTACAAATCCTGTGGCAGTAAAACTAGCTTTACCACCAAATATGCAGATCCATCCCGTATTCCATGTGTCACTCTTAAAACCTGTTCAGCCTGGAACTCAGGTCAAAACACCACCAAATCCGGTACTGGTTAACGGAGAACCCAAATTTGAAGTCAAGGACATCCTATATTCTAAGCTCACCAGGTCCAACTTATATTACTTAGTGGACTGGAAGGGATACGGCCCTCAGGACAGGACATGGGAGCCTAGGGAGCACGTCCATGCGCCACGCCTGGTAAGACGATTTCATCGGAACCATCTGACCAAACCAGGGCCAGACAGAGGAAGTACCTTGAGAGGGCCCTTAGGGGGGAGTGCTGTCACAATCCATGCCCCTGACCCGCTCAGGTATAACAGCGTCCTGGCAGCAGTGGGGCTAAAGCACTTCACACTGGCCCCAAGGGCCTTAAAACTCCATCAGAAACATACATGGAGTCAGTCCTGGCGCCTTTCGCACCAGGCTCATTATCAGGAATAAAGCAATACCAGTTTTGGACCTTAATCCAACATGGAGGCCTATTACACAGCTCAGTTCTTTAGAACCAAGCCATTCCGATAGTGTTTTGGGTGTGGCTGGGCCTGGAACTGCTTGAGTAGGAACTACTTTACCTGGGCTATTTAAACCACACCCAAACAGCAGAACACGCTTTGCGTTATTCTGCACTCCCGCAGCGTAACACTCACCCTGTCCAGCTCCTGCTCATCTGCTTCTCCGGCGGCCCGATCCTGAAGCCCTAGATCTGGATTCCATTAATAACCTGGAAGAACAAGAACAGCATTAGCGAGCAAGAACACTTACCTGTGAAGTAACCGATCATGAATCCATCCTGCGCTTCTCTACCTCACCCATCTCCCGAGTTCGCCGCAACCTGCAAAGGTAAACAAACAAGGACAGCATTAATAACAATTCTTACCTGGGCAAGCAGCGAGTCCTGGCAGCACCCTGTGCTTCTCTTACCTCGCCCATCTCCGGGTTTCACCGCAACCTGCAAGGGAGAAGGAACAAGGTCAGCATTAACAAAGCACTTACCTGGGCAAGCAGCGCTTCGATCGCTCATCACTCCGGAACCTCACTGCAACCTGTACAAAGAAGGGAAGAGAACACAGGTTAGCAATTAACACCAATAAACAGTGCAGTGCTCCGCGCATCAATAACTCACCGTGGTCTTCGCCATCGGCGCAGCAACTCCGAGATCGCAACAATCCCTGTGAAAACAAAAAGAGACCTTGTTAGGGAACAGCGTAGTGGAGCAAGATGCTGAGAAGACAGAGAAAATGCAGGGAAAGAAAGAGACAGAATAAAGGAGCCCAGTGCAGTTATAGCTATGGGACCATCTGAGGAAAGAAGGTAAGATCGGAACCCTGGATGGAAACTAAAATATATAGAATAGGTGAGAAATTAATTTAAATATGCATATTTAAAGTAATTTGACAGAAAATGGAAATGTGAAAAAGTCGTGACTTGTTCTGAAATATATCTGGGGAATTAAGATTTAACTAAAAATACATAATTCTTTTTACTCCTCTCTTTAGGATCATTGCCATCAAGGGAATTGAAAGGGAAGGGGCAAGGGGAGGGAAAGGAGTAGAAGGCCTCTGCCATACCCTGAGAACCTGGAAGAAGGAAAACGAGACCACCCTGGATGGGCTGTCCTTGACCAAAGGGATAAGAAACATTGATAATGCAACTGCAAAACAAATCCCACTTTTCCTTGCTCTTTACCAGATGAAGAATCAACAGAAAAGAGTGGGGGGGGGGCTTGTGGGATATATTTTGCCCTAGAGTATGGAGATGCATTTGGCAACATTGGGGCCTAAAAAGTGCAGAACCTGGAAAACATACTGCGAGTTGTCAGACAAACAGGAAGCATTTCATTTTCAACTACCACATCAAAATGCTGTTTTCAAAGAAAGAGTGATACACTTACTAAGTAGTCCTTGCATGCAATTATCAAAGTTAAAAAACCAGAGGCCTACTTTTCATTAAAGGTGACAGATGCCCAAAGTGATCATTGCAAACACAAACACTGCGATCATGGAGATATGTGCATTTGCTGCCTAAACTAATACACACATGGAGTCAAAGTTTCACTTGCCAGAGTAATGTGAACATATCATGATGGAAAAATGAACATTGATTGCAAGACACAATTTAAAAAAAAATAAACAGAATGTCTCATGTGTCAAATGAAATGTAACCTTCACAAACATCAGTTTTTGTTTCCTGAGAAATGGCTTCATTTTCTATTCAGAACACTCAGGCAGTGACCAAGGCGGAATGTTATTACAGCCTGCTCTCTAAGATAAGCAACAAGATGACTCATTAGCCCAGAGAAAAGAAAGGCTGATTGGTTAATTGCAGGCCAAAGTCAACAACAGAGCAGAAGAGGCCTGGAGCTCTTGTTCCAAGGAGAAATTAAATGTAATGTTCAAAGTGTTTAAGTTAAAATATGTATATCATCTATTTTGCTACATTTTTACATATAGAATTACATTTTATTGTTTTTCTTAGGAACAATCAGTCACACGGGGACCATTCAAATACCACTGTAAAGCTTGGGGCAAGGTCCGTCTGCTAGTTTAACTCTTATCAAGATTTGACCCTGGAAACCCAAGCTACAACCTACAATGTGTTTCTAGCTTTCCATGAAATGGTACAAAGTGGTGATTTGGCAAGCTAGTAGCTTGGGAAATTATTTAACTGTATATAACATTTAGTGACACTAACTTTTATGATTGTTGAGTAATTCAAGAAAACCCAGCATTCGAATGTGCAACCTTGTGCAAACATGGAAATTGTTTCATCAAGTGTGGCTTGATTAGGGGAATCGAAATATGTATATAATATTATGTTTATTTGTAATGTAAGTTTTTGCCATGTACGACCTTTCCAGTGAAAAATGGACATGTGTAAACATGAAAACCCCAGTGGTTGAATTCATTCCTCCCATCATTTCAACTTCCTAACTCCAGGGTCTTGGGGATGAAGAAGACCATAGGGGTCCAATCAAAATTCAGGGTCAACAAGCTAGCAACTCTTAATTTTAATATTTTGGAGGTGTGGTTTTGAGTTTAAAAAGTGGATGCACAATGGGAAACAGAGAGAGTGTCTAAAAATGATCTGGGTGCAACTATTGAAAGGTTTTTACAGATTTAGCATTACCGGGGTAGAACTGCTGATGATGAGCTGAAGGAAACCAGTGAAACAGAGAGATGCTTGCAATGAAAACCAAATAGAAGGATGATTGCTGGTGGCTATCCATGACTGAAGTGCCTGGCCAGATCTCTGTTTTCCCCAAGAGAGGGTCCAGAAATGCTGATGTCTTTCCTGAGCTCTAGCCCCAGAGACATTCTACATAAGTAATGTGTCTAACTGAAGCAAGTGTGGGAATTTGTGTAATTTAATACCCTCCGCTTAATTAATGGGTGGCGGTATGGAAGTAGACCGTTAGCATTTTACGAAATAATAATTTAATTAATTCCCCTATAGCTAAATGCCACAGGGTGATTTAGTTAAAGTTTGAAATTAACAAAACTGCTTCCAGTGTGAATAAGTAATATAATAATTTAAAGTGAATCAGTATTCCTAATTTCATTCCCAACCCCAAAACTCCCTCAAGGGAAGAGGTGTTCTTGTCTGAAAACGAACTTCCTAATTGTTCACCATTCCTCAGACCTGGCCTTAAAGCAGATAGGTGATAAATGTACACTGAACACCTGGGCTTTTGGTGCTGGGGCAAAGACATGTCTTGCTTAATGAAACAAAGTGAAGTCCATAATTGAAAGGCTCACTCTCTTCAGGGAGGGAGAGAGTGACTCCTGATAGAGAGAGATTCTGCATTGCATAGGGGCAAAGGAAGAAAAGTTCCATATGGGATAAATGTGCTGTTTTTCAGAGTCTGTTGTGCTCTCAGATTTCTAGATTTGACATGCGTGCAGGTAGATGATGAAGAGTGCTGAATATGGGAATTTGTTTTACATATAGAAAAGTGTTGCATTTTATTACATCAAATTCCCTATGCCATAGAGTGTCAAGTTTATCTTGTCATGTGTTAAGGTGCTACATGTTATTAAACGTGAACCCTAGACAAAGTGTTTTCACTTTACCTGTTTTGGGGTTAAAAGCTCTGCGATCGGTGTATCCCTAAACCAACTAGTCTTTTCCATTTGTGTAAAAAGAAAAATAATTGTTAGGAAAAAAAGCATTTGGGACACAGAGTGAAATGGCCTGATTTGTAGTTTTGTACATAGATAGAGTGGACATACTATTTAATAAATATATATTCTTTCTGTACACCAGCTTAGTTCGTGGCTTATATGTGCCACAGGGGGAGGGATCTACATGTCTCTAGATGAGTGTCAAAGACAGGGCTAGATAGAATTTTAAAGGTATATTGTGTGGCGCTTTTGATGTTAAGGGTAGACCCTAAATATATCATTATAATACGTATAAAATCTCAGAATGAAATCAGACCTCATTTTAATGGGATTTTCCATACATGCAGGAGGCATAAAGGACATGTGTATTTCATATGACATTCACACCAAACACTCAAACACTACTCATATTCGATACATTCCCATGCCGAACACTTACACACAAAACACTCATACTCCGTGCACCATACACTCTTACACCACACAATCTAAGGCCGCACACTCTTATGCCACACATACTTATGACACAAGCTGTTACACCACATGCTCTTATGCCACACACACACTCATGACATGCGGTCATATTCCATGCACTCTGATGCCAAGTGCTCATAGGCTATGTGCTCTTAAGCCACACACTTATTCTGCATTCTTACTCTACACCTTTATGTCAGACACTCTTATGCCACACCCTCTAACACCCCACACTCTTCCACCAAACACCCTTATGCCACACGCTCTTGTACACTCCCACTTATGCCAAGCACACTTTCACCATGCACACCTCTTCCAAACTACCCTATGCCACTCATTCGTATGCCACATGCTCTTATGCCACACACTCTTATTTGACACACTTGTATGCCACAGACACTTAAGCCAAATGTCCTTATGCCACACACTTTTACAACACATGCTCTTATTCTGGGCAATTTTATGTCACACACACTTACATCATGTGCTCTTACACCTCATGATATTGCACTGTTCACTTTTATGACACATGCCCTTCTGCCACACACACTTATGCCACCTTCTCTTAAACAACACACATGTATGCCACACACTTTTAAGGCACATGCTCTTACATCATGTGTTCTTATGCAACACACTCTTCTGCTGTAAACTTACGACAGACCTTGGAAGAGGACGTTCTTAAGAGGAATCCACACAGTATAAACATGTTTTAATTTCAATGACATATTAACAAGACAAAAACTCATATTTAGAACCTAATCAACAAAAAATAATCTTTGTTGCAAAATACACAAATTCAAATAAAAATAATCACATTCTATGTGTTGATCCCCTTCCTAACTAACTAACTAACTAGTCTGTGATATAACAATATAATATTTCATATGAGCATATGTGGTACAGAACAACATAAATCCTCCAAAAACACAAAACAATGTGTGGTGGGTCCTCCAAATTATAACACAATGCCCTTAAATGTGATCAATTTAGTGAGAATAGTTAAAAGAATAGATTGAGGCATTCATCCCCAAAGCAAATACCTTAAGGTTTCAAAAGGTTCAGATCTATGCAAGTATCCATAAGCATGCAAAAATTAATTCCAATCATTATGCCAGTACTCCTATGATCTTGATTTCACCAGGTGCTCCTTTGGCACACATTCTTATTACACACACTCTTAGAACATGCACACTTACACCACGCACACTAACACCACATGCACTTATATCAAATGCCATTATACCACACCACTCTTACACATCATGCTCTCATGACATGCATACTTACACCTCACACAATTCCTGGAGATGCTGTTAAGCCATGCACTCTTATATTACACACTCTTTTCTTCGCCCACTCTTAAGCCACACACTTTTACCCCACACACTCTTATGCCACACATTTGCATGACATACACTGATACACCCAAGACCCATATGCCCACAAGCCACACATCTGACACATAACCCAGGCAGTCATATGCCACACGGTCACATAGCAAACACTCATATGCCATAAAGCCATATGGCATAAACTATACACCACAGTTATATTCCATACATACATACAGCATGCACTCACAGGTCATACACTCATACGCCATACGCTCATAAACAATACACTCATGGAATACACTCACACATCACACACTCATAAGCCATGCGCTCCAATGCCATATGCCCATATGCTGTACACCAGACACTCATACAATCATGTGCCACATAATTCTGTACCAGATCCATATACCATCAATCATTTGCCATGGCATTATATGCCATAAACTCATCCGCTATACACACATATGACATAAAGAATACAACATATACTCATACACTTTACACTCACACAACATATGCCATACACTCTTACACCCTATGCAATTTAGTCATTCACCATACACTCATAAACTCATACCAGGCACACCCATGTGAAATACATCCATACAACATACATATAGGGTAATTGCTCATTCTCCATTGTTTATATGCTAGTAAAGTCATATGCCATAGACTTATACAGCATACACGTATACAACTAACAATTATGTGACATACACCCATATAACACTTAAATGCAATACACCCACACGTAACACGCCATATACGCCACAAAAACACTGAAATAAATTAGATTTTTTTAAAAGTCTTAAGGTTACTGTAACAAAAAGTAAATTCTACAAACAGTAGAAATAGCAACTTTATGATGCTAACACTCCCTCTATACCAATCCAAATTCAACCATAAAACATGAAGTCTTAACACTCACTCCATACCAATGCAAATCAAACTTTGACACTCACATCAAATATTCGCTTATTACATCAATCATCGTTGAAGTGAATGTTAAGGGTGAATTGTCGGTTTGGAATAGGTATATATATTCAGGTTTTATGGCCGAATTTGCAATGGTATGGAGTGAGTGTTTGTACCTTAAACTTTGATTTCTACAGTTTGTAGACTTTGCGTATTGTTAGGGTGATCTTAACTCTTTTTTTAAACAACGTGTTTCTATATACTTATTATTACGGCGTGATCCCAACCTTTAATGATAAGATTGCTTATTATTTTGCAAGATTAGAGGCTTCATAATTTTGAATTTACTTGATATATGAGATTCAAATTCTGGGGTTCTTTAATTCATGTAATACCTATCATGTCTACACAGCCCTTCTTGCACTATGCTCAAGTAAATTTTGAAAACACAGCTCGCTTATTATAAGAATCATTTCTGTCAAATCTCTTGTATTAAGATCTTAGTAGTGAGAATTAAAGTAATAAATCATCTTTCTGCGCTGCCACTCAAACAGTGAAAGCTGTGATTTTCTCTTCAGATCCATGTCTTTTGAGCACATTGTGTTGGCAGTTCGCAGTCATTAGATGAATAAGTAGGCATGTGTGGTAGTGTGTTTAGTTAGTACACAGTGTGAGTTTTGTACAGGAGAGTGGGTATCTATTAACATACTGTCACTTCTTTTCACGCACAAAACAAGCCTTCAGAATGCTATTAAACTGATTCAAACATTGTTTACATGTCAACGGGGACAATAATTCTGGGTTGGCACTCCCCATCGGTTATTAGTTCCAAGTGTCAAATATACTGCAGTCCAACAGAGAAAAGAGAAGATATGTTTTACTCTGTTTAAAATTCTCAAATTGTTCCTTTATCTTTTTTCAAAAAAGGTACACGTGTATTTTTGTGTGTTTCGGGGTATCTTCAGAATATTCGGCCAGTACGTTATGTTTTTATGCTTTCATTTTCATATGATGCAAAAACCGATGTTACATATCTCATTTGCTGCAAAATTATCATTAATATTCATTAATAGGACAATAATTCCTTGTTCTTCAAATTTCTCTAATTTGGACAGGAATTCCTTGTTTAACTGTTAATATACAGACACTTCAGGGGGTAACAGAGTGGATCAGACTAAGCGATAAGGATATTTTGCAGGACATGAGATATGTGTACCCCAGTATTCTGGAGAAACCCTGAGATATACAAGAATTGAGCACAACATAGAAGACTCTTGTGCATTTCTGCGTATAAAATGTTTTGCATGACATTATAATGTGCTCATTGGTGTGATTATCCACCCAAACGGATTCTACATTTAATCTACATTTTAACAATAGGAAATTCTCTTGCATTTTAGCAGTCAAGAGACAAAGTAGTAATGGGGTGATGATGTTATCAAGTTTTATAAGGAATACAAAACCTGCTAATTTCCACAAAAATGATATTGCGACACACCTTGGAGTTCCATAACTTCATAAAGGAACTTGCATATGGCCTCATTCCTCTATTAGATCAGAAACTCCTCAGAGAATTACAATATCCTTTGAAGTTATAGGTAAGTGATCCATAAATCATAGACAATGAAAACCTCTCAATGATAATATGCACCGGTTTTCTGCAGGGTCAAAGGGGAGCAGCCTGCCTGGTACTTTGTGAAACTAAGCAATGCTGGCACTTCTTAAGTAACCATGGCAACATCAATGGTTCTTTTTTTTCTCATAAGCCTTGGATAGCCAATTGCTTGACATTTTCAAGCCATTTCCCTTAGATTTCCATCATTTGGCCAGGTGCTCGCTTCATGTGCCAGCTGTTCCCAATTTATGAGTAGGTACTACCAAAATTTGACATGCACAGTTTCCAAACGAGTGGGCAGGCTGCAGTACTGCCACACTCCAAATGGTTTGAGTAACTTTGAAAATAATGGCAATATTTGGCAAATGTTTAAATACCTGGGCTCAGGAACAAGGTATTGTGGATACAAATTGCAACTAGAAAATAAATTAATGAGTGACAGGAGTGGACCTTTATTTTCCCTGCAATGAGCAGGGGATAGGCAGAGTGGTGCATCACTCAGTCTCAGATGCAAGTTTGTATGAGCTCTCATGGGTTGGCGGGGGTTATCTTGGGTGAGTGTAGGTGGGTGACCACTTGTATGGCTGACGTTGGCTGGAGTGGGTGGGTTGGAATGAGCTGATGAGACATAGGGTGTTGATGTTGAACGGGCATGGGTTTTGGTGGTTGGGCATTGGTTAGCTGGGATGAGCTTGGGCGTGGATGAGCTGAGGTGAACTTGTGTGGGTGCGCTGAGGTGAGTGTGGTGAGCTAGTATGAGTGGGGTGTGGTGAGGGTAGCTAGAAAGGGTGTATGAGGTGAGATATGGTGAGCTGAGATCAGTTGAGGCAAACTGAGGTGAGCTAGGTTGGCTGAGTGTGGATAGTTTATTTATTTATTTATTGGTTATCTGTAAGGCGCTTATACAACAAGACAGTGTTTCAAAGCTCCACAATGCAAATGGGACAGTAACAAGGGGGCACATAAAACAATGGAAGTGACAATGAATGAAAGACAAACAACAGACAGCGGTCCTACTAGACCTTGTGACATTCAGATCATGCAAGTGCAGTGGAAGGGGAAGCTAGAATGGGTGGACGGGGTGAGATGTATTGCGATCAGATGCGTGGCAAGGGGTAAGCTGTGGCTAGCTAGAGGGTGTGGCTAATTTAAGCATGGGTAAAGTATTGTAGGTGGGTAGGTGTGAGTGTGGGTGAGCTACCTTTTATGAGCCATTGTGAACTTGGGTGGTTGGTTATGAGTTGGGGTGAGCTAAGGTGGGTGGGGGACTGTAAGCTTTGGTGAGATCAAGAGAGCTGGTATCTGCTTTTTTGAGTCGGTGTGGAGCATGGTTTGAGCTGGGGTAAGCAAGGCTGTGTGGAGGTGAGCTTGGTTGAGGAAGAGTTGGTGTGCTTTGGTAAGGTCGGGAGAGCGAGGAGGAATGAATGGAGGGCAAATGAGGTGAGCTAAGGAGTGTGTGAGACCTGCGGGGTGAGCTGGGGACAGGTGGGGATGAAACATGGTGGCCTACGCTGTGCGTGTGGGTGAATTTGAGTGAGCTAGGGTGAAAGGGTGGGGGTGAAATGGGGTACGTTACAGTGGGTGTGATGTGTTTGCGATGGGTGAAACTACTGAGCTGAGGTGTGCTGGGGTGTAGGGTGGTTAGGGGTGAACAAGGGTGAGCTAGGATTGATGGGTGTGGCGATGATGGGGTGGACTAGAGTGTGAAGCTGGGGGTGTGATGAGGTGAGTTATGGTGAGTGGGTTGGAGTGATATGGGGTTATCTAGGATGGGTCGGTGGGCTAGAGCTGGTTTGGGCATGAGTGTGTGAGCAGATGTGGTGAACTCATTTGTGTAGGCAGAGGTGAGAATTGGCTGTGTTAGGCTATGTGTTGGGAGTGAGATGTGCTGAGCTACAGTGAGTTTGGTGGGAGCTATTGAAGACTAGGGTGAGATGTTGTAAACTAGGGCCGGTTGATGGTAGTGAGCTGGGTTGTGCTAGGCTGGGTTGCTGCGCTGAGATGGGCTGGATGAGTTACAGTGATCTAGGGTGGGTGGGGGAAAGCTAGGGTGAGCCTGCTGAGCTGGGATGAGTTAGAGTCGTTGTGTGGAGGTGAGGTAGGGGTGGGTGTCTTTTGAGCTGGGTGAACTAGGGTGGGTGATTGTAGGTGTTTAGGGTGTTTGAGTATTTGTTAGATGTGGTTAGAAAGGGGGGAGTGTGGGAGTGAGCTGGCATGCTCTATTGGGCATGAGAGCTAGCTGTGTGAGCTCGGGGGAGCTGGAGTGGGTGAGCTATGGTGAGTCAGGCTGGGGGGTTGAATTGGAGTGAGATGAGGTGTTGAACAAGGGTCGGGGTGAACTTTTTAAGATGGGATGAGCTAGAATTGTCTGGCAATGGTATGCTGGGGTGATCTTGGCGAGGTGGGTGAGCACGAGTGGGATGGTGGCATGTGAGCTGGTAATGTGCTAGGGTAAGTGAGTGTAAGTGAGGGTGTGATCTAGAGTGGGGTGATGTGGATGATATGCTTGGAGCTAAAGTGGGTTTATGAATGTGATAGGATGAGATAAGGAGGGTGGGTTGAGATATGGTGGGTGGCCTGTGGGGAGAAGAGGTGAGCCAGGGGTTGTGGGTGTGGGGCACAAGGGAAAGCTATGCAGATCGGGGCTGTGCTAGTGTGGGTGGTGAGCATGTATGATCTATTGACATTTGGAGTGGTTGGAAAGATGGGGAAAGCTAAGGGTGGCGGGAAGAGGAGCAGGATTAGCTGCTGTGAGTGTGGTGGGGGAGTATGGGTGAGCTTAGTACTGGGTTGATGTAGGGTGGGTCAGTGGGTGGAGGAGCTATATACCAAGTATGTGAACCAAAACCAAAAAGGGTGCCATTTTCACATCTTCCTGGAAACTGTTCATTTCCTCGAATGATTTTTCCTCTAGTCATATTTTACTACTGTGCTTTGGATTGAGTAGCTTTTTCCTCAAGTAGTAATTGCAAAGTGTGCCCTTTTTTGTTGAGAAGAACACTTTAAAATACATGTTTTAATCAATAATAGCATAAGCACTGAAATTAATGAAAAGTGTTTCTAATATGTTTAGTAACTGACTGAACAGAGACAACACTACATTTAAGACAATATTTTTGTAATACTTTTAAAAGTTGGTAGTTTTTTTAGTGTAATGGATGAAGCAGTGCACTGGTGGGTATGGTATTGTTTATAGAGGTTACAGGAAGGGTTTGGGATCGGAAGGGGTCGAGGATATTCAGTGCGGTAATGGATCATGTATTCATTCATTTGATTGATAATGTGTCACAAAGTGCACTATTTGTGTAAACATAGATGAAAACCACTTTAGTGAAAAAAACTGAAATGTTAGGTCTTGAAACTAGCATAATTGCACTTGATCAAAAGAAAAGAGAGAAAATATAACTGGATGAAAATAGACTATAGAAATAGACGGATCCAAACAGTTAATGGCTATTTCGGGGATTGGTGCCTGGGTACTTGGCTGTAATTACAAGCAGTTAGAAGGTATGTCTGTTTACCCTTGTATTAAAACCTCTGGTCTTTGGAAACCCCCTTCACCCTTCATGAGTTGTGAGGTGTCGTTCACATCTCTTGCACACGTTTTACGTTAATAGTGAATGCATTTCTCAGTCTGCAGCACCATGTTTCTAATTTACTGAAGAGTCAAGGGGCCTGATTTACAGAAAAACGAGCAAAGTGCATAGGTTCCAGCCTGTGCGCTAGGATTGCGTGGCCCAAATACATCGCGCAAGGAGGCGATTTACAGAAATAAGTGCAATCAATGACCTACAGTGCAAAGAAAACAGGATTGCACTTGACACGCCCACACCACGCCCCTAGTGCTAACCAAGGATCCACTGAAATAGATCATTTTGCGGAGATTGTGAACCCTGACACCAGATGCAGAGATAAAGCTACAAATTGCATGGTGAGAATCCACAAGTAATAACCATTACTTGCACCCATGACAACCATTACGAGTCCCAGGAGTGCCACATATCTGCACCTCAAAATGCAGCCTGCACATACACCCACTATTCCTACTCCCTGTACACCCGCTAATCTGAGCCCCCCACATGCAAAGTGCGCGTACGCATCCCCCTCAAAGAACCAGCACTCATAAGGTCTACCCCAAATCCACACAACCCTGCACCCATGCACCCCCCTGGAATAATAAAATAGGGCACATGGTCTATTCATACATTTGTCACTTGTCTGTCTTCATTAGCACCCGCTCTGCGGGGGCACAATTTCTGGATGAGAACTGTGCACCACAGGTAGCGGTTGTGTGGGGCAGCTGGTGGATGCCCTCTCTGGACCTGTATGTGTGCAACAGGAAGGCAGGAAGCAAACCACCCCACCGCTGGCTTGGGTGCCCCCAGTGCAGGCGTCACCCAATTGCACTGAAGTCAGAGTGATGCTAAAGTGAGACTTGAAGCTGCGTGCCATGTGGGACCCTGCCCCTGGCAGGGGGTTCCAGGGGAAGAGATGTCTGGCACTGTGACATGGACCATGACACACCGTGGCATCAGTCCTGACCACTGGGCACCTACCAAGCTGAACCAAATGAAAAGAGTGGAATGTAAGTCCCAATGAAGCCCAGCAGCTGGATGCTCAGGCGTGGAGAAAGTAGTGAGGGTAGGAAATGGGGCATGGACAGGGCTACACAAGGCAGGTTCCTCCTGGGTCTGCACCCCACACAAATTCAGCCCTGTTCTCAAATCCTCAAACCTCCTCATGTCAGTACTCATTCCAATACCCCATCAAAATCCACCAGAAGTGTCACCATCTCTAGTGTGTAGCCACAACACCCTACTGTATCTTGTGGTGGGACATCATTCAAACTATAACCTGTGGGTGGTGTGTACAATATCATTGACTACAATTGTTGGCAGAACTCGGATTGGGCACTACCTTAATTACCGACAGTGACACCATATGGTCTGTGTAACTACTGGTTCACCATAACACCCCTCCTGGGGAAATTGACTCCACGTGGCCCGCCACATCACATATGGTGGAGGAATATCACCTGAGTGCACCTGTTCATCCATATTAATGTGTCATCTTGTTAAACGGGAAATCATATTGTAACTCCTTTCTTATATATATTGGCCTAAGCCCAGTCGCTCTGCGAAGAAAACCGCGTTGCAAAGTTCCTATTTTGGTTCGACTTTGCCGCCATTTTGGGATCATCCGCCATTTTGATTTCTGTTCAAATGTAACTCTGTGTTCTAAAATGGTGGACTGTGTTTCCAACTTGTAACCGAGCCGTCCCAACCCTTGCACCTTAGTTATTGTTTAGTCTGTCCGCGGGCAGAATGTTTAGACTGCGTAAAGAGACCTTGTCCCATGCCTGACTTGTGGTCTAAGGATTGTCTGCACCAATAAGCCTCATCCGCGAACATACATCAAAACAATGCAAAGTAAATGTCGAACGTGGACACTGGCTGAACTGCATTGTGAGGGACATGTGCTAAGGCTTACTGTTAAATCCTGGAATACACTGTTGCCATTGTAACTTGTTTGTATGTAAACCGAAGATAATCTGTGTGCATATTGTTGTATAAGCCATACGTGAACTCGGCACGAACTCTAGACCATGGATTATTAACTTGCAGAGGGGCTGGACATTATTACTGAAATTGTATAAATAACCGAATGTCCAGATGTCCAGTACCTCTCACTTCTCACACTGAAGGGCTGGTATTCACTGTGATGTACTGAGGGCCAGATAGCTATCTTATTTTGTTCTTTGTAAACTGCGCAGTAATAATAAAGATCTGTGAATCTTTATAAGCCCGTGTTTGGTGTATTTCCTTTTGTGGTACTCAGCCTCGATATTTCCTCTTGCTTTTACAATCTCACTATCCCTAAATGTTTGAGGGTTGAGTGGGACATCATATCCCCACTCACCCTTGTACACGAGTCGTTTAGATTGCATCCTGCACAGATGTAACTCCCATGATGTATGCCATGGAAAAATGTATGTCTACATTAATTGAAGGCACATGTGGTGCTGTTGACATCCATTCACCTGAAGCACATGTATAGCTACAAACATCCTTGCATACACACTCATCTGCCCTATAGATGTCGGAGTGATGTTTGGTGGGTAACACATGCATTAGCAGTCACAGTGCATGAAATGAATGCAACTCTGCAGAAAAGGCCAAATCAGGCAGCACAGGCATTAACATCACATATACTGAGCATGACAGTGACCATCACTGGGATTAACAAAATCACAGAGCAACAAACACCATCACTGGCAACATCACCAGACCCAACACACCATTGATACACACAAGACATCGATACAACCTTGCCGATAGTATGTTTCCCATAAAAGCACACCCACATCCATTACACAATCACAACCTTGCATGAGTAGTGGAGCCATATACCAACCACATCTCAGGATCACAGACGTGTACAGTGCAACATTCATACGTACTATAAGGCGCAGTCATCATTGTCCCACATAGGTAATCATAGATCTGTATGGGCTAGATACATGGCTACGTGACCATCTGTGCAAGGAATGCAATGTAGGACAACCTTGACTACCACCATTATGAACCATAATAATACCCCCCCACCATCACCCTCCCATGTGAACAGCCAGAGATGCATATGACAGTCTGCACACAACACAAATACATGCAACAATCCCATGCACATGCATTGACTACATGCATGGACTGAGAAGGCCCCAATGAATACCTCTACATATGGTGATCCATAAGTGCACGGCTGTGAGCCTGACACCTGCATACAGCACACATGGTGCTTGTTGGGAATGTGCACACATAACACTGAATCATACCTGCATGGTGAGCAGATGCATGGACAAATGCTAGACAGAATCTTGACAACTGAAATCAATGAGAAGCTGATTGAGGACCTATGAATCCCTAGAACCATACCACATGAGTATGCGGCATGCACCCATCAAAACAGCCCAGTGTGACAAGCACACCAAAAGATTAGTGCACACAGACATGAGCGTTGAAGAAAGTGAATTTCACACAAAAAGACAAAATAACCATATGAATCTGAATGAACCAAAAACACAACTGTATAACTTGAACCAAATATTAGGCCAAACAAAATCACAGGAATCCTCCTTCAAAAAAATAAATGATGCAATAGAAAACAAAATATTTACATTCACTGCTGCAGTCCCATTTTGGACAATGCTTGGCCCAAGGCTGTCTGTGTCTCTGTCTCCACCTGCTGCAGGCAGGCCTCAGTGGTGTCCCCGAGGGCCTACAGGGTCACCCGAGTGGTCTGCTCAATTTGTTGTGCAGCCCTCACACGTTCCTCCAGAATGGCATCACGCAACTCCTCCATCCTTGCATGTGCTGCAGCCCTTGCAGCTGCCTCCTCCATTGCCTGCAGCCTCTTTTTCTCCTGCTGCCTTATGAGTTGCAGTTGGCATATAGTGGCTACATGTATCCGGTTCCTTGCCACCAGCCTCTCTTGCTGGATATCGAAAGCCTGGTGTACACTACTTGCCATGAGTCGCCGGTGTGCCTGCCTCTGCTGCCGCAACAGCTCCAGCTGCCTGGCATCCCCAATCTGGTGCTGGGACTCCCTCCGGTGAGATGAACGGCACCGTTGTTGAGGAGAAGGTGGGTAGCATTGGTGTTGCCTGTGCTAATTGTACCACGCACAGCAGTGCACTAGCCATTTGTGACATGATGTGGTTTACCTGCCCATGATGGCTGACGAGCTTGCCACAGATCACATCAAGGACCTCAAGGGCAGCCACATGCCGGCCACAGCCTGACAAGAGAAGTGGCAACACAGCATAACGTATGGCCTCATCAACACTTACTCTGGGGCTAGTCTGTGTTGTGGCATGACTGAAGGTGTGTAGCCCTGTACCCGATAGGCCTGGAACAGTGTGAAGAGCTGACTCCACCACTGTGTCCTGCATAACCTCCTGTTCCAGGTCCATGTCAGCAGGCAGAACTTCCAACGATATACCCCACCGTCACAATTGCCAGGCCCATAATGGTTCCCTCACCCTCCACCACACCTGACCCTGACACCCCAAATACCACCTCCGTGGTGACTGACCTGTCTGTGGGGATGGTGGAATGTCCCTGCCCCTCTGCCCCTGAGGACTCACCTGCTTGACCATGGCAATGGTGTGCACATTATCACCAGCGCCATCCGATGATGTCCCCTCGCCAGCCACCTGTCCCTCAGATGAGGTGTACGGCGTCAGTCGTGACTGTGGTTTCTGTAGCTGGATAACTTTGGCCTGGCAATTTGCTCCTCCTCTGTGCTGGTTTCATCATCTGCATTTGATACTGGTTGAAAAGGGAGGGAGTAAAGGCAGTTGAGCATGTGTGTGTATACATGTGCATGTCTGAAGATTGGCATGGTACCATGCCACCTTCCCACAAACAAATGCCACAGCACCATCAGATCACGACTTTAATGGATCACCCTGAACACACAGACATGTAAGGTTGTGTTACATGGTGACATCCCCATCAATTCCATGCAGGGATTTGCATTGGATGAGCAGTCACCACTCCACGTGCAAAATAGTTACCAGGGCCAACTGGGCACATGGATCGACACACATGAGAACTGCAGCATATTGGCAAGATACACACCCATCATCTTTGCACTGCACCAGATGTGTCACCCCAGCCCTCAAATCCCACAAACGCAAACATACATCCTACAATGCAGATGGTGACCTGGGGCCTCACCCCTCAATTTGACCACATATGTCCATCAGTCGAAAGACAAATCGGAAGTGAACCTGAAGGGTGAACATCCCTTGACCTGTAACTGATGACCCAACACGATTGACACCATCATGTAATTCCTCAAGGTCATAGCGGAATACAAGAACCCTCTTTGCACACCCTCCTCAGGCCCTCCCACTCATAGTACCCACACAGTTAGGACACAGCACATATAAGCCATGCCAATGGCAGCAGAACAAAATGGCATGCCACATTACGTTACACTACATTGCCGTGTACATCGACCAGCATCCTTCCAACATGCACCCTCTTTACACATGGCATACCTGTTTAGCCCGATCGCACTACAGGGTAGCCTCACCTGTAGCCTGGCTCTGGGCCTGCAGTTCGAGGACCTCGGCGTAAGGAGCTGGGTTCACCCTCTGCAAGATCCTGATGTTTAGAGGTGAAATACGATGGTGCCCACCAGAGTGCACCTCTGCGGTCGGTCCTTCCTCCATGTTTGCCCTGGCCTTCTTCTGGCTCTGGATCCTCATGTTGTCCCACTGTTTCTTAATGTTCTCCAGGGTATGGACGGCCACTCCTCAACATTGATGGCAGCGGCGATCCGTTGCCAGATCCTCCTATGTCCAATGGCCCCAAGCTGCTGATCTGGATGGATCTGTTCAGCAAGGAAGGCAACTTCTGCCCCTGAGAAGTTAGGAAGACCTCATCCTTGTAACCTTGGAGGTGCTGGTGGAAGTGGCAGACGTGCTGCAGTTGATGCTGGTGGCCTGGAAGTGGGCCTGGAATGCACCGGTAACAGATAGAAGCGTAAAATACATCATTAGTATGCTGTCCTACCACCCCGTTTGCTCCTTACAGAGCGTGCCCAGTGTTCAAAGGCTCAAGAATGCTTCTGGGGTGTTTCACATCATCCCTGAACAAATATTATATTTAGCTGGGCATCGATAATCAGTCACTGCCAATGTCGGAAGTGAAACCCAGTCATGGTCAGACACACACACGCACACACAACGAACAGATGTACATGGCTCAGCAGCCTTAACACCTTAAGCCCTTTGCAAACACATCTCTTACATCTGCAGTGGAGGCTTCCATATGAATGATGGTACAATTGGAAGTAGAATAATACGCAAAGCAACAGTAACCATGCCACATGTACAGAGCAACCATAGGACAGCACTGACCTGCCTCGCACTGTGACCCCCAAAGCAGTTTCCCCTCCCCATAAGTGCAACCATCCTGCTCCCACCTACGTGGATGCGGCCACAGAGCCACTAGTTCCTCTTTGGCAATACCCGCACTCATCTGTACTGCGGAGCAGTAATGAAGTGTTGGTTCCAGAGGAGGTAGTGGCAGCGTTCAGCAAATAGTCCCAGGACTGCACACTGGAGGTATAGCAGGATTGTGAGATCAAGCCAAGCTTGAGCAGGAGCAGAAAGCAGGCAGAGGAGTGTGGCAGCAACAGATGGTTATTCAAACTAGGCCTGTGCCACGTGAGTTACGCAAGTTGTGCTGAGCAAACTGCGCATGCGCCGTTCATTACGAATAGGGGGCATATGCATAATCCTAACGGATGGAGGATGCAGAGCACATCGGAGTTCGGTGTGACAAGTGGCACCTCAGTATGCGTGGCACAAATGCAGACTAGCAAGATTTGCTGTGAATCATCTGCATCACCCCTATCATGGATGGGAAAGTAACTGGCAGGGCTGGGAAGCCAGTGAAGAGGAGTGGGTCACCAGAAAAATGTGCCAGGAAGACAGCACCACCACCACCCGTTGGGGATGCACCACTGGCACAGATGGGCAGCAGCGCTGTAGGTGAATGGTCCACTGGAATCCCATGGCCCAGGGAAAGCCACTGGTCCCTGAGATGGGGCAGAGTCGGAAGAAGAAATTCACTGAGGAGGAGTTGCAAATCCTCACAGACAATGAGGATGAGCAGCAGTCAGAGCTCTACACATGGGCTGGCAGCAACCTAACACTGTCCCAGTGGAAGCGGAAGTGGCAGGAGGTCACCGATTTAGTGAATGCCTTTGGGGTGGAGAAGCGCACATCTCCAGAAGTGCATAAGAGGATGGACCACCTCACCAGGCGTACCAAAGAAAAACTTGGTGCAAATGTGTTCTCTGCACAGGCTACTGGTGGTTGGTCTCCATGTGTTGAGGAGCTCACTCCTATTGAAGAAATTGCCTCTGGACTCATTACAAGTGTACAGGTTGTTGGTGTGGGAGGCTACGACACATATGAATTTGCATAAGGTGACTGACATGTGTGACTGATACATGTGGTCATGACACCACTGTGCATGACAATGGATGTGTGTATTGATGTTGCCCAGGAGGGTTCACGTCAGGGCACTTCCATTCGGACTGTACATACATGTGCACTCTGTCCACATGATATGCAGTGTGACTGTTGGATGCATGATGGTTATTTCCCTGCACCTTAAATGTGTATTTGTGAATGGTGTTGCCAGCATGCCAATACATCCACTTTCTGCATGACACATGTCACTGCACACACTATCAGTGTCATGCCAGTGTAGAGGGTACTCTCAAGGCTGGGTGCATTCACATGGCTCCTCTACTAGCAATGGGTCATGTATGTGTGATGCATTCACTGTTCCGGTCAGATGGTGTCCTAGGAAGGGGTGCACTGCCAGCAAAATGTACAGGGGTTCACATCCACTGCAGCCCATATACTGGCAACAGACAGCATAGACATGTCTTCTCATGTTGCCGGTGCATTTGGAGTGTCCATACTCTGTTGTCCATGTAAGTGCACACAAGTGACATCCATGTTAGACTTTGCCAGACATGCCCATGATGCATGTGTGCATTTGGAATTTGATATCTCTTTGACTTTTACCTTTGCAGGGGAGCTGCCTGTAACCTTGTCATTGCCTTTCCTCACAGGGGCTTTAGGGGGGTTTTATGGGGCACTGACTGAACATGGCCACATCCACACACAGAGGCTTGCCTTTGGATTGGACAGGTAACATGGTTGGTTGTCAACATGGCCGATCTCTTGCCACCTTTGCCCACAGACCTTGCAATTGCAGCGTTGCCCCTGTGACTCCATTTCCTACTCCTGCCTGCATCATTTCCCTACTTGCATGTTCCATTGTCTATGGCATTTTGCATTGCAAACATATAAGACACCTACTATATGTTGCCCTGCCTTTTGCCTCAGCAGCCGCAACATTTATTTGTTTATTCCTCTGGCAGTGTGGCTAGGTGATGCTGCTCACATGTGTGAATAATGAAGTCAAAACATACACGCACATTCTGCAAGGCGCATCCAGTCCTGCTGCCAATGACATGACTGCTATGACTTATTGGGCAAACTGATGATGTCTGCTTGAATTGGACATTGCACTTGCATCACCAGAATATGTGTCGCTGAAATCTGCAGGCCACTGTCAGTGTGTTTAAGGTTCGTCCTGATGGCTTTCGTGACATGTCCAAGTTGCATGTATACCTCTTTCCTTACTCATCCGGTTTATACTGTGTGAGAAACCTGATGGTGGACTCCCACCTACTCCCTGGGGATCTTTCATTCAGGTGGCCAGGGAACGGCCATTGCGTTTGTATCCCGACCTTGGGGGTGAACAAGCAGGAGAGGATCGATCACCTGGGTGGAGGGTCACAAGGGATTGGGAGGAGAATACCCAAGGGCGAGACATGATATTCCCCCATTTCCAATAATACCCCAACCCACTCTCCCTCAGCCTTCATGCCTTTCAATCACCGCCCATCTCCCACTCCCAATTTCCAACAAACACTGAGATGAGGAAGATACAACTAAGATCAATGAAGATTACCCATAGGAAAAGCATTGGGAAGCAAGACAGGGCCTACTACTACGACAACCTACCACTAGGCTGTCCCACTAATAGAGTTAGGCAAGGTCAGGCGCTTTATTTCAACTGTGTACAGCTGACTCCACTTGACTCTTCCCTACACTATAAAAGGTGGAATTCTGCCAGAAGCAGGGAGCGAGCGGGGGATGTTGTCTGGACCACAGAATCTAAGGAGCCGAGAACAGCAGGAGCTGAAGCATGAAGAAGCGTGCCGTGCCAAGACGTTGGCCCTGTGTTTGTGAGGGGCTGCAGCCTGGCTAGGGAGCCGTTTCTCCAAGGAGCTGGAGTGAGGAAGCCTGCATCCTGTTGACAAAGTGCTCATTTCCTTGGGACCTCTGCCGGCCCCAAGGGAGTGTGAGGGACAGGTGGTGAGACCCTGACCTCATCCCTGCAGATCCAGAGGTCGACTGCCTGTCAACACGACACTGCCCAGCAAGTTTTATGAAAGTTAATAGAGGGAAGCTCGGGAGCATGCATTTGACTGAAGTGTAGCGGCAGAAAGGTACAATGTGTAAGAGGCATGTAACGAAAAGAGAGGGAAAGTATAAGAAGTACAGAAAGTGTACAAAAGCATGGAAAGAGAGAAAACAGAAAGAAGGAAAAGGCGCTAGCGGTGCTGAAGGAAAGGCATGTGAAGTGTGCCAGAGACAGGAGAAACGAGTGGACAAGGAAAGTGTGCAAGAGGCACAATACAAGGACAAGGAACCACAGTGAAGAAAAGGTGCAAGTGTGCACAGTGAAATCAAGGAAACAAAAGAAAGCAAGAAGTGGTGCATGAAGCATCAGAAAGTGAAAGGTTGGAAAGAAAAAAACTGATGGGTGCAAGTGTGCACGACAAAGCTAAGGCAACAAAGGAGCACAAGAAGGGGTGCAGGAAGCACGTGAAGGTGAACGTTTAAGAAGGAAGAGCAAGGCATAAGGACAGGGGTAAAAGATCAGAGTGGACACGCTTGGGAGGAGCAAATGTCCTAGCATTTCTCCAAAGTCTCTGATGCTAATCAATGTAAGAACTGTTTGTCTGCAAGAATTGTACAGAGAAAGGTTCATCCTGACTAGGAAAACGTTGTTTAAAGGTGAAAGTGACCTAATCTTGGCAAAGGGAACCCTGAGAGGCCTAAGAAGAATTGTCTGAGAACCAAAAGGTACATCCTGACCAAAATAACTTTGTTTGTTTGTATGTTACAAGACAGAAGGGGCATAAGCTTCAGTAAGGGAACCCTGCGAGGCTTAACAAGAGTTGTGCAAGAGACATTGTTGAACTGTGTAAGGAGAGGCCTACACTTGGGGAAGGGAAACCTGAGAGGCTTGACCAGAACTGTGTATTGTTTTGGTTCCATGTCATTTCATCGCAGGATGTTTTTTCTCTGGGTTTTTTACTGCAACTTTTTTTTCGAAAAATCCATCCAATTTTTTGGGGGGGCGTTCCCCCCACACCTCCCCATTTTCTAAAGAATTCGATAGGTTTTTTCAAAAAATAAATTTGCGGTAAGAAAACCTTTGAAAAACATCCCGCGACGAAAGGACGTTGTACCTATTGTTTTTGTTTGTAACTGAAAGAGTCGGAGCTTGTGGGAGAAACCCTAGGGGACTCAAGGATATTGTGAACTTTGTTGTTTTGATGCAAGAGCCCTGTGTGGAAGGTTCTAAGGGCTTTTGAATTGAATTATCTTGCACTGGCAGAACTACACCCATTGTTAAGACTATCTGAAACCAGCTGTGGTTTACATTTCCTTTTCTTTGACCCCCTAGCTTTTTCCTTTTTAAAGACGTCCTAACACATTTTTGTAAAGAGTGAGGGCAAGCATAGGTTTAGACACAGACTCTTTATTATTTTGGACTTTCAGACATCGACGGCCCTTAGAAACATCAGTGAAGGGAACCATCCCTTTAGAGTTAGGGCCAGTTAAGCATTACACCAACCCAGGACCCGTACTAAATAAAGATTTTGAAACTAACATCTTTCAGTCTGTGTTTCTCTTGATACCATGCCTGTCTCACAACTGCCAAGATTTATATTCGATGCGGGATGTCTGGGGTAGCATGGTGCTTCTGCTATGGTCAGCATGGATGTAGAACAAGACTATATGGCCAGTTTGTGAGTCTGATGCATGTGTAGATGGTCCTTATGTTCTGCATGCATTACATGTAGGCCATACGTGTATATGCAGATGGCCCCCTGACTTTTGTTGTCTGCCTTTTTGTAGGTGATGACGAGGCCGAGGGCGAGCAGGTGGCAGAGGAGTTACCAGGGGATTCACAACCAAGCACCAGAAGTTGTTGGGCTGCCGTGCGTGGTGAGAACCCGCTGCTGTTACAGACCACCCTCAGCATGCTTGCACAGGCATCATTGGTGGAGGATGATGATGCAGATGTCACAGCCACATTGAGGCAGATGGTGGAACAACCACCACTCAGCAGTCCCGGCCCTATGTTTCTCCTTGAGATCTTGGAGGAGCCTGAGCATGAGGGGTGCAGGAGACTGTGTCCCTGCCAGTGGTGAGCCATGCTTCGTCTGATAGCACTGTGCCTACAATGTTTGGCCACCCTCATCCTGGCGGCAACAGAGGTGTGTACTGGGAGTGGGATGCATGCGTCCCTGCAACCCATGCCAGTGCACTCACTCAGGCAGGGATGCACTGCCTCATCACAGTTTTGTCAGCCACGCACACATGGGGGATCTATGCCTACTTCCCGCATTGACTGGGACGAGGAGGTGATACACGAAATTGTGCAACAGGGCGAGGTCATGCAGGAGATCGGCAGGGACATGCATTGTCTGGCAGACAATATCATAAAATCTAATACCACAATGTGTACGGAATCCAACTGTTGCCCTGGGAGACCTCTGCCTTGAGCCAATGCCTGCATAGAGAGATGAAACCATCAAGGGACTGAGGCAGACAGGAGATGATAGACTTAGGTGTACTCCTGCATGAGCAGTTGGAGGCCTCAAGGGAGCATCACCATCTAGAGATGTCCTCCCTGAAAAACACTATTAACATCCAGATGGATGCAACAAGGGCTTTCATGCAGGCAGACATGAAAGAAACATGCAAGGAGAGTTAGCAGGACCTGGTTGCAATTGGCAGATTGTTGCATGATTCTGTGTCACGTGTGGCAGCCACACAAGAGGACCAGTTATTGGCCTTGCGTGGCCACGGCCCCCCAGGATGATCCCCAGGGTGGGTCTTAGCAAGGCTTCTTGCAAGTGATGCAATTTAGTTTTTCCCCGCACAACATTCTTATGTTGCATCTCACCTTACCTGTAACGCTCACCTGATTCTCGCAGAGGCGCCGGTCTTGACTGGGCGACTACCGTATCTCCAAAGGTGATGTGTAGCACCCGGTTGGTTCTTGGGCTGGACCTCTGTGCACTGTATGCCTGACGTGTAGAGTAAGATGTCTGCAGATAGAAAATATGGGGTTAATGAACTGGGGTTATTGGGGTGTCCCTATCTCTTTCCTCTTCTCCTCTCCTGTAGACCCCCAAAGGTTAACGCTCTCACCTTAGGTAAGTGAATGCCGAGCTCTCCATCTGCCTCGGGGCAGGGTGCTGTAACCAGTTTCTTCACTGGATAGGTAGCGCAGGCCTCTTGACTTCAGAGGACTGCTGTCCGTCGTTTACTGCACGAACGGTAAGTTTCGAGTCATTCAAATGTCTTTAAAGTCTTTAGTAATGATGTCTCTTGTTTTGCAGGGTTCCGGCGATGGCGGATGACGGGCTGAAGGGAGTTGAAGATGGAGCCCGTATGATGAATAGAAGCGCCTGGAAGCACGTAAGTAAGCGCTTGTTGCCTGCTTCACGATGCGCTCTAACTGTCTTTTTATTTTGCAGGTACGAGTTCGGAGCGGCTGCAGGGTGCCGGAATACCCACTGGATTAGATGTGGAAAGGAGTAATGGCACGTGAGTATTAAAGTTCCCCAATGTCTTTAAACGCACCTTGTTTTGTCTTTCAGATGCGGGATGCAGCGCCGAAGGCCTCCGGAGCGTGCAAAGAGTTGGTAAGCTTTTGTCTTTCAGATGCCTCAATGCAGTGTGAAGACCTCCGGAGCGCACGAAGAGTAGGTAAGCCTTTGCCTTTCAGATGCCGGAATGCTAACCTGTTCTTTCTTGTCTTTATAGGTGTTGCTGAAGACTGGATTCAGGATGGTAAGCCTTTTTCCTTAGGCCCAGGACCGGATGCAGAAGACACGATGAGCGTTCTGCTGCAGAGGTTGCAGAATAACGCAAAGCAAGATTCATCCACCGGGTGTGGTTTAAATAGCCTCCTGTAGTGCTTCGGTGTCTCCTTCCACAGCCACGCCTAGGTAAGAAAAGAGTTCCTGCTTTCCAGAAGAGTTCCAGTGTTCTGAATCTAGGGAGTGGCTCCAGCCCCACCCAACAGGAAAAGTAGTTCCAAACAGAAGGGGATCAGAGGCTCAACATGCCAGGCAAGTAAGCAGCATGGTCTGCTGCAGGTAAGTCCACCCAAGCATTATGAGCCCGGCGCTTCCAGCGCTGGGACTGGGCATATTTATGAGCCTGGTGCCACTGGCGCCAGGACTGGGTCCAAAAGGTCCCAATTGGGACTGGTTGGCACTCGGAACCTGGGTTATGGAAAGCCCTGACCTTTTGGAAGCAGAGATCATGACATTACCACACCCCTTGCTCATGGCCGGCGCTGACTATATGCACAGTGCTAGTTTTTTAGCTGATATTTTGTTTTTGATGTCGAGGTGGACTCCTTTCCTTTGTCCGACAGACACTGCCATGTGCAGTTTGTTCACTTCAAATGGTTCTTTGATAGTGATACCCCAGGTAGCACGTACATACTGCCATGTTCAGTGATGATAACTGATATGCTGATTCACTGAGGGACATGATCGGACATTCAGGATAACATTATGTTGACCCATGATGTGCATTAAATTTGGAGTAGGTGTGACAGGGTCCTTACACTCTACTGAAAGTGTATCCATTGTCATTTCAGGTCACTTTGCACAGTCAGCTCCCTCCCACCATGCAAATGCACCCAGATCCCTCTCCTTCTATCCAATCCCCCATTCACTTAGCTGGACACTGTGACTCCTGACACAAATGAGGAGGCACAGTGGTAGGTGGAAGTGGTGAGGGATACACAGCACAACAGCAGTTACACAAGGTAAGGGCGTACACGGTCACACATTTGCATGTTTGTTGTCCTATGCATTCCAATAGTGTTCTGATGTGGCACAAGTAGGGTTGTGCATGTAGGTATCAATCTGGTGATATGTGGGTGATTGTCACATACTACGGACATGGAAGTGGTACAATTTACATGATTGTGTACGTTGTTTTGACCTATGCAGCATTCTGGTCGAAGCCTGTCCATTGAGGGTGCTTATGTGCATGTGTTCCTGGTGCTGGGCCACACACTGACTGCTTTTTCTGTTGCTGGGCTACTAGCTGTCATGTCCTGTGAGCCTTGCATGTCATATCCTGCATTGTTTGTTGTCAAGTAGCCACTCTATCATGCATGTGCATCCTGCACACCTAAGTCTGACCTTCCACGTAGGGGGACGTTTTCTGTAACATGAAGCAGTAATATTTTGATTTTTCACATGTTTGCATGTTCATGATGTGTGAGTTATGCTGTATTTAGTTGGATGAGTGCTGGGACATATCAATCCTGTGTGCTGATTCCTGCCCCATGCCATGCAGACCACCTACTGTGGTAATGCTCACTGGCCCTGCAGCCCCCTGCCCTGATTGGGTATTACCCGCTGGCACCGTGGCCCCAGGCCCTGGATACCCTATGAGCAGCCCCTGAGAGGGTGCCGTTGAGGCACCTGTAGTCACGTGAATCTGCCGATGACCCCCCAGACCACCCAGTATGATGGGGAGTTGGCCAACTCCCACCAGGACACCCGCTGTGCATGCATTGTTGTGCATGAGCGGGCTTCACGATGCCTCAAGCCAGTTTTTGGCAGCTGCTGTCTGCAACTGCCAGTTCTCCCACTGCCCCAGCACCTTCCACCCTGCCAACACTGTGGCTCCTCCACGAAGGGAGGGGGTCTTCTTTAAGTGGCATTTAAATGGTGCATGCTTATTATCAGGGAGACAATCAGACATTTACAATGTACTTATTGAGGGATCATGCATCAGTAACAGTTAATGGATGTGGGACAATACGGGATGCTGTTTGATGGGTCATGTCCATGTTACTTTCGTAGTTGATCTGTGTAGCCAAGTGTTCCTGTTATCTGTATTTGTATGATTGGGTGAGTGACTTGGGGAATGCAATGTGTTACACTAAGGATCTTGCCCATGTTTTCAGGTTTTTCTGTGAAGGATGTAGATGGAGGATGTGTGTGATTATCTGGGTGTGAGGCACACACCACATGTCCAACCTGGACTGCCATTCTCAGGTAGCTTTTTATGGCCCAACTGTACTTGCCATGTTTCATTGTTGAAGGCCATCAGGGATGGGGCTACGGTGTGACTTTCACACTGGCTGTTATTCATGTGAAGTATGTCTGGACGAGCTGATAGGGTATGTACTGGCCTGCTAATGGTATGGGTACTGCCTGTGGCTGTGGCCACAACCCCTCATGCACCTCTATTGGTATGCCATGACGTGCGCCTATATTATGCATGAGGCAGCATGCCAATATGATTTTACATGACACAGCTGATGCATACAACAGTACTCCACTTGAAGGGTCCAGACAGCGGAACTGTGATTTCAGCACTCCAAATGTGTGCTCCATTATGCCTCTGGTGGCAATGTGGGCTGCACTGTAGCAGGCTTACGCTGGTTTGGTGGGTTTCCGGATAGGCCTCATCAGGAATGGTAATAGCGGGTATGCACTGTGCCCTGTAAATGACAATAATCACATTTTGTTATGGTATGGTGGTTTTTACTGGATGCGATCCCCAATCAGTGTGTTTTTGTGTGTGTGCTGGCTGATACTGACTAATCAGCCACTGTTCATTTGTAGAACGCACCTAACCCAGAGGTATCTGGGCGCATTCCTTAAAAGATTACAGTGTTGTTACAGATGTGAAGAACATTTCATTACATTAGTGGTATGAAGGAAACATTCCTGACAGAGGCATTTCATGACAGTAAAAGGTACAATTAAAAATAAAGGACAACATTACTACTCATGTGCAATGAGCCAAGTTTTCACATTTTTTCTGAAGGTCCAAAACGACAGTTCTGCTCTTAGAACAGGGGGCATGGAGTTCCAAAGTTTAGCAGCTAGTACCGGGAAGCTGTTGCCCCCTGCTTTTTGTAGTTTAAATCTAGGGATCTTTAGCACGTGTGCATGTGTAGACCGGATAGGTCTATTCGTTTGATTTTTTGTAAATATGTTAACTAGATATTTTGGGGTTGTATTTGAGAGGCACTTGTGTGTCAGAGATAGTGTTTTGAAGGCAATTCTATCCTGAACTGGGAGCCAGTGGACATTTTGTCATGCTGAGGTAATGTGGTTGGCTCTCGGGATATTTGAGTGCCACTCTTAAGGCATTGTTTTGTAGCATCTGTAGTTTTTTCACATTGCGGCTATTCGTACCTACATACAGGGCATTACAATTGTCTAGCCTAGATAATATGCTCTGGCCAGGGTAATGCCTCTGCCTGATGAGAGGGAAGGTCTACAGGCATTGATTTGTTTTGATTTGTAGGCTGCTGCTGATGCCATTGCATTAACTTGTCTTGTAAGGGTAAGAGCTGACTCTAGGTAGATACCTAATGTTTTTACTTCTTTGGAAACTTTGATAGTGATGCTGTCGATGTTAAAGGATTTTAATTGGTCGTCTAGTTTTTTTAGTTTGTTCTGCAGTCTGATAAGGAGTAACTCTGTTTTATCATCGTTGAGACAAAGGCCATGGATAGCCAGCCACGCTTGTATGGTTTTTATATTTCATTAAGTAGTTTGGAGTCAGTGTCGTAGGAGCCTGTGATGGAAATGAGGATTTGGGTGTCATCTGCATAATTTGTCTAGGTAACACCCTAGTCATCCAAGTGGTCGAAAAGAGGTTTAGTTAATATGTTATACAATGTAGGGGAAACACAAGAGGCCTGTGGTACTCTACAAGGGACTAGGGTAGGCTCAGCGGACGCTGTTGGGCGAATACCCTCATTGTTCTGTTAGAGAGGAAGGACTGTGTCCATAGAGAGGCTTTGGTGAAGTGGGCCGATGTGGTCTAGTGTTTACAGGGGACTTTATGATTGACCAGGTCAAAGGCCGCTTATAGGTCAAGTAGAAGGAGGAGCACTAGGTTGCCGTTGTTTTTTAGTTCATCCATTTGGATTTTTAAATCTATAAGCGCTGATTCAGTTCCGTGACCTGGTCTGAAACCTGATTGGTGAAGGCTCAGAAGATTGTTAGATTCTAAGTCGCTTTGAATTTGCAAGTACGCTGCTCTGTCCAATATTTTGAGTAGGAATGGTACGGTTGTTATAGGCTGATAATTGGTAGGGATTGTAGAATCTAAAGTAGGTTTTTTGAGTAATGGGAGGACCCAGGCATCTTTCATGTTGGTCAGGACGCTGCTCGTTTCGAAGGAGGTGTTTAATATGGACGTGATGAATGGAGCAAGGTCCTCCGCCCCATCTTTAATGACAGAAGCTGGGCAAATTTTGCCTTGACATCTGGATGGTTTGAGACTAGATATTATTTTATTTACTTCCATTACAGAAACAGGGGCAAACTCAAATGGTGTGAAGGGTTTTGTAGGGGAATCCCTTGGCTCTGTGAATTGGATATCAAGTGGCAAACTATGTTTGTTTTGCTTCCATTTTTGTTTGTAGGAGTGACATTTTCGAATGTTAGTGCACTATGTAGAGTCGTTGGTGCAAGATTCTTGTGGTGGCACAGGAGATTCTAGTTCCCGGAGGATGGTGAACAATTCTTTGGTACCCGAATTAGCGGTCATAATTTTTTCGTTGTAAGTGGTACTTTTGGTTTGTAAGATGGCAACTTTATAGTTGTTGGAGGCAGTGGTGAACTTCTCTTTGTTCAGGACCATTGTTTTTCTTTCAATTTGCTTCTGCTGTTCTTTTAGTACTGTGCATGGTTTTGAGGTTGGTAGTGTACCACATGTTTAGATGTGCAAGCGGCTTGGTTTTGTACATTTTTAAGGGTGCTACTTTACCTACAGCCTGAAGTAAGGTTTGATTATACAACTCTACCAGTGATGAGGGGTCCACATTGACGTGGCTAGGGTAGTTGGTGACAGGGTGAAATAAAGGCAGTAATCTATCAGCTGTAATGTTACGTTTGTTTCTAGCAAGTGCTGATGCTTGGATAGAGCAAGAGTCTAGACGAGGGTTGTCCTGGATGGTGAAGGAGATAGCGTAGTGGTTGGACCAGGTGCAGGGTGTGTTAGAAAGAATCTTAGTGTCACAGTTTAGGTCTACTAGCCGGTCCAAGGTTCTTTCTTTGCTGTGTGTAGGGTTGGTTATTCGGTGCGAGAAGCCCAGTTCAATGATGGTATTGTCTAAGGTTGAGGCGTTGTCGTCATTGGCATCATTGAAGACTAGGTTTAAGTCACCTAACACCATAATTTGGGAGCCTGGTTTGGTGTTGTTACCAAATGTTCTCAATGCCAGTGCCTGGTGGATGTGGGAATGGTGTAATAGGTGGCTGTTGTGGGTGTATGCAGGGTAGTTAGCATTCACATGCATGATGTGACCCTTTGCATCACAGATGGCCTACACGTTCAGCGAATGCCAATCTTTTAGGTTCCGATATATAGGTTCTGTGGCTTGTAGGGTTGTAGTGCAACATGTGTGCCATCAATTGCCCAAAGTACCTGTGAGAACTGGGCACTGCATAGAATTTTTTAACCACTCTTTGCCTTGCCTGCACATTGCACGGCATGTCTTTGTGGTTGTGCACACGTGTTATGATGCAGCTTAGAATCTGTTTGAGGCAGCATGTGGTCCATTGGAAAGTGCCAGTCCCCAGGAAGTGAAGGGCAGTTAGGACTTTCACCAAGGGTGGTATTGGCTGTGAGCACATAGTTGGGACAACGGGTCATTCTCCCACTCCTTGACCAATTCAAGGATGACATCGGGGGAGCGGCATATGCCATATACTTCCTCATCAGGCATACCGAATATCGTTGTGCATGTATGGTAGATTCTGGCCCTCCTCCTCCTTCTCCTTGTATGAAGCAGTAGGTATGCGAGCAATGCAGGAACGGGCATGGTGGCGACGTTTCTCTATGATTGCATGGTGGTTTTTAAACCTGGGTTTGCATGGCACAGTCTCACCTTGCGCCTGGACATGGGTGGTAGAATTTATATCCTTTTTAGTTAGAGCAGTTAGAGCAGTTGCACAAGTGAATCTGTAAATACGAGTTTGTTTACGCTTCATGGGGCGTGTTTGTATATTTGCACATTTGCACATTTGCACAATGCCTCCCTCCCCACGCCCATGGTATCCCTCATGTCTCTACTTTAAAGAGGACGTTTGCATATTCAGCCCCCTTCTTACTCTTTGCACTGGCCATTCCCTCAAGCCTCGCACAAGGCGGACGGACATGGCGCATGAAGTTGAAGAGGCCGATCTGTAAATCTGTGGATAAGGTTTTTGCGCGACGCATAGAGCCATTTGTTGGCGCAAATTACTTATGCGCTGCACAAATCTTTCTGTAAATCAGGCCCAAGGACACTGGTAAATAAGAGAAGTGGCAGACGTTTGAGAGATCATTGCAGTGATACTGCAAGACATGCAGCTCCCACAACAATAGATTTGAGCAGCTTTTGCTGCTGGAAAGCACGACATCTTCCCTCCAATCCTTCCACCCACCTCAGAATGGTGGTGTTGGAAACTGGAAGGAAGAATCTCGGCTTCCTACACTACTTTTATCCTAAGCTCAGAATCGACCCAGACTGCTTTTATGTCCACACTACGAGAGGCAAGAGAGAGAGGAGAGGAACGGGCATGCGGGTTAAGATAAGCAGAGATGTCAGGGATGGGAACCCCTTCCAGGGAAAGAGGTGTGGGGCAAATAGGTGGAACAGAGTGAGGGGTTGGGAACATAAACAAATGTCAGATAAACTGCTATCATGTTGACAACTGGACTGCAGGTGAGGATGGGCAGAGACCTATGGGGACAAGGTGGGGGTTCGGTGGGGGAACCCTCCCAACTTACAGGCAAAGAAGCAGGTGGAAGTGGACCCAGGAGGTAGAGACGCGGTGGCAGTGAAGGGAAAGCATGCATGAGCATCACAGTAAATGCTAGGCAGACACTACATGCCTAAAACTGCCACAGTAATCCATGCCCGTACAAAGACATGGAACCGATTCTGCCTGAGTGACATTGTTAGGGTAGCCAACCGAGCTGCCAGGACCAATGAGTTGTATCTGGTCACATTTCCACAATGTGGGACGTTTACAGGCAGTGATCTGGATACAAGCAATAAAAAACCGTCATACTTGATCAAGAGTTTGATTACTATGACAACAGACAACCATGTCCCTTTTGTCTTAAACTATAACACATAGAAATATCACAAAATTATCCCCAGCAAAATTACACTTCACAATCAATGCCATACGACCTTAAGAGCGCCAGTTACAGTCCACCCTCTGCGCCCAGCCTAGACAGTGTCCAGCAGTGCAACAAAGATGACACCGTTTGCTGCTCCCTGGCTCACATCCAACTAGCATTTCAATTATTGATTGAAGACGGAAGGAATTAAATGTTCTGAGCGAGGGTACAAATACACTGTTCTCACTCTACACGCCCTTTCCAATCCAAGTGGTTGGATCTCTGCCCTTTCAGCCTTAAAGGGGGCAAAAGTGCTCTCTATATATCATCCTGTGATTCAACTATCGCGATCACATGTGGTGGGATGTCATGCGTTTTGAAAGGCGGATTTGCCATTCATTGAAATCCTTACACTGCTCAGGCAATAGTCACCCACAAGCGGGCGGGCGGGCCATCATATCCATTAGAGCCTGAATTAAGGACTCCAGCGCAGCAAGGGAACTTACAAAGGCATTGCAACTCTGTTACAGGCCTGGCCGCCTACCTCATTTATTTATTTATTTGTGTATTTGTCACTTATATAGCACATATAACCCAAAGGCAACTAGGCGCTTAATTGCTTAACAAAGTGGTTACAGATGTTTCTTGTAATGGTAGGAGGTTACAAACGTTGCATGAAAACGTATTGCTTGAAAGAGTGGATACAGTGGTTGCGTATAGAGAAGAGTTTAAGTGCACAATTTGAGAGCCACGTCTCATGGTACGGGGTGCTACATCAAAAGCATACCTTGAAGGTAACTATCGTGATTAGCAACCACACTATATCGAAGAGGCACACCATAGTTGCTAATGATAGTAAAGGATACCTTCTCCTGGGATGTCTGCTTCAGGGACACTCACTGGGGCACACAAGTCCCCTTTCGATCTTCATTGTAGGAACGCAATGAGAAGTACGTGCACGTCCGGGCTAAAGACGCTGAAGCTGACATCTCAAGAGACGGGAGGTTTTAGAAACGCAAAGGCAGAAGCTGCAGGGGGGAGGCGTCAGCATCTTGCTGGCAGTAAAGGCGAGTACCAGTGAACACATGGGACTTTCCGAGCCACCCGATTGGCCGATAGACCCAGCGTTGGTGCTAACTTTGCTCTAAACATGGCCTTGTCTTATAATGCATGGACGTGGCTTTTCCCATCATAGACTCGCCGCACAGGACGAGCAGGGGTACAGCGCGTTACATGTGCGGTGACAAACCGAGACAACGCAAAGGGGGCAGTGTGTGTTCCCGATAAACCCGCTCCGAAAGCGCACACTAAGGAGACCCAATTAGCAGGCCGATACCTCACTGTATGGATGGATACATCACTTAATTAGTCCAATTAGTGCGGGTTGATCAGACATCTGCTATAGGGACGACGATAGTTTGCATGCTTCAATATCCCTGGCAGTCAACCTATTAGCTCAAACAAATTAATTTGCATTTCTGTTTTACCCCAAAGACAGAGTGAGGGCAACGGCTAAAAATGTGCCTCGCCTTGATGGAGCGCAGCGGCAAGAGGGAGGGGGCGCTCTCAGTCTGAATTATTCCAGTGGCGTAGGCAGGTCCTGCGGAATCTTGGCTTTAACTTGATCGGGCACTTTATTTGATTAAAGGAGCTCTTTTAATCAACGATATGGCCACGTTCTCCCTCTCTCTCAAATGGAAAGTGGCTGGGTCAGCTCTGGGAAACGAAGGACTCTTCGTTTTCTTTTTTCTTAATGCCTCCCGAGTCCCGCAATGTCATTTATTATCATAAAAGGGAAACTGGATTATACTTGTAAAATATTGTGTAATTCGGTTATCCGGCTCAATACATCAGATCACCGTATTCGCTTGTCCTCTGAATCTGCGTCACTGCCCAGCAAGGACTGGCCAGAAACACCATCTTGAACGGTTCCTTCAGATAAAAGCGGGAGTTGAGTGCAGGCCCTGATGTGAAGGCTTCGAGCATGGCGGAGGAATTGAAAACCCAGAGTAGGCCGTCAGTCCAAGAGATGTGCGCATTTTATGGGTTTTTACTCTTCACAAAGAACAGGCTGCTTGATTTGTGCCAAAGAGTTGCACAGGCTGCAATTCACGTGGCTTCTGCGGCTTATGAGGAGAAAAGCATTACATCGTCCCAAATTCACCAAAATGAAGCCCCGGGTGTAGAGCAACTCAGAAGATGCTGGCCCTGGTAGAGAGAAAGACATGTTAATATCTGGAGTCCATTGTACGTCAAAACAAGGACCCATCAGCATCCACGGATCCACCTGGTTGTTCAAAAGTATGGAAACCCTACGGAGGTCCAACATGCTTGTGCACTTGCCTCAATATATGCATTGCTGAGCTATAACTTCATCTTCTGCTGTACCAGCACTTTACCCTCAGGGGTAAGCAGTGATCAAAGTGAGCGGGAACGGTCGGGAGCGGTGTTCCACTACTTTTATTTTTTCTGTTTACCATTCCTCTAATTTTTATTACCATATTCACCCTTCTAGTCAGAGGATTTGTCCATTCATGTCCTTGTGCAAGTGTAAAGTTGTAATAGGCGCCTTAGATACTAGTCACTTAGACTATTGCAATGCCCCAGCCACAACGCCTTGTCACATATTGCACTATGCTTCCACCTACCCTCTCCCCTGCCGGGACCACAGTTCCACTACTTTTTTCACAGTACACTTCTACCACTGGGTGTAAGACCTTTACTGTGTTTCCAAACCCAAACAGCAGCTAAGACCAGGGGTACTGAGGGGACAAAAGCTCAGAAGAATTGGACCTGACCAATGTCCTGAGTGGCGCTGCTGGGTGTGGAGATACATGCCAAATCAGGGAGTGGTGGCAGAGCAGCTAGATACCTGCTCCCACCACATCCATCCCATACATGCTTCCGACATAGCGGCAGGCCCCAGGCCCAGGTTCCACCCCCATTACTTTTTACATGCCAAGATGAACAACCTTCTTAAACCACCCCATTTTATCCCGCACAAGCGAAGAAACAAAGAGCCTTTGATCCCCCACATAAAAGCTGCAGTGCTGTGTGGTTCTACTCATGAACTCGAGTTTGGATCAATAGGCGCACGGTGCAAACTATCAGAAGCGTGGTCGGAGGCTCACACACTTACTATATTGGAAGCCAGATGTCATATAGCATACCCTTTTTTATATAAAGACTTGATGTCTATCTATGGAGGAGGGCTTGCTTGAAAGTTTAGGCTCAATAGTAAATGATCAATAGTTATCTTTCAACTATACATTTAACTGATTTTAATTTTTAGTTTTGCATTGCAAGAAGAGTTTTTTTTTGTGACCTCCAACCCATGGATTTGCATGCAAGGTTTTAATAATGTGTAGATGAGCATCACCTTTTCAACCAAATTGCAAGGAGACCCTGTACGGTTTGGCTCAAATCCCAATACCGGCACATGCCGGTAACAAAATAACACTCTACATTTTTCCGCAATATGAAACTTCTCCAATTGCAAAAAAAAATAAAAAAACCTGCTGACTGTACAAAACATCGGCAAACTGCACACGAGTGGAGTTATAAAAACAGGAAGAAATTACCATCACAGATGACTCACCGCTAGACGAAAGTTCACGAGGTTCGACGTTATGGACGGTCGGAGAAATAAATCTCCGCGCGATTCCATTAAAGGGAAGAATATAATTAAGCTAATTGTGAAGTTGGCAGAAGCTGGCTCCTTCCCTTCAAGGTGACCACATGCAACGACACGGACACTTGGAAATGCTTTGTGGGCTAGAAACGCAATATTCCAACTGCTGCGACCAAAAACACTGCTGTGTCTGCCCATGCGCAGTTTATGATTTATACCGTATTTTCTTTCAAAAATAGCGTTTTTTTCTTTCTGCTTCCAAAGAAGAGAGCGGCCTTGTTCATTTTGCAGCTCTGATAGCGAGAAACGGTAAGCAGTGGCAGCTGTCAACACAATGTCTCTGGTACACCTTGCTGCCAGGGACATCTCACTTTCTTTTACCGTTTTGGTTTTTTATAGGGGGGGGGGCAGCCCCATATACCCTATTTCTGACCGCACATGCCCATCTTTGCCCCACAACCCCATCCAACCTCCCCTCATACCTACCCCAACCACTGCAGGAAATTGACAAAATGTACTGGGGAACTCCCCTTCGCAGGAAGGTTAAGGGGCGGAGTTAGTTGTTCGGGTAATGTTGGTATACTTAATGCCGAATGCTGGCTTTTTTGTATAAAAATAAAGTGCATTTTGGGAACATAAGAATGACAGTGAATTTAGCAAACCTGTCCGTGACAGTTATTCTAGCAGCATTCCTTCTGAGAATGCACGTCAAACGAGCTATTGTGCTGATTTCATCTATCAGAATAACCACCATAACAGTGAAATGTGTCCAAGGTGCGAGGCATATATAGAGCTTCGGACCGATTTACTGTTTGGACTTCGGTTGCCCGGGATGAGCAAAGGATGACTTTCAGATGCAGCTTGTAACTCAGTTGCATATATCTGCATGGCGTACAGGAGACTCCGGCAGTTATCGCAGAGAGATCCCTCATCTTGGCGAATTTGGGCCTCCGGTCTCCACGGAAGGGCGCTTTGGCAAGATAATTCTTGATGGAGCAGCTCGGTCTTGTTCCGGCCGAATTCCTTCCCTGCCCCAAACTTCCTGCAGTAAAATGCAGTGAGTTGTCCTCTGAAAAATTATATGAAATGGACGGGGCTAGATGGGCAGGCACCACTAGAGCAGGTGAATCGTGTTAGTACAATGTTAAGTTCTCCGTTCCTGAGTTAGTACATGTGAGTGTGTCATTGAATGAACACCTGCTCTCATTAGCCCCAAATGGTTATTTCTGCCACGTCTTGTTTTATATCCATTCTGGAGTAGGCTTTGGTGTGCTTGGAATTGATTAATCTAGTGATTGACTTTGTACAAGTGTTGTGTATTGCCTTCCTGTATTAATTGTGTGCTCTTCAGAGATTGAGACTGTATGAAATTTTGGATGCTACCATTCCATTAAATATAAACTCTCGCTCTCTTTCTCTCTGATTGGCTTAATCACTGTTAAGGATTTCAATCAGGCGATGCACACACCTCAGTCTCGGCCTAGTATGCAGTGCATGACTGAAATGCGTATGTTTTTATGTTAGATTCAATATTGAGATGGTGCACCACTCATATCACACCCCCTTTTCAAATACCCCGGGTCACAATAGACCATGAACCACACTGGTTGGGAAAATTAAATATTTATTTATTTGAAAATTCAAAAGAAATCATACACTTTTTAATATGGGGCAGCAATCACCAATGGGGTGATAATAACAATGATAATGTGAGCACTGGGTTTAACTTACTAGAGGAACATATACACAGCACAGCAGCAGAGGAGCACTTTTGGTTTGGGTAAGATAGCACTTAAGTAAGAATTTCCCCCTGCAATTTTCCCTCAACCCACAAATAATCAATTCTGAGTGGATAAACAGAAGCAGCAGGTAATCAGGAAT